>NC_045703.1:17093743-17428268 GCF_009834535.1 Camelus ferus | reverse complement strand
GAATTTGAATGGTGGTTCATGTACATTCACTTTATTATTATACTTCCTTAGTTTCATATATTTTACATTTATTATTTTGTGTGCATTAAATATTAGATAGTTTTTTAAGCAAGAAGTATAGTTCAATGGCTTTTAAACATGATTAGGATTTCGCAAATAAGTAACAGATCACTAAGAATTAATGTAAATACCTTTAGTGCTAACTTGTAATGCTCTTACACCAGGCAAGTGAACACTGAACCTTGGAAAGAGGCTTCTATGAGCTTTGCATATAGCCCTAGACATAATGAGAAATATGTTCTCTTAATACATTAAATTTATTCTGTGATTGAAAATATGATACTCTTTAAAATAAAATTTACAGTATATTAATAGGATATCAATATTGTAATATTACCTTCTTCAAGTCATTACAGAACCATCATTTTTTTCTCAGTGAGGCCTACTCTGACTCTCCTGTTTATTACTGCAAACTCTTCTCCCCGTTCCCTAACTCTGATCGTATTTTCCTTTTTGCTTATTCATAGCACTTAACATTGTTGATCATATCGTATAGTTTACTTACGATATTTATTGTTTAACATCTGTTTCCCCTCACTAGAAGGCAGTATGGAAGCTAGCTTCTGAAATGGCCCCCTGTGCTTTACTTTGCTTCTCCTGGTATTTGTGCCTCGGTGTAGTACTTACCCCTTTGAATCATGGATGGCCTTTGTGACAATTAGAATATTGTAGAAGTGGTTTTGTGTGATTCCCAAGACTAGGTCATAAAAAGTATTTCAGTTTCTAAATTGTTTTCTCTTGGATCATTTACTCTGGGGAAAGCCATCTGTCATATCGTGGAGACATTCAACTAGCCTTGTGGAAGGAGGCATCTAGGGATGAACAGAGGCTTCCTGCCAGCAACCAGAAACAACTTCCCAGCCATTTCAGTGATTCACTTTGGAAGTAGATTTTCCAGTCCCTGTCATGACTTCACATGACTGCATCTGGCCCCCATTTTGACCATAATCTTATGAAAGACACAGAATCACCCAGATGAGTTGCCCATAAATACTTGAGATACAATAAATGAAACTATATGAAACTTGAGATATAACAAATGCTTATTTTTTTAAAACCAGGAAATTATGATTTAAAAATAAAGCCACAAGTGTGATTATAAAATCTTCTGTTGAAACTCACAGCAGAAAAAAAATGTAATGAATATATGTATATTCATGTATAACTGAAAAATTGTGCTCTACACTGGAATTGACACAACATTGTAAAATGACTATAACTCAATAAAAAATGTAAACAAGCAAACAGACAAAACAACAAAAAACAAAACTTCAGAGAGCAATAAGGTGGTAATTCAAAGAACCATTCAGTTAAACAGTCAGGCTTTGCTCCCACAGCCCCTGCTTAATCCAAAGAGAAAATCTTGCTATCTTGAAGATGCTTATGGGTATGGCTTTGTCAAAAAAATAAACCCCAGAATGATTCGTAAGAGACCAAAGAAATTTTTTGAGAGTTATACAAACAGAAACACTGCCAGCTTGATCTGAAAAGGTCAGAGATAGTACAGAATAGAAAGAGGAATTTGGATCCTCAATCATTTTACATGCAGGAAGCAAACTGATAAAATTACTTAGCTGTAAACATAAGCTGCATTTCCTGACAAAGAAAGACTGACTGGAAAGGCAGAACAGAGGGCCCAGAGTACAGAGGAAAGAACCTGGCTTTTAGTCCTAATGAAGGAACTGGCAACATGTGCCTTAAGGGATTTCAGAATTGCTCGGACCAGCAACTTCTACATGCCTTCCATTGTTTTTCCCTCTTAGTGAGACGGTTTATAGTGGTTATCCTTTGTCTCTCCCAAAAATCGTTGGGAATGTGATGGATAGATACCTTGTCTCTTTAGTTTATGAGTCTTCATACTGAGAGCTCAGAACTGGATCCAGGGGGCCTCATTTGTACCTGGACTTGGTATAGATGACTGATGCACTAAGGAACTGAGACTTCTGGGGACTTAGGAGGAAATGCCCATGATGTATCTGGGAGGAATGTGAATCATTGTAAGCCAGGGGGTAACTGAGATACCTAGTTTCCAAATTTGCTTCCAATACTCTTCATGTTCTGGTAGTCATGGCTGTGGAATCCTACCCACATGGAATCATGGCTGGCCTGTGTAACCGGTAGGATATTATTAAAACAACATATGATTTATGACTTCTAATGTAGGCAAATAATTTTGTTCTGTTTGCCAACTTTAATCTCAGGTGCCTAGAAGAGTGCCTGGTACATAGCAGACATTCAATAGATATTTACTAAAAATAAAGAATAAATAATGAAGACATGTATTTTTCATTACAATAAATTATTTTGAAATAATTTGTATTTTGTTACTCATTGTTCATGCTGTCTGTGAATTTTAGCCATCACCCTACACTTTGATGACAGTAAGAGAACTTTAAAATACTTTCACAACAGTGAGGAGACAAACAGCTGTCTTGAGGTGGTAGCAATCTACCTCTATATCGTCAGCACATCTGACTTTCTAATACACAATCATCTTTTCTGTTTTCAGCTAAACTTGTATGTCTCTAACTCCTATAACTTACTGCATCACTGAAGCCTTCTCTTTTGTTGACTTACCTAACTTGACTTTGTGGTACTGAGATACAGACTTTTTAATATACAACTGCAGTGTGCTACAGCTACTACTTCTGGGAGCCAACTACTGAGCATTTACCATGTGTCATATATTATCATTTACAATTCTATATGAGTCAGTACTATTAACTTCATACTAAGAAATGGAGGAAAATGAGGAAAGTGGGACATAAAGAAGTTTAACAGACTGACAATAAGAGAATTTGAACTAAAACAATTAGACTCCAAAGACTAAGTTCAGTGAACATCAATTTACCATGCTTTCCTGCCTTAGATTTTAGGTCTAACGCCTGATTTCAGATGGATGGCCTTTAAATGCAATGAAACCAAGAAGGATCTCTGAGGCATACTTGTTGACTTATATTCTGAAGATGTAATTGTCTTTCACATCCTTTGGCATGTTCTGAAGCAGAAACTTTGACCTTTAAATATAATACCTGCTAATATTTTATAAATGTACATATTTATTTTAATATTACATATAGTTGATGACAAAAAATAATCCTCATGGACCAATTAACTATGTATAAATTTTTAATTTTTCACTCATGAATAGATATCCAAAGAGCTTAGCTTTTATGGAGATACTAATTTGCATGGTTAGTAGTTAATTATAATATTGTTGCCATGGTCAGAACAAGGGCCAACCAAGCCTTTGTTATATCACCATGGAGCCTAAGAAGAGACAATATATAAAATCCTTCACTAACAAAAGCTTTTACTAATCCCAGTCAACAACAATGTGATTTAGTATGCAAATTAAATAAGAAAACAAACGATGAAACCAATCTTGACTTCCAGATGGTTGGTCATTGAATATTGTGAGCAACTTGGTTAGTGTAGTTTATAGCTCTCGATGTAAAAGGCAGTGTGATTTATTGAGAAAAACAATTGAGTGGAATCATCAGATTTCATCTACTAATTTTCTCTGGAAGCATAGATGTATTCATTAAGTTAAGCCTTAATAACTACCACAGTAGAAGAACAAAACAAAACAAAATTTCAATGCCTTAACACAAAAAAAGGATTATCTCTTTTGTATGTTTCATGTTCCACATAGATCTGTAGAAGTTGTAGGAAGATCTGACTGACAAAATCACTCAGTGATCCAAGTTGATGGACACCCTATTTCCTTGTGCATGCAACATTTGGACATATGATTCCAGAGCTATCACAGAAGCGAAGAGGGATTCAGAAGGCACCCTAGTGTTTACCTGTCTGATCTCATTAGAGACACAAGATGCTAGTACAAAGGAAACAAGAGCTAATCTACGTATATTTTATATTGATCCATCTAAATTTGCTAATCTTGTCTTCTGACTGTGTCTAAATCTTTCTGTTAAACTCATCTAGCAAGATTTTAATTTTAGATTTGTGTTATTTATCTTCTGCAATTTGCAGTTGATTCTTTTTTATAGATTTCAATTTGTTAAATTGTCCATTTTATTTATTTTGTCAATTTTTTCTTTATTTTCTTGAACACATCAATAACAATCATTTTAAAGGTCTTCAGAGATAATGCGTCTATCTGGATCACCAGTAGATGTGCTTCCATTGTTTATTTTCTCTCTGCTTCTTTTGTCTTGCTAAGTAATTTTTTATTTAATGCTAGACATTATGAAAAAAAATCTGTAAAAATTTCAGATAATGTTCTTTACTTCCAGAGAAAGTTCTTTGCCTCTGATGGGCAGAGAGATGGGTAGAGAAATGGGTAACTGATCACCTACCAGCTAACTTCAACTAGGTACTGAGCAGAGTCAGTGCCACATTGCAGCTCTGAAAAATTTCAGTCTACGGTAAGCTCACACCTGTTCCTATGGAGTTTTCAAGTAGGAGTTTGGTGTATTCTATATAATTATTCTCCCTAGTTAAGGAACCAGACTCTAATTTTTGTCTTATGAATTGTTTGCTTTTCAGAGGTTTTTCCTTTTAAGCTTTTAGCCTGCTGATCCAGTTTTGGTTATACTAGCTACATGCTTGTGGCTCTCTAAATCTTTGCTTCTATGTTCTAAATCTCTGCTTCCACATAGCAACCAGAGTTTTCACTGGATTTTCTGCCTCCTATCAATGTAAAGAATCATCAAAAGATCCCAAAGAAAAGCAGCTACAGAAGCCAGCTCACTTCTTCAATATTCGTCTCTTTCCAGAGATTCAGCCCTTCCATTTTTCTTGCCTAAGAAGCATCTTGCTACCTTCAGGCAAATGAATGCTATATTTTATTTTGCCTTTCTAGTTGTTCTAGGTAGAAACAGTGGTCTGCTGCTCAACTATTTCATCAATTCCCAAAATAGAATTCCTAGGGAAATATATTAAATATTTGGTAAGCACTAGCTATCCTGGCACAGTCCAAAAACTTTTCCTTCTTCTCACATATAGAAAACAGACAACTCCTCTTTGAGACTACTCAGTGTTCCAATAAGTCACTGAATCAAATTCAAATCCATGATTTCCAAGAGACATACAGTTTCATTACGGGTCATCTTGAGCTGGAGATATATGAACTAAAAAGACAGGTTACCTCTTCACTGTCATATCAGTTTGCAAAAGTGGAATATGAACAAGAAAATTGTAATGAACAGTCCTACTGGGAAAGAAGATGACTGGGTGGCACATAGCAGTCACTTGTGTAGCAATTCTGGAATCCCATTCGACAGACATTTTAAGACCTCCTACCCTGAGATGGCAGAGTTCCTTGATTGAGTTTCTTGTTCTGCTCTGGAAGGCTTCTTCCATCTATTATTCTGCCTATTCTTTGACTCTGCCTTCTGAAATGTTTCCTCTTTTCTATTATTCTTGGCTTATCTGAAATAGGAATTGGAAGCTATGTCCAATAAAGAGCTTTTTACTCATTTTCCCCCCATAATTTTGAGGATTCACAGTATTTTCTTGTTTGTTTATTTAACTCTGGAACAATCCAAGATGTTTTGTAGTCTGAGTCTATAATAAGCATTCCTTTGAAAATTCAGTAAGTTTATGATTTATTTGCTTCCAGTCAGTTCCATGAGTCATAATTCTGGAGTCCACTTTACTGTTTCATTTTCCTCTTCCCTGTGTCTCTCCTCAAATACTGGAAGCTATCTTGTGGTTCTCTGGAACATATATGCCAGCCACACCTGTAATCTAATATTTTCCCTATTTTATTTTATCCAGTAGAAAATGTATACATCCTGGCCTTTGTCTCTACAAGCCAATTTAAATCTATTTTCTTACTGTGAGAGTTTGTGAGTTTTTCCAAGCAGGCAAGGGCCAGATTTCTGCTTGAAAACTTACTAATTCATCCTGTGTTATCAGTTTTAAAAAATATATTGTCAAACACAGCCAATAGCAAATAATATACTTCTACTGTTGGTGGCAGATTGTTTTGCTTACAAAGAGGGTAAGGAGAAACTGAAGAAACAGGAAGACCAGATTGGCAGGTGGCAGTTTAATAAGCAAGGGAACTTAATAAGAGGCTTGTCTTGGGCAGCTGCAAGAGGAGAAGACCTCTACACCTGCATCCAGAATCTTACAGTTTATACAGAGGCTTTGACTGAGTTTGCATACACTGCCCAGATGGTCTCAACAACACAGTGCTCTTGGCCCCCACAGTAGGAATGGTAGGCAGAACATATATTTGAAGGACTCAGGAGGGGCGAGGAGCCTCTGATTTCCCAGACCCAGCTCACATCCTCTAAACGACCTCCTCTGACAACTACCAGTTTAGCAGTATGTCCTATTCCTCCTGGTTTATCAGCATTAACGAACTTGTAGCCTACGCATGATTGTGTCTCCATCTTTCCAGCTCCTGTTGCTGGTTGCTTGCCAATCTCAGCTGTTCAAGAGAACAACACTTTTCTTCTTACTTACATTTCTTTTCCAAAGCAACTTGTCAGGAGAAGGCACTCTACACGTCATTCAGGGACCCTGGTTACTTGAGGGGCCATAGCTTGCTAGGTTACTAAAGGAGGAGTAGACATTGGAGGTACACTGATCTTAAGAGCTCAGTGGAGAAGTAATGTAACACTTTCATTCATAAACCCTTGGCTAGAACTGATCGCAAGGCTCCAAGCTGAGGGTAAGGGAGTGTGGGAAAAATTGAGAAGTACATTGAACAATAAGAATGTAGACGAGATAATATTTTAGGTCTTTCTAGCTCCAGATTTTTGTGAATCTGTGCTTAAACAATAATCTATGTTTTAACAGGTTCCTTATAGATAGTATCTTCAGAATATTAGAGGAAACATGATTTGTCCAAATACAGATCACCTATTTCATTTCAGAGCAACGAAAAGTCCCTCGTTTCGCCTCCCCCCCCCCCAAATCACACGCATTTCTGTTGTGTACTTTAGCATTTACTCTAAATATTTTGAGTGCACTTTTCTAACATGTATTGCTTATAGGGACAATGAAACAGGTTAGATTAAGAGCAAATGAAACAAAATGGCCAACTATTTCTCCTGTATTTTTGAAAAAAAATGCTAAGTAACAACTAATACAAAAGAATTTTTATGAATCCAGGGACTAAAATTTCTTCATTAAAACTCTGGGTTGTATTTACATTTTTAATCAAAATTGTTCATTTTAAGGAAAGGGTAAGATTGATTACCACTATTGTAAGAAAGGCTAATTTAAATATTCTTGATTTCTATTTTCTGCTGTTATGTTGATATAAAAGAACATCTTTATTTTCTCACTTAAAATGCAACATTTTGTATTTCTCTATGGAATGAAAACACTTATTTTGTATTCTCTAGCTAGTGTCTTTAACTGCATTTACTTTGTATTTCTTATGGTGGTAAAATTCTATGTAGTTTAAAAGCATTTGGGGATAAAATGGGAAGGAAAGGAAACTTTCCTCCTAATGTTTTATGCAATTTGTACAATTTGGGTTCTGGAACAAAGAGGGCAATTTCCAGACTGATTATGTGTGTGCATGTGTGCCTTAAATATTACCTACAAGGAAACAAAATATTCCTTTGTAAATGAATAAGAACAAAATCTAAGTGCAGTAGTTTTTCTCTGGCAATGAGACACAATGATTATTATGAATAATACTATTATTTGTTTAGAAATATTTTTAAAACATAGAAATTCACAAGTGTATAGTTTTGTAAGTTAATATGCCTAATCTGAATGATTGCTTTATTAAAGGGAAAGCCCAAGATAGGGGATGTGCTCATCACCTATAGAATGACGTCCAGATAACTCAGCAGGACACACTCTGGCTGGCCTCCTTCTCCATCCCCACTTCCAGCTCCTCATCAGACCCAGCCTTGTGTGGTAGCATTGCTAAACTGCAATTTCTCCAAATGTAATTTCTCCAAAATGCCATACTACATCAGGACTCCGTAATGTCTGCCTGGCATTGTTTTCCACATTTTTCCTTTCTAAGGGACATGTTCTTTACATTATGAACACTTACTCAGTTTACTGTTACATATTTATTACTGTGACTATGTGGTCCATGCCTGTTTCCCCAAGTAGTCTGTGAACTCTCTGTTATCAAGGACCCACTGAGTCTGACATACTCCTCATGATGTCCCTGCATGTGGCATGGCACCTGTCACATGGTAGGCACCCAGTAATTGTCAGAAGATCAAAGGAATGAACCATCTTTGTTGTCTGTCTTTGAATATGGTTAATGGAGACCTAGAAAAAAGATTACTATGAGAAAGTGTAGTTGCCAGTTTCTGAAGGATCTAGTTTTAGTTTTAGTTTTTTGTTTTTCCTTTTCAAAATAAAGAGGAGAGACAGCACTTCTTATTGAATACACATTATGTGCAAAGTGTTGAACTATGTTTGTATAGATGCATGAAGACTCACTTCATCTTTTCCTTTGGGGAAATTACAATACAAACAATGGCCAGGATTAAAAAGATGAAAAATACACAAGATAAACATATTTTTTTCCCAGACTGTGTTTGTTTTACTGCTAAGACCCAAACCAGTAAGTCAAAATAGTCTTTTTCGCTGGGGTCTTACTTCACTTTTCTTTCCCCAAAGGCATTTTATGGTGCCTATTTGAAATAGTTTCCTCTAAAGACTAACTTGGAAATGTAGTTTCATTTCCACCTCATTCAGTGAGTAAGAAGTCCAGAACATGTAGCTATGATGAGGACAGGAAATAGGAAGAAGCACTCAGCAAGAGACCTTCAGAAGGTATTTACCCCTGATTCCAGATGGGACTCCTGCCAAGTCAAGTCCTCACCATGTGTTTTGTGTCCTTCTCACCCTTTACAAGACAGCAGGGCCATGCTTAGCACGTACTCTCACCTTAGTGCCATTTTTCTGAACCTATTTTTATTTTCTTACCTAAATATCCCTTCAGTGAAAGTGAAAAAAAAATGTAGGTAGAAAATGGTGAGTGAAAATAAAGAAGACTTTGAGCACCTTTCCCCAAGTATGCCTATAGTTGCAACGGGGGAAATTTGACCAAGAATTTGCTGGTACTTTCTACTGTTGAGTAGTATGATTTGTTCAGTAAAAATTTTTAACACTTGTTAAGTTCTAGAAATGTTCCAGGGAATGGGCGTGCGGTGTTGTACATCAATATTTCTTACCTTCATGGAGCTTACATTGTAGAAGAGGGTCTTATTTTCTAGCATCTACTTAATACCGTAACATTGCTATAAAATTTACTTTTCATGTAAAATCCACTCCTCTCTATGCTTTGAAGCAAACTTCTATAATAGCCTGATGGGCATATGAGGACCTAAATAGTTAACTCTTTAACTCTGTATTAGTTTTATGAAAATAACACAAGTTTATCACCTCAGAGTTCTGTAGGTCCAAAGTCCAGGTTGACTTAGTTAGTTTCTCTGGTCTGGGTTTCACAAGAGTGAAATCAAGGTGTTAGGCACCTTGGGCTTTCTGGAGACTCTGGAAAGAATCCATTTCCAACTTCATTCAGGTTATTGGCTGAAGTCAGTTCCTTGTGGTTGTAGGATTGAGGTGCCATTTCCTTGGTGGCTGTCAGTCAAGGCTGCCCTTAACTTCTTAGCCACATGCCTAGATCATGGCCCTGTTCAACTTCAGAGCCAACAATAGTAGGTTGAATCTTTCTGACTGCCCCCCTTTTCTTCATCTAGCCATAGTTCTCCAGCTTTCCTTAAAGGTATCTGATTAAATCAGCCTCACCGCAGGCAACCCAGGACAGTCTTTCTACTTTAAGGTCGGTGACTTCCTTATTTTAGCAAAGTCTCTTTTGCAGGCAATTTAATACATTCACAGGTTCTTGGAATCAGGTCATGGATCTTCTAGGGGGGCATTATTCTAATGGCTACAAATTTCAATTTAGGTTATAATCTATCCTTCCTCCTTACACTCCCATCCTCCTTCGTAAAAATTTCCTTTCACACATTTTAAATCCCTAATCAGGATAAATCAAGTTCTTACAATGACTAAGTGCCTCTGTTTTCTTTAGCTCCCATGCTTGTGTCTTCTCTCTATGCTTCCTCCAGGTCTCAGCTGGAAGTGCTTTCTTTATGGAGTCCATAGTGCCTCTCCTAAATTTCTTGTAGAACTTGGGGCCTTATCTAAGCATATTTATTAGAATTACCTTCTAAATTACCACTCCCAGTGGGACAGTGTTCTAAATTATAGGAGGGAAAATTATCTCAGTCCAGCACTTAGCCCAGGGCCTGAAATAAATTAGTCAAGAACTATTTGTTAAATAAATGTGTGACTAACTACTGTTTTGTAAGCCTCTATTTGTTTCTTGAATCAGATTTAAACTCTTTAAGGAAGTGATTTTTGTCCTAAGTGTCAGTGTCTCTGATGCCTACCACAGTATAAAATAGAAGTTTACTGACTGAGTGCAGCAAAAATAACACTTGCTTCTTCATCGAATAATCAACTAGTAAATCAACTGTCATCAATTTATAGATTTCATGTTAATCAACACAGTTATAAATCGAACATTTTGAATGTTTGCTTAGAGCTCGTGAATCTAAACTCAACTTAGTTAGGGGATATATAGGCTAAAGCCTTCACTTTATTATTAATTCAACTCTTTGGTTCTGGATACTATTTTTATTTCCTTACAGTGAATTTGTCAATTTCTTTTCACATTTGCTATACTTTCAGTCATTTGTTACAAATTGGTATTCCCATTTCCTTACAAAAAGGATTTTAGGTTGGCTAATTGTTTTATTTGTGTTAAAACATCAGGCAATGCACAATGGATTCATTCAATTATAGAGTTCTGGCTCAGCACAACTGCTCACATCTCACAGATACATTTTTTGTTGTTATTGGAGTTACTCCATTTACTTATAGAATAGACATTATGTTTCTGTACTTGAATTTAACTTTAATACTTTTACATGTTTCAGGTAACACATTAATTATAATTATTAAAAGCCATAAATAATTCTGTATTGCCTTCTGAATGAATGAATGGAATGAGAATTTTGCATAACCAATAATTATTGTGTCTATATTGTATCTACTCTGGGAAAATTAGAGAGCCACACATTGTGGAGGCTATGTGAACTCTGGATTAATAAAATTATGTTCTGAAATAGCACACCTCATTTGCTAACTATATAGGATAACAGAGTTTATTATGTGTATTTTTTTAAAAGTAGTATCTTTGTGTCCTCTTAATGGCTTTTCCTATTTATCAGAAATTCTACCTTCAATGCCTCCAGATCTAGCAAGAAGAAATTGCTCACACTGTGAATTCAGAATCTAAGGGTCCTTAGAGCTCACTCGGTGTCTTCATGCTTGGCCATTATGTGCTCATGGCCCCAGGAAAGGCATACAGTAACAGAAAGGAAAGGGAAGAAAGAGTTCTTCAGGCTGTCAGTTTCACTAGCTCCGTTGAAATGGAAATAGTATAAAGAATAAATAAAAATTAGGGGAAAAAACATTACAGGTAAGAGCAGAGCTTCCTCATACTTAGTTTAGGCAAAAGTTCTCTTTCTGGGGAAGGGAGAAACATCAGGAAGCATAAATTTTGGTGGATCTGAAGGGGTTTTTCTATGCTCTGCTGCTTGGACCAAACGCCAAGGAGGGCCAAATGGCAGCTGGACTTGAGGTTCCTGAGAGCAGTGAGTACCTGTTCTCCATTTCTCTGGGTAGAGCTCCCAGAAGCTGCAAGACCTCAATGAAAATCAGCCTATGTGGTGAATCCTCCCAGAGTTCCCTGGGCCCAGTGTGGCCTGGGAACACAGCAGTGATCCCACTCTAGCCTTGAGGGCATGGAAGTGGCCAACAGCCTCTGGACTAGAGATAGTCTCCTGGATATGAGTAAGTGAGGTCTTACAGCAAGCTAGAAGGTATAGCTTACAGAGACACACATCTACAAGCAGGTGAGAGAAATTCAGTCAATCACAGGATTCACCAGAATTTTTGGCCTGCTTATATCAAGACTCTGATGAACCTGTGATTGACTGAATGTTTGTGTCCTTCCCAAATTCAGGTATTTCATTGCCTGTTCCCCAGTGTGACAGTATTTGGAGGTGGTGCCTTTGGAAGGTGATTTGATCATGAAGGCAAAGCCCTTGTAAGTGGGGTTAGTTCCCTTATAAAAGAAACCCCAGAGAGCTCCCACACCTTTTCTGCCATGTCAGAAGACAGCCATTTATGAAGCAGGAAGCAGGTTCTCACCAGGCACCAGATCAGCTAATGGCATGATCTTGGATTTTCCTGCCTCCAGAACTGTGAGATAGAAATTTCTGTTTACAAGCCATCCCCTCTATGGCATTTTGTTATAGCAGCCTAATAGACTAAGACACACCTCCACATCACATCTTCTCCCAGATAACACACAGGCTCCATGACGTGGCCTATGTAAGACACCTGAAGTTTAGATGCAGCCTAGAGGGATTTGAGAGGGAGTATACAAATGTACTGAGGCCAAATTTACACTAATCCAATTGAGTAGAAATTAAACTGATTTAAAATAAACAAATGCATATAATTACATTTCTAGAACACAGTACATCTGAGGACTTTGATTTTGACTCACTGCATTTAAAAAATTTAAAAATGTGATTTAAAGATTTTATGTAATGTGCCAAATGGTATGCTGCAAAGTAGTGAGAGAGCCAGGTAAAATCAAAATTTCTGACTTTTACTTCAATAATTTTTCCATGACACATCACTGACACAATTGCTAACCATAAAGTTAAGTTTAGTTTTTAATTGTAATATAGCCAACTCTCAGACACTTCTTTGGTGACTCTATATCCTCTTAGCATTAATGTTTTTAATCTCAGTTTGCTTATCTAAAACCACGTATCAAATCTACTGACCAACCAGCTCAGTTTAGAATATAGTCAAGAATACGGTCTAAATTTAATATTTACTTTTCTAGGTGTAGCCAGAGAAGTAGGGTAAATACTTCATTAAGCTTCTAATTATAATATGTTTATTTAAAAAGCACAGCTAACCTCCTAGCTTTTTGTTTCCATTTGTAGTTTGTGGTTTGTTTTCTCAGGATAATTTATTGGTCAGTAGGACACACATGGCTACCAAAGAATTTAACAGGAGGTCCCATCTCACTAACTACCTGAACTTTTGTTGCCAGAGGAAAACATAGTTCCAAACAACTGCTGCAGTGAGAGATCCCTGCTTTCAAAGATCTGTGTCCTGCTATGACCTCTTTCTACAGTGTTCCCAGAAAGTTAAAATGGAACATAATACCATGTGCAGGTCTAAATCATTATATTGGTTTCAGATGATTTTGATAACTTGAGAAAGGCAGAATGTTTAAAAACATCCACTGTTTTCATTTCCATTAAACACCATGTCCATTAGAGTTCTTCCTATATTTAAATTCTTACCTGAACGAGTTAGATTTTGATGTATTTGGAGACAGAGAAGAGTAACTCCCCAGGTCACAGCCACAAAATAAAAACTACAAGCCCCTGAGGATAGCTGAAGTGAAACGGTGCCTGGAATTTCCGAAAGAGTTTTTAGTTATCACTGTACCCACTCATGTAGTGTTCAGTCTCTCTGTCTTTAAACCCACAAGCCTCACTTCCTTATGGCTTATGGTCCTACATTCCTCCCCTCTAACATATACTTCTCTTGAAATCTGACAAAATTTAACAGCACAGTATCACAGGCTGTCTCCACACTAGATTCCTACAGAGGCAAAGTGGATCAGACCCCCTGCACTGCACTTTCTGCAGTGAATTTAGCAGCCACTTGTCTTCCTGTTGATGTAGAGGCGACTTTGATCAGCCAATCAGCAGCCTCCTTCAGTGTGCTAGGTCCGCTGCGTGTGCGTGTGCGTGTGCGTGTGCGTGTGTGTGTATGGGGGAGGATTTAAGAGGATTTAAGGCCTGGTCCCATGTTCCCATGATATTTCCAGTATCCCTGTAGTCACAAGACTGTCACACTCAAAACTATTGTCAATTTTGGTCGCTGTTGACCAGGGTGAACTCTGCCCATTTAGAAAGAATTAAAGCAACGTGTTTGTAAATGTGAAAAAAGAAGAGGTGTTTAGAAGTTTTTTCCCCTTTCTCAAAACACTACCTTTTGGCTTAGTGTTATGTTTACATATCAGATCAGCAGCGTTTTGCCCTTCTTTGTCTTGCCAATAAGTGGGAAGTGTTACAAAAATATGAGGTGTTATTATTTTTGGTATTATTATTAATGATAGTGATTAGTTTCCTGCTTGGACCCCTAACTGGCTTTACATTTATCAGAATACAACCTAAATTTCTTACAGTAGTGTACAAATCCCTGCGCCATCTGGCCTTTTCCTCCTTCTGAGAATGCGGGTGGGGCCACTCTTCTCTCCTTTCAGGGTCTTGAGCGGGCCAAATTCTTTCCTCCCTCAGTGCTTTATAGCTGCCTTTTCTTCTGCCTGGAAAGCTTGACTACTTACTCCTAAATCCTTTCTAAGGCTGGCTCTGTCTTTTCAAATCTCAGCCTGAATATCTCATCAGACACACCTCATCCTACTCAAATCAGAGCCCTCATTATTCTCTAATAAGCTCTCTGCTTACTCCATTAGAGTGATGATCTAGTATGTAGTTACGTTAGCCAACACTTGTATATTTACAGTCTCTCCAGACCCCAAAGCCCCATGAAAAGTGGGACTTGATTTTGCACTGCAGGTGATCCAGTGCCTAGGACAGCGTCTGACACATTGTGGGCCTTTAATATGTGTTGAGTGAAAGAAAAAAAAAGACTAAGAAAAAGAGAGAAAGATGATGGAAAAAAAGGGGAAGGAAGAGAATGAGGAGGGGAAAGAAAAAATCGCTTCTTTTTCATGGTATGGCATGAAAGAGAAATGAAGAAGGAGAGGTTTTTAACTCTAAGAGGCAGGTTCTCTGTGTTTTTCATCTTGTTAATCCCACCACTGTGCCTGGCACTTAGGGCTCAAGAAAGTTTTGTAGAGAGTATAAATGAATGAATAAATGAATGAATGAGAGAACAACTATATTGCTACTTAGTCTCTGTCTAGAGCAAATACAATCTGAAAAAATCAGGCACCTCTCAAAAAGAAACCCTGAAAAACTAAGAGTGAGTGGTTTTAGGATGGCAAGCCCTGTGATAAGAACCCTGAAGCAATTTACCCAGTATTGGAAGCTGTGAGGCTGAAATAGCTTCAGTTCCAATGAAAACGAGACAAAGCTGTGTTATAAGATTTGTGGCTTTGGGGGCTATTTCCATCTAAATGTAGATTTTCATTTTCTGTTTAATCTGTTTGTGTAAGCCTACCATGATTATGCCCAGACGAAGAAATATACATTTAAATTGCACCCCTTTTGAGAAAAATGTAAAACTTTTGGAAAAATATTTTCTCAATTTGAGGCAGTTTCGACTTTGTTTATCTTCAGATAACACTAAAAACATGGGAACACTGAAAAGGATGGAAAAATTACTCAGATTGTATTTGAAATGTTAGCCTTGGTTCTTACTTGGCCTCAATAGGTTAGTCCAACACGGAAAACTCTAAGTGGCATTTAGAGAAGACATCTTTAAGTTCTTTTGTTCCCCAGGGTTACTATTTCTTCCAGCTTCATAGTATTATTAGTTGCATGTAAACTGGTGTCAGTTTACGAGAGAATTACTTGAGTTAGTAGAAGGAACTATTTTAAGATGAGTGAGATAACTCCCACGATCCATCGTGTGGATTAGCTGCCTCTAATGCCATCTCATGGCACAGGCTGACAGCTCTGGTTACTTTGTGGCGGTCTAACTTGTCCCTTAGCCTAATACTCTTCTCCTTCCCACTCAGAGATGGAGAGAAGTCTCATCTCTTGATACCCCAGTGACCTGACAATTCCATATCTGGAAAGACAGGATGTTTTATTAAAATAAGAGGAAAATCCGTAAACAGTGGCTACTCTGAACCAGAATGTTCGTTTTAAAAATCCTCCAATTACCCCACAACAGTAGTTCCCAGTCACCTTACAAACCCTCCCATACTTTTATGTCTCGATTCTCCATGGTCAAATACAGTTATCTTTTTCTCATCTGTCTGGGAAAAGATTTAGCCTTCATGTAGGACTCTAGATATTAGCAAGGCGAGCCTGGGCATCTGTGGCTTGATTTGGCTAGAGACTGCTCCTCGCCCTAAGGAGGACCAAACTTTGATAAAAATATGTCAGATCTAATTCCTTCTCTCAGAAGCAATCCTAATTGTTTACAGTTACCTGTCTCTGAAAGTCAGAGGCTTACCTGGAAGACTGAGGCCTGTATCTGTTATTGAAACTTTGATGCACCGTGGTCAACAAGAATGTAAATAATGTTAGACCAAAGCATTGCATGATGAAGAGTTTTTTGCAAAGGATGGAAGTGAAGGAGCTGGTATGGGATGGGGTTGTAATCAGATTAGAAAAGTTATTTATTTCTCTTTTAACTAGAATGGCTCTGGTGCTGCTGGCAATGGAGAAGTCAGAAAGGACACATATAGACAGCCAACACAATGCCCAGAAAAAAAAAAAAGACTGCATAAAGAGATGTAAATTGTGCACAATTAATAAATGACTGCAGATATTGGAGAAAGGATTCTACATTGTAGTAAAATTCTGTCAGCTGCAAACAGAAGCAGACTGCTTAGAAATTAGTTACAAATGCCTTGGATAAAAGGAGTGACCCTTTCAAAGGAGAACAGCCTGTGGGAAGGAAAGGGTAGGATGGAGGAAGATCAACTGAACAGGAGAATCTAGCCCTGTTTGGATAAATCAGGCCAATAGTTGGTGGCCTCCTACCAAATCCCACCCAGAGATGTGTGGTTTGGCCAGCACACGTTTTACAAAACTTGGATGTGAATGAGTGGCACTGATGCCCCCAGGTTATGATGTCACTTTCTGTAGCCATATAGGTATCCCATTTATACACTTATGTGACTTGTATGGCCCCTGTGTGATTTGAACTTGAGATCCAAGGAGGTATTTTTATACATTCCTAGAGACGAGAAGTGAGATGCTTATATTAAAGCATCACTGATATGCTGCAAAGTTTATTCTATGGAATTATGCTTAGATCATCATATCAATGAGTGAGCAGTGTGTAGTTCTTGTCACATAGACGTTTCAGTAGATGTGTCAGCTGTTTTATAAAGGCTCCACTTAAAACTCCTTTTAGACATTGCTTGGTATAGATCTGGACTGGGTAGATCTCAGTGGACACGGCAGCTGAAATATCGTCAAGTAATCCTTAGTTACAAAATGCCATCTCAACTATGATTTGTTTAGGATTCATTATGCTGCAGATAATAATGTCTGTGGTTCTTTTCTCCCTTCTCCCCCAGCTCGTCTCTGAGCTGACTGTCACCAGTGTATTTTCTATTTTTCATTAGAATGGAGGCCATTTCTTTCCAACCATGGTGACCATCCCTTCTTTCTCACCAGGGTGAGCGCCCCTGCCCAAGAATGGTTTGTTCAGAGGCTAGCAAGTGATTCCAATTTTATGTTCACTAATTATATAATGAGTCACTGAACACTTCTCCTAAGAGGATATATATCCACACACATCCACATCCACAAACATACACATAAATAAGATTACACATAACTCTATACACATAAGTGCACACATACAGATGTGTGAGTGTGTATTTATATTTCCCCTCCATAAGCACCCTTTACAGATAAAGGTAATTGATGACAACCTACTTTCCAGGTGCTTTATCTACTTAACTTCCACAATGCTATCAGTTGGGTATTTTAAGTTTTAAAAATAATTTGATAATTGAAGAACCTGAGGCTAGAACATACTCAGTTCTTTTTCAGGTCACTCAAGAAGGGAACAGCAGAGCCAGAATGTGAATGTCTGTGAATTACATTTCTGTTTCACATGTTATTTCATGTGGACCTCTGCAACAGTGGTTATGGTGGTTCAGATTTCACTTCCCTTTACCTTATAGCTGGCTAAAACAGGAAACACTCTACTTGATTATGTATGTATATATTTTTCCTACCTAAACAAAGAGATAAAAAAAACTCTTCTGTTTTTACTGTTGTTGTTGGCATTAACGCAAACAGAAGAGGGTCAAAATGTTTTGGATGATTTCTGCTTAGTTTTAATAGGTAATGAGATCAGAACCCACATCTTCTGAAGAAGAGAAATATGATCTTACATTGAGGTGTGCATCAACATCATTTAGAGTAGCAAATCTTTGTCATATTTCTGAGACTTGTTTTGTCAATCACTGGCCATCAGTAGTGTTTGTTCTGTCACTTTGACTGAAGGTAACAAAGCTTATTTGATGGAAAACACTTTCTCTTGAGGAAAAAAAGTGATACTCAGCTGTCTTCTTTGTCCCTGTAAACAAGAGAAACACACTTGTCATCTTTTATCTGGCAAAGTACTGAGATATTTTAATTGAAAATAACAGAGAGCAGAGTTTTTTTTTTAATGTTTACGAATTTTGCATTGAAGAGAGAATCCCTATGGAGTCATTCTGCTGCTTTTCTTTTGGAGACTAGACTTCTTGAATTCAAAATGGAAGTAAAATTATTGTTAATTTGCATTAGCTTGCTTTACTTATTTCTAAATCAAATATGTTAAAAATTCACAATATTTATGACCTAATTCTGTTGATTGATATAAATGCAATATATAAATTATGTAAAAAGTACGCTGCAAAATAATTGAATATATAATTACTTTGTTTCTTATCCTCTATGCCGAGAAATGAAAGGGAAGAGCAGAGTACATCAGCCAAGCACAGGAGCCTAATCTTTCCTCCGTTTTACATTGAGAAAGAACAGATTTCCATGGTGTCACTGTATTTATCTTTAATCTGTATCTTTGTGTTGTATATGGACAGGATTACAGATTTGTGCTTTCAGCAATTACATTACATTACAATTACAAAACATCCAACATGCTGAAAAAGTACAACACACACCTTTCAAAACACAAATATGCACCTGAAAGAAGGAAAATCCTTAGACAGTGAAAAAGAATTGGGCAGCTACAAAACAGTTTCAGAATCACAAGCTAATGCTGGGCTTCCTTGAGGACATTTGGTGATACCAGGAACTTAGATCTTTGGGTTTTAAAGCCTTTGAAGATGACATGAAAAAAAATATTGAGTCCAAGCAGGTGAGGGGAAGGTGACCATTACTTAATGTTTTTGTAGCCAAAGTCTCCAACTTAGTGAAACTGAAAAAATATCCAGCAAATAACAAAAGAACATGATAATGGAACTTGTCTTTGTTGGACTTGGCTTCAAGTGGAGAAAAGACCCACAGGCTTACCCTCATGTTCTGAGACAAAACTTTGGCTCCTGTGTGACCAAGAAAACCCCACTCTGAGGAATAAATTCAGGGTGGACCTACTTTGCTGAAACCCTGATATGCGTGGGGAAAGCTGACTCAAATCCCCTTTGGGGAAGTTTGCACTCAACTCAGGCCTTTTCTGGTTCTCATACATTAAGAGCATACAAATCTGAGTTTTATGCTTCGAATCACAAAACAGATGAGAAAATAATTCACAGTAGGCAAGAGTGAGAAATAAGAAACAGCAGAACTGGAAAAACATGATTTAAATAATTAGGAATCATCGATTTTAAAATATGAAATGGCTATGATTAAAATACTTGGATAAATAAAAGAGATTTAAAATATAGTCAAGGAGGAGGAGGCTAACAAAACATATCTGGAATTTATTTTAGAAAGCTAAATATATTACTGAGTAATAGAAGCAATGCAAAATCCAAAACTTCATGGAATTAATAAACAGTAAATTAGACACAAGTGAAGGGACAATTAGTGAACTGGGTCTTATAGATGAAGAAATTCTCCAGGAATAGAGAAGAGATTCAAAGTGGGAATATAGAAGGAATATAGAAGAAAAATTAGAAGATATATCATAGACAGAATAAAAAGTCAATCCTATGTCTTATCAGAGTTACAGAGAAAGAAAATAGGACAAATGATGAGTCAATAACTGAACATATGAATGCTAACTAGTATCCAAAATTGACAGAGGACACAGAATACCCAGATTCAGGAACCATTAGAAAACCCACAGTGAGATAAATACAATAGACACTTGGACACATTGTAGCAAAACTTTATGTTTATGTTTGTCAAAAATCAAAGAGATGTTTTGTGCATATAGTTACTTATTTATTTTAAGAAGAAAAGAACAGAAGACGAAATGTCTACAAAAGAACAATAATTAGAATGATGCCTGATTTTTTAACAGCAAAATAGGTCACAAAAGGTGGAATAATATAATCAAAGTACTGAGAATGAAAACGACTTGTCAATCTTAATTCTGTGCTCAACTGAACTTTCACTTAATAGTATGGATGATATAAATATATGCTCATAAAACCTTGAAGAGCGTTTGTATTTACTAGATTTGCTGTAGGAACTTGAAAGGCTAGACTTCAGGAAAAAGAGAAGCAAATTCAAAAGGTAGCCCAGAGATTAAAAAGGGATGGTGAACAAAAGAAGCTGATGAACATGTTCTATCTAAATAAATATTTTTGTGTAAAAATAATAATGTTGTACAATTTGGGGAATAAAAACTAAAGAACTAAAGTTTTTGAATAAGAAGGTAAATTTGAAATTAAAACTTTTGTGTTGCCAAGAAGAAAACAGATTTTCATTAACTTTGGACTTTTAGTGAAATACACGTATATATTAAAAGTAAAGAAATTACTGAAAGAAAAGAAGTAGCATGTAGCTTTTCCATTAAAGAAGTAAAATAGGGGGGTGTCAAAAGAATTAAATAATGCAAAATCAATTAAGCAAAGTAAAAGAAGCATAAATAGAAAATTTGTGACAAAAGCAATTTCAAATATATTAGTAATGACAATAAATGCAAAGGGATTAAATATTCCATCTGTAGAAAGAATCTCAGATTTGATACTTTGAAATCCCACTATACACTATTTCATGAAGATAAATATAAAGCACATAAAATGTATGGACAGAGAAAGCAGAAAGTGGAACAGTGGAACAAACGTGCTTAGGAAATATTAACAAAAATGAATGTACCTAGACTAATATCAGACAAAATACACTTTAATTTAAAAATAATTTTTCAAGGATAAAAGACTCAACTCAGTGGGCATATAAACCATTCATGAACTTAAATGTACCTCACATAGCCTCAAAATATTGATAGCAAAAACTGTCAGAAATCCTATGAGGAGTTGGTAAGTCCAGCAAGAGTAAGAGATTTTAAAAACATGTTTCTCAGGAACTGATAGAGTCATAAAGTAACACTAAATAAGAATCATAGATTTGAGCTTTTTTTTTAAGCTTTTTCCTCAGATAATAACTTATCCTGAACTTCGCTCAGTCTGAACCTAAACTGCGCCTCCTCAGGACTGTTGCCTACCGTATCTAAATAGTCTTCCCTCCCCACTCCCATCATTCTGTCTTCGCTATCCCAGCTTGTTTTTATAGCATTTTTATGAAATGAACATATGGCAAATATTCATTCGTATATGGCCTTATGTCCCAAATGCCTAGAACACAGCCTGGTACATTGCAGGTGTTTAATGAGTATCTGTCGAACAAACAAACAAACTCAGGGTCTTGGCAATGTTGTCCTCTTTCTGGGTAAATTCTGTTCTTCCTCTTCTTCCCTTTTCCTGGAGGTGGCTCTTTTATGTCGAGGACGAGGGCAGTCCTCACCCATTAGATGTTTTTAAAGAGAATGTGTAAGTACATGAGGGGTTGGCCTTGAAGATAAGGGGAAAAGTGATCCCGTCAGAGGAAGCAGCAAGTGTAAGTGCCTTGGGGCAATAATGTTCTTAACGTGTTCTAGGAACAGCAATGAACCCAGTGTGGCTGAAGCACAGTGAACAAGGGAAAGGGCAGAAAGAGTTGAAGTCAAAGAGATTTTTTTGGACCCTTTTTTTGGACAAGTGATATCATTGTAGTTTTCGCAGTTACCACTGTGATGGACAGGTTGAAGGCGGAAAGGCCAGGGTGTGGGTTCCGGCTTGGCCATGTGGTCATAGGCACGCCAGGTCCTGAAGGTGCAGTGTTAGGAACAGCCACGAGGTGGCGCCAAGATGCACAGGCTGCTCCTTGGCCTCCGTGTGTGGTTCAGGGCTGGGAGCTGGGAGGTTAGTGATTCCAGTGGACTCCAGGACCAGCCTCCTCAAGGGCTGATGGGCCAGGAAACTCCCTTCCTCAAACCTGATAGAGGTTTCACTCCAGGATCTTCTTCAGTTTCTTTCATCAATTTCTTATCATTTTCAGTGTACAGGCCTTTCACCTCCTTTATTACATTTATTCATAGATATTTTGTTCTTTTTGATGCAATTGTAAATGAGATTGTTTTCTTAATTTCTTTTTTGGATAATTTGTCATTGGTGTATAGAAACACACAACTGATTTTTGTATATAGATTTTGTATCCTGCAACTTTAGTGAATTCATGTATTAGTTCTAACAGTTTTTTTGATGGACTCTTTAGGGCTTTCTATACATAATATATCTGAAAATAGTGACAGTGATACTTCTTTTTTTTTTTTTTTTCAATTTAGATGCCTTTTTCTTCTTCTTCTTGCCTATTGCTCTGGCTAGTGCTTCCAATAAATGTTGAATAAAAAAAATGGCAAGAAAGGACATACGTGTCTTGTTCCTGGTCTTAGAAGAAAAGCTCTTAGCTTTTCACCACTGAGTATGATGTCAGCTGTGGGCTTGTTATATGTGGTCTTTATTATGTTGAGGTAATTTCCCTCTATACCACTTAGTTGGGAGTTTTTAAAATCATAAATAGACATTGAATTTTGTCAGATGCTTTTTCTGCATCTGTTGAAATGAACATGTGATTTTTATCCTTCACTTTGTTGATGTGGTGGATCACACTGATTGATTTGCAGATACTGAATCATCCAGTATCCTTGGATTAAATCCCTCTTGACGATGGTCTGTGTTCCTTTTAGTGTATCATTGAATTTGGTTTGCTTATATTTTCTTGAGCACTTTTGTATAAGCAACATTAATGCATCCAAAAATTAGAGAAAAACACTTTCACAAGTCTGCATGAATCACTTATGAAAACTGACCATGAGCACTCCATAAAGCAAGTTTGAATGCATCTCAAGAAATGAATTTCAAACAATTAATCATCCCTGATCACAAAGCATCTCTGTTACAAATCAAAAATAAAAAGACATAAAATAAAAGTAAAAGCACAGTTCTAAATAAATAATGAAAAAAGAAATTATAATGTAAACTAAAATACTTAGCATTGAATGATCACAAAAGTATACAATATCAATTAGGAAAAGAAAGTGTTCTCAATAAGCTTCAGGGTTACAGAGCTGTATTTTATGTTGAGGTCTCGCATCTGTGGGGTTTACCTGCTCTTTTGCATTATTGGCAAAAATATTTGAGAATTATTAAGAGTGAATCAGAGATGTTAAAGCAAGAATTAAAATATTGTTCTGGGCATTGTAGAGGAAACTGGCCATAGTTGAAGGACAAGCCAGTCAGACTTGGAGGTGACACACAGGCTGCTTTAGCAATGTAGAGGAGAAGATCAGAGCTTCCAGGTGCTGGATGAACTCTCCAGCAGAGGACACAGCCCTCATACAGTCCAAAATGAGACCCAGGTGTGGGCTCCTAATGTGTGCTTTCTTCAGTGATAAAAAGGACTCATTTATTATTGCAGAAAAGAGTGGCTTTCAAAACAGTACCCTTCCAAATAGCTACAGTGTGATGACAAAACCTGAGAAGCAGGGACAGGGATGAAGACTTAAAAGATGAATTACTGTCCCTTAGGTGACCAACCACAATGTTCTTTAAATGACAGTGATGGAGATTAAGAGGCTGTGGAGCCAGGGCACAAGCAAGGACAAGGACCAAATCACCCCGTGGATGGGTTTCCATATGATAGAGTGGAATCTAACCACAGACGTGTTCTCAGCCCCCAAAATGGGAGTGGTTTTTAGCAATTTCATTATTTCAGACCGTGTATTATTAAAATGGAGTAGAAACAATAAATCATGAAGTTTATGTTGAAAGAAATGATTCATATTCTTGCATTTTATATTCATAGGTTGTACTATTGCTAATCACTGCATATAAACATAGATAACTAAAAAATGTGTAACCAATATTTCTTTAAAGGTAATCCCCATACTGTGAATGAATGCACAGTTATATAAAATGTTCAGACTCCACCTTATCCTTCGCTAAAGGATTTCATATATTATTGGCATAGTAATTGTAGTTTCTTATAGAAATGATTAAAAATTTAGGGGTCGCAGGCTGGAAACTATTTTTGTTGTTCAGAGATTCTGTTGTAATGGCATATTTTGAAATGGGATTTGACTTGTACGATGAGAAATAGCTGCTATAAAGTCATACCCTGAATCCAAACCCTGAAGAAGAGCGTATCATTTTCCCATGCTGATAAGGGCAGTCATTCATCTTACTTCACTTTTCCTTGTGAAGGGCTCAAATCTCAATTGAACGAGAACTTCCACCGAGAACTGTTTGATAGGGAATCAGGGTCCTCTTCTGCCACGTTACATGACTGGTTCCTGAGGGGGACATCTGTCTTCTCTGCTTCAGAAATCATCAGACATCTGTAAGTGGGTCTAGTCCTGCCGGCTGGTTCCCAAAGCTTTCATTCATTTTTCACTTAGGGAATGTAATATTAATGTGATTTCAAGCTATGTGAAACAAGTGAATTAAAGTGCGGCAGTGCAGTGTGTACACTTGGCATTCCCGTTTGGGGACATTTCTTTGCCCTAACTCTAGCCTAATCCTCTTGCCGCTACTCAGCAAGGTACATACTGTGAGCAGGAATATTAATCACCTCGGCACTGAAAATACAGAGCTATGTATCACTGTATAGTGAAAAAAATACTGTGAGGGAAGTTTTTCTTGGTTAGCTGGTGAGGAACTTGAGTTGCAGAGTAATAGAGAGACTTGTCCATTGTAGAAATTTTGTAAAATGTAATTTAACGAGGAAAACCATTCAAAATTCCACTGTATGGACCTAGTCTTCATTAGCATCTTGATTTTTTTAAAAAATTTGAAGTAGCCTTTAACAGTAATCTACTTTTTTAACTGAGTTCATAATGAACATTTCTTATTGTTTTTCACAAACACTACTTTAAAGATTTCATAGTGTTCCGTTGTGTAAAACTACAGTAATTTACAAAACTAGTCACTTTTTGTTGTAAATTTAGCAGAAGTCTTTTTATGCAAATCTTGAACATCTGAATAAATTTTCTTAGGTTTTCCTTAGGACACATTTTTGAAGTGGGACACTAGACTAAGGGTCAAAACATTTAATAATATCATTGATACACATTTCAAAACTCTACTGATTTGAAAATATCTTTATTATTATACTTATTCATTTGCTGCTTTCAAAAGATATGAGGTCTGTTGATGTCCAAGATACTGTGCTCAATTCTAGGAATACTTCTTTAAATATAATACTATCTCTTACATCAAGGGGCTTACATTCTGCCGGGAAAGACGTACAATTAAACAGGCAATCTCAATTCAGAGCGCGAGCACCAGTGTTAGGGCACCGTTGCCCATGAGAGCAAATGGGTGAGTGTGAATAGTTTTAGGCCCAGGGTTGCAAGGTCACGAGAAAGAACCAGTCTTCATAAGTTCCCCAGGGAGATGCCAGGTTTCAATTAGAGACATTAAGAAAAGAGATTTTTCTGATAATAGACTGAATTTCAGTGGGCACAGTGAGAGTTTCAGGACTTTAAGAAAAAGAGGAGAAAAGGAGAGATGGTGCAGCATTTTTTGTATGTGTAGAGAGAGATGAGGGTGAGCTGAAAGTATGGGATTTTTGTGTAACCACACAAACAGAATCAAAGGGCAGAATGAAATCAGCCCCAGCGGTGAGCAGCCTGAGGCTGTCAGGTGGAGAGCGGTGGGTTTCTGTGGAAGGACTCTTTTCATCCCTGAGGAGGAAGTAATCTTCTTTAAAGCACTTTAAATATTAGGAAAACAAGAAGATTCCATAAAGATGAAAATATTCTCTCCTTGTAGGGCTCTCTGCTCAGCACTGCCCTCTCCTCCTGGGGCGTGTTCTCTGCCTTTGCTGCATGTGTAGGCACCTTGCTGCTCTGAGTATGAAAGAGGAGGAGCTGTTCAGTAGCCACCCTGTGCTTTTCATTCGCTCTGGGACCCTTGCCCAACCAGGAATGCAGAGAACAAAGACGACTTCCACTGAGGAAGCTCAGAGATCCCACGCTGTCACTCCATCGAACATTAGGCACAAACACCGGGGGCAGCAGTCGCATGACTGAGGTCCCTAGATGGGATCAGCTGTAGCTTCTGGCTAAGGAAGGGGCAGAGTTTGGCTTCTAAAAATATTTAAGAACTGAGCGTAATCCATACTGATATAACTGCATCATTAACTGAAGAATAATTTTGTGATGGATTTTTTTATAGTTGTTTTTTTAGTTTTTATAGTTTTTTTTTATAGTTTATAGTTTTAGTTATAGTTATATTCAATCAAAATTAGGAAAAGGGATACCAAGAGATCTCCAGTGAATCATCTCTGGACAAACGTGTTCCTCCCTGTCACCACTGTGTAACAGCAGTTCTGCACCCTCCTCATAATTGGGGTCACTTCTCTCTGCCAGGATGTCACCGTTTCTTGTATGTTTCTCTTTTGCTGTGTCTGTGGCAGAAATATTCCCTTTGCTGAATCTCAGGACTGTCACATCTGCAGAGCATAGACTTGCAGGGATGGGAATCCAAATTCTCTACTGAGAGTGAGGCTAAGCAGAGCCTCTCCATCTCTCACCCCTGAGATCCTGGACCTTTTCTACTTAATGATAAAAACCAAAAAACCTAAAAAATACTTGTTGATTTGGGACATGTGCTTCAACTTGGAGGATGTGTCCGTATGTTTGTATGGTATCTGCTTCAAACTGGCCCCTCAGATGTGCCTTCAAAAGCTCGTTACTTTGCTCTCATAGGTGGTGTTCTATGTTAGAGGGCCAGTACATCATCCTATGTTCATATGCCCATTGTTTGTTCATCTTCTGTAAAATGGGTTACTTAGTGCCATGGTAGTGGAATGCAAAGTCAGAAAATCAAACACTCTAAGCCCTGAGACAGTGGAGCTGGTTCAGTCACTACAGGTAGAAGAGACTGTGTGCTCATGAACTGCTGCCTCTTCCAAGGTGAAGTTCGGTGTCATCAACTTGACTCAGAAGAGCTATTGGCTTGCTAGAGGGGTGATGCCATTCGGAAACCTTGTGTTGGTCTTTCCAGGTGGCAGTTTGGACATTTAGTCATGGCAGCGGCTAGATAAGCCTTGGTGAACAGAAGCTCATGTTTTGGGGTTCAGAATGCATCCCCTTCCCTGCCCTCATGATTATTACTCCATTTGTGTTCCCACTGTGTGAGCATTAGAGTGGACGATGACAGAAGTTGGCTAATATCAAATGGTTGAATCATTATGTCCACTTGGTTATTTAATGCCTTTTCTGGTGGCGGATGCTCTCTGGTAGGGAATTAATGTGATTTTGTCCACTCTTATAGATTATCTACATGTCTCTTGTCCCCAGTCTTTCCATT
Organism: Camelus ferus; assembly: GCF_009834535.1. Classification (NCBI taxonomy): domain Eukaryota; kingdom Metazoa; phylum Chordata; class Mammalia; order Artiodactyla; family Camelidae; genus Camelus; species Camelus ferus. The sequence goes on along the minus strand of NC_045703.1, from coordinate 17,400,676 downwards.
TTTTTCCTTCTATGCCCCTCATCAACAAGTTAAGCCATTCTCCATTGTCCATAAATCCATGTATATTCTTACTTCAAGACACCTCTCTATACATGAAATTGATGACCAGATGCATTTCCCAAAGCATTGACCTTTGGGAGACTTGCTCCTACTGTTTCCAGTTTTACACCACTGATTTGGGCTGTAATGTAGCAGGACTTAATTTTTGGCTTATAGCAACATCAGAGCTGAGTCATCTGTGAACCAACTTTGCCCTTTCTCCATCTCCATCAGTTGTGATGTGAGGAAGAGACGCTAGTGACATAGTGGATGATGTAGGAGTCTATGAAGTCTACTTGTGCTCTCTGGTCCTATTATGCCCAATTCTGTATACACCATTACCATTTAAGGATGGATTACTACTAGCCTGCCCGAACACATGACTATGTGGGCTCATTAAAAAAACCCAACCACGACAGTGCTGGCTGCATGTTCGCTTGATCTCTGCCCACCAGGACCCAATAGTATAACAGCAGTGGTTTATTCAATGCTATATAAGTTCTGCGGAAGCTGGTATGATCTTGCTCCAAAACCCTAGGGGCCTCAGCTGTGATTCTCCTGTTGGGATTTGCCATAAATTCTATGCAGCAAAATTCTTCACCACTAGCACCTGTAAGACTGGTGAATTAAATGGGATTACTGTGGGAGCACCATCCTCGTATCCCTTAGGTGTTTAAGAGTGGCATTGATTTCTGCTGTTTCTCCTGAGATACAATATTGTTTTTAATTTAGTATCTTGGCCAAGGATTGAGGCTTCAGAGGTTTCCATTTGACTTTCCTGCTATGATAACTCTTACTTTTCAAGGTAAGAACCCAATGTGGGGGTTTTGCCAACTATTAAGTATTTCCATTCCAACTATATATTTGGAGACCAGGTAAATAATTACTAAGTAGGTCTGTGGACCTAATGGACCCATTGTGAGCTGGATCAGTGCCAGGACTTCATGTGATTCCCATAGGAACCCTTCCTCACCCCCCATTACTCTAACGGAGGACCATGATGGCATTTGAGGTCCTCAGGTTAACTTGGACCTTATCTCCAATAGTCTGGAATGTCTGGATATTCTCGATTTCTCCATGGAAAACATTATTTTCCATGTTTACCCAAGGAAATGACCATAGTGCCCTTTGTGGAAGGACTCGGAGAATCATTATCATGTAAACCTTCTGTGGTGCTATAGGGTCCTTCTTCCTGAGGACTTGCACTTTCCTTCAGTCAGTGACTTTCAGGGCTAAAAACCGACCTAAGTCCAGAAACTGAGCAAGGACTGTGGCATCTTATTGGAGCAATTACTCTCAGATTTCTGATTGTTTATTCTTGATTTCCATTCATTGTGTAGATTGAGAATCCCTTAGTTGGTTGCTTATCCATTTTGCCCTTGAAACACTGCATTCTGTGTACTATCACCATAGCTCCCAGGGGTCTAGCACCATGGTTGCCACTCCGATCTTGCTGCTGATTAATATAACTGAGTCTCCTTACTTGTGATGCTTCAACACTGCCAACTGACCTCTAAGGTTTGACAGTGTTATCATCCTTTTTGCTATTAGGAAGCATTTTCTTAGATAGTTCCTGATGTGATTCCAATGTGTTGCCAAGTTTAGGAACCAGTAATTTGACATGCTAATATGATTTTGACTTTAGGCATGACATTGTATCTTGTTAACCTATGTCAATGAGAAAGCAATTTGTAAAATTGTAGTAATTATTTTAGATCAATTGTTTTAAAAATAGTCCCTGAGTCAAAACATCATAGAGTCACTACTGATCAGGAATATATATTTTAGATTGTATTTGAATTATTATTTGTTTTTTGGTTAGGTTTGTTACAATGGGTAACCTTACGCTAAATAATACAAATTGCAAACTTAAAAAAAAAAGATCACTTTCATAAGAGCTTTTTTTCTATCAGGTTTTCCCAAACCATGCTGTATGTGTATAATATACATTTTTAAATATAATCTTATTAGTGTCAGTCTGTTTCCTCTTATCATATTTAACATTTATTTACCATCTGTTATTGAGATCACATGAAAGCATATTCTGTCATTTCATATTTACTTGTTTCTTTAGTGTTAGGTAATGTATCAATTATGTAAGTTTGTCTGCACTTTTCTCTGTTTTCACTGGTGAGACTGGTGAATAGGAGAGGGCTGAGAGAGACCCTGCACTGTGCCCCCTTCGCAGTGACCAAGATCCAGGAGTCAATCAATACCTTTGGGCTGCGAGTGCTCAAGCAGCGTGATCCACGTAATTGTTCTGTCACTCAGCTCATATTTCATCTTGTCCACAAGGGGATCATAGGAGAGTTTGTCTAAGGCACTGCTGAAACTGAGAGATAGGAAGTCTACAACATTTCCTTTGTTGTGTTAAAACAATCATGATACATGATAGTTCCCCTTTGTTTGGAACTGTCTAAGCACTTAAATTTTTATCTCATTTAACTGTCATCACATCATTTGAAATTCATTACTGTTATTACATTTACTTTATACGTGAAGAAACTATGGGTAAAAGAGATTAAGTGATTTGTTTATAGTAGTTCAGCCTTTGGATCTTTTTGAATCCAGAGAATGTTGCCGGAATAACAATTGCATCAAAAAGTGAATTGATAAGTAAAGCTCCCAAATCATCATTTTGTGTGTCTTAGTGCTATGCCTTTTCTCTATTTCACCGTTCTAAATTTCTGACTTAATTCTCCAATTTATATTCTTAAAATCTTTTCAGGAAAAAACTTTTAAAAAATAGAGCTTCCATTTAGTTAGTGCCAATATTTTAAATAAACCATTTGGAGAGACACCACTGTGGGAGAGGGGAAATATCTTCTAAAGAGATTTCTGAGATGGACTGGAAGTTCCCATTAAAATGAAATAGACTTATCTTGACAAATATTGCAATACTAACAACACTTCTCTGGATGTGGCTACTACTAAGAGATTGATAGCATTCCAGTGACTTTATTATATATATTCAAAATTCAACATTTATCATGTGTTATGTCATTTTATCATGTATTTCAAATACATTTTATTACGTATATTAAAGAAATTTTATACTACCTTCCATATACATTAATTTCATTAGTCATTCATTTAACAGTCATGATATAGACTGTGGCATCCTTTACATTTATTTTTATGGCGTTGTTAATATATGTTTAGGCAGCATATTTTCAAATAGACGGAAAGGATGTGGAGACCAGGGAACACAGGTTTTAAATGTTTTATGGAAACCAAGATCACTTCCTTCTTTACACAGACTTTCTCCTTTATGCTTAATGTTTATATTTCACTGCAAAACCCCATCAGATGCAGCAATGGGGTTGAGAAGTGTCCACCTGAGGCTTCACTAGAGTTTCTATATTTAACTTTTTCAAGCTCAATGCATGTCAATTAGAAAAATCAGGGATAGATTTTTTTCTTCTATTTTCTCCAGAGAAGAGAGGAAGGACTAAGAGATTACACATTTCAACCCAACACGAGGGTGAATATTCTAACACAGCTTTCTAATGTGGAATTGGCCGTTCTATAACATCTGAGTTCCTGTCCCTGGATATTTTCACTTAGGGTGGATGCTTTATCAGGCTGATAAGTTAAAGTAGATTCTTGCAATCAATGAGACGTTCAACTAAATAACCCCAAAGTCCATTCCAATTCAAATAGTTCAAGGATCAATAAATGTCATCATAATTTTGTGTCTTTCCTGTATGCTTCAAAGGAGCAGTATAAGTCAAAGTGAAGTTGACTACTGCATATTGTTGTCTGGGGTATGTCCATGGAGAAGGTTGCACGACAAATCTTATTTAAACAATCTCTACAATCTGCAGCCATGCACCCACTGGACACAAGCATCTCCAATCAATGATGACATACTTGATTGAGAAGAAAACTACTAAAGATCCATCAAGAAATGAACATTGGATGTTGGAAGACAGTTGCAAAGATGGGACCAGCCTGGTGTATACCAATCAGAAGCACAATAATGCACAGACACTAAAGCCACATGGCACGTTCGATATATGTTGATGCAAACAGGCAGGCAGGGGAAATATCACGTTATTTCCAAGACAAAAATGGAATAAGATCATGTTATTAATGTATAGATTCGCATTAATGTGATAGACAAATACTTCTTAGTATCAACAAGAAAGAGGTTTCGACAAATTATGTGGTATGTTTTCCCAGTATTAATTATGACCTTGTAAAGAATATAGGACTGCAAGTCTGATTCTTTGACAAACAACTGTAGGAACTTGGGTGAGTCAGTTCAGCCCTGTTGCCTCAGTTTCCTTAGTTAAAAACTGAGATTGAACTTCATTCGTATTTCATTTTCCACAGCGTTGAATGGAATATGCTCTACAAAAAGGAAAATAAAAGTTTCCATGATCAAATAAGTATGGGAAATGATATGCTACATAACATATTAATAAGTAAAGAGATATGTTAGATAGTTTTTCCCCAAATGTGTTTTCTTATTTGGCAACTCATCTTTCTTCTTCTTCATCTTCTTTTTCACTTTGTTCCTCCCTCCACCATATCTTTCTCCTTCGAATTTTGAAACTTACCAACATCTTATTTTCTCTATAAAACTTTTTGGGAAATTTCAGCAATTCCCAGGCTTAGATATTGATGTAAGGCAATGTATGTTCCAAATCTCTGAAACAAAGCTCTTGTGAGCCTGTCTCCATGAAGAATTCAAATATAATTTTGATGCTATTTAAAAGTTTATGTGGTAATAGTCAATGAAAAAGTCTAGAAAAAAAATTTGCATTTAGAATACAGGTATATACTGAAACACAATAGACAAATTTACTCTTCTTTCTGCTGCCAAAATGATCTGGGGTTGTTTTTCAATTGTGGTCTCTACACACTGAAGACAAATGCTGTTTGTTCATTGCTAACCTAATGATAATATCTACGTTAGCTGATTGCTTACTTTGTACCAGTACCAGTCTTCCGTCAGTGTTCACAGTAACAGAATGCAGTGGTTCTCCCTGTGTTACAGATGATGCAACTGGGGATTGGAGATGTTCAGTCACTTGCTCAGGGTCACACACTGTAAGTATCAAAGTTATGTCTTGAAACCAGGTCTGTATAGAGAATTTACTCTCACTAGTACTCGGTACTGCTACACCCTTTTTATTACCTCAGCAGCAATTTAAAAAAATAAACAAAAATAAAAACTGGGATTCAAATTATGAATATGTATCTTTTTTTGTGAGTTTGTAAATGTGTCCACCTTTTCCTTTCCTTTTTTTTTTAATTGAGGTAGAGTCAGTTACAATGTGTCAATTTCTGGTGTACAGCATAATGTCCCAGTCATGCATATATATGTATACATACATTTGTTCTCATATTCTTTTTCATTAGAGGTTATTATAAGATATTGAATATCATTCCCTGAGCTATACAGAAGAAATTTGGTTTTTATCTATTTCTATATATAATGGTTAACCTTTGCAAATCTCAAACTCCCAACTTTATCCTTTCCCATCCCCTGTCCCCTAGTAACCATAAAATCTTTATCTTGGTAAATAATGAGTAGCAAAGAAATTGCTGGATTTCCGAGGACCATATCAGAATATGCAGAGTTTATCTCAATGCAGGGCTGACTTCATTTCCTCTTCTTGAGACTGGAGGTAACCCTGTATTTTAGGTCTCTTAGTGGTAGTTTAATATTTACTCTCACTGTCTAAATTTCTCCCTTTTCCTCGACATCACTGGCATTCCCTTCACCTCGAGTGCTAATCTCCTCATGTCTTCTGGAGTATATCTTACCCTTCCTCAAGGTCCATTTTAGACACCACCTTCTCCATTCACTTTCCCTTTTTTCCCTTTAAAAAATATAAATTTGCTTCTTCCCCAAATAGAAATTAGTACTTCTTTCCCTATTTTAATTAATTGCCTGCCACCTCTCAGACACATGCTAGAGGCAAAGGAGTTTCAAAAAATTAAAAACGTGGTCTCTTTCCTCAAGGAAATTACGTTTTTGTGGAGAAAAAGATACATAAAAGAAAACATGCAATAAAATGTCATGCATAAAAATTAAGGTGAACATATAATTAGTTGCCCAATCAAGGTCATTTTTGAGGATGAAAATGGAAAATTAGTGATTATGCCTGGACAACTTACATGATTTGGGAATGTCCTGGCAAATTCAGATCATACGTCACCCCAGAACAGACCTGTGCTCATGGTGAATATGATCAGAGGAAGAAGAGGGCTAAGCCTAGAGGCGAAAGTTTGCAGTGTTTGTTGCTTTTTGTCTTGTATGACTTGCATTTATGCATGCACCTTGTTTTACCACCAGACTCGGAGAACTTTGAAGGTGGGATCCAACCCATTCAGCATCTCATATCCCACAGTGCTCACAGAACACTTCCTTGTAGGTGGTCACTGACTACATGGTGAATGAATGCTTTAGTTTCTCCATCGTATCAGTGCTCTCTTCCTGCCAGGTTGAGAAGTGTGTAGCCATCATTCTCAGGTCCATTTCCACCATCCGTGCATGCTGGCCATCTTTTGCTTTTTAAATGTATTTCTTTATTTGCAAAGCACTTTAATTATAATGTGTATTATTTAGTCTGTTATAAGTTCTGTAAGGTTGACTTGCTACTGGTTAACTGTGTGAGGAAGAAACAGAAGAGAGATAGCAATGGATGGTGGAGAAGTCCGAGGAGAAGGTGGAGGAAAAAGACAGTAAAACAAGCCCACTGTTGTGGAACCCTGGCAGTCACTGAGAATGCCTCTGGAAATGAACACTCCTAATTTTAAGCTTGAGGGTGAACAATTATTTGATCCATCCCAGTGGAAAACAGCCCAAGCATTGTGGCAAAGGGAAGGAAAATGTGGCTTCCTCATCCTTCCCCTACAGCCTCTGCAGGACACAGAATCCTGTCTGGAGAAGCTCACCTTCTCATCTTGCTGGATGTGAATAAAACCTGCTCTGTGTGGAATAAAGCATCCCTCTTCAGGATTCCACACACATCCACTGTGGAAAGAGCTGGAAGGATGGCCCAGTGCACCTCTATCTTACTAGAAGTCTCAGACAGCAGGGTCGGGGGAGGAACCAAGGACCAGAGAAAGGAGGTCACTCAGCCAAAATGAAATGCATGCTTCCCAGCAAACAAACCTTGGGAGTAAATGTTATAAAAGTATCAACATGTTTTGACAAAAAACCAGTCAAATATATGCTGTTTTCTATATATAATGACTGTTTAAATTCTGAACGTTAATGTTCTATCAGGTGTCCTGAGCCTTTCTGAGCCCCTCTGTGACCTCGTTCATAGAGCAGACCTCTGTGGTGCAGAGGGCTGAAGTTTGGATCTAGTACAGCCTCTCAACCTTGGCTCAGTGCTGGCACCTGAGTTAGTCACAAAACAGCAACTCCCTAAACAGCCAAATCCAAGAAGTCACACCCAGCGGAGGGTTGCAATTAGCTGAAGGCAACTAAGTAGCACATGGAAACTAGCAGTCTCTCTACTGCGTGTCTCTGACTGCAGAAAAGTTCAGATGGGAAGAAATTGTCATGGAGCCTGGTGTTGGGCTCAGATAGACTGAGTTCAAAGACTGACTGTGTCAATGGTCCCTAACAAGTTACTTGATCTCTCTATGCTTTCATTTTCTCATTGGTAAAACAGCAATCATATTAGTACTTATAGAGATTAAGTTATAAACCTCTTTTATTAAGTTAGGTAAATGTAAAATGCCTAGCATATAGTAAGCACTCAATGAACTTTGAGGTTATGAACATAATTACTCTTAATGCTACTTCTTGGTGTCCCAGAGAAGTTTTCTAGCTTAAAAAGAGAGGGGGCAAATCAAAGTAAGGGACATACAACCTAGAAATTAATGTATTGATTCAAACATCCATTCTTTCTATTTTTGTTCTCATTATTTACCAAGTCTTGAGAGAATGAAATGTTATTTTTCCTTAATATCTTCTCTTAATTGTAAGGAAAACATCATGCTGGTCCTGACAGTGAAAAGGTCTATGAGGAAGTAAGAAATGAAAAAAAAAAAAACCTGCTGAAAAATAACAATTTTTAAAAAGCTAAGCCAGATAAAGGTGACTTTTCATTGTGGTCCTTCTTGTCCAGAATTCTTTCCACTTTGGAAATAACAAATCCCTTATGCAGTGACTTTTCAGAATCCGAGGATTATTTTTTTTTAAACTCTGTTAGTCTAGGGAGTGAAGGGGTGCAACCAAATTTGAGTTAATTAATGTTATCCAATTGTTCATGCTTTACAGGCAGAAGTAATTGGTGCATTTCTGCAAATCTAGTAAAATGGCTCTGGGAAATAAAGATCTTCCTTTTGAAGATTAAAGGTTGGCTTCTCAGCAAATTCACTTAGTGGAACCAAGAGGATTAGAGATCATGTACTATACCACTGGTGTTATTTATCAAGGCTCACATGGGCACTGGGGCCACCATTCTCAGGGGTCTCTCCAGGTTAAATCTTGTTAGAGCAATTCCCATTGCAACAAAAACCTCTGAATAACCAAAAGTCATGGGAACCAGGTTATGGCACTCTTAAGTGCAACAGCACCACTACAGGGGAACTTGTAGTCCAGCCACAGCAATAGGGGAATAAGATCTCTGCTGGGGTTTGTGGTAATGGGATTGCGCTATACCTAGCTGCATAATTTACGATGAAAGTGATGGGAAAGCAATAATGAAACAGACAAGTGAGAGATGGAGCCTGCCATTTCCTTGCCTTCATTTAGAAGAGTTCAGTGGCCCAGGTGCTTAATCAATGTCATTCAGGTACACAATCTTCAAGTAGGGTAAAAGGGTTTGATAACATGACATTTTAAGTCCCTGAAATCACAATAGCGGTAGGAAGTGTGTGCTGTTGGCTATAGCCCAGCAATTTCAGAAATCAATAGTCTTTGAGCAAGCATTTTTCAAGGCATGTATAACATAGCTTTAGGGCAACCCACTCCTAAAATCAAGTGTAGTCATCAAGAGAATGAAAAGTAGATTCAAATAGGAGACAAGGGAACAAGTTAGCAACATGAAAACATTATGCAATCTGCTTGAAAAATTGCTGTAGTCAGCCTCCACTGGTGGTAATTTAGAAGAAAGGCAGAGGAAAAGAAAGTCCAGTAGAGTGGGTAGAACTGAATATGTGTGCTATGATACTAGAAAGCATCTTTTCACAACCAGCAGAAGGTATATTCACGTCATCAAATCTGGCACGACTTAGGGCATTCCTCACTGCTTGACATCTTTCCTGCAAGTTTTCAGTTCTTGGCTGGGGGCCCAAACAGGTGGCTGAGAGGGGATGGAAAGTCACTCAGTAGTCCATAGTTCTTAATTAACAGAAGCTCTCTGAGGATATTCAGTTTCTCACTGCCACGTCAATTAAAAATACCTAAATGAGTTCAGTGTGTAAAGCAAAAATGCTGTTTTCTTGGCTTGAACTATTTTTCTAAAATGCTTGGTCTACTTTCTTGAGCAAAAGAGTCCTGGAAGGGTTATTCCTCCAGCTTCATTCTTTTTTATTTTTTTTCAGTATTGCTCTGGCAATTCTTTAGTGATTCCATAAATTTTAGGATTATTTGTTCTAGTTTTGTGGAAAATGTCTTGGGTAATTTCATAGACCTACCCAATATTTTAGACAAATGCCTCATGTTTCTCATTTGTCTTAAGATATTTATACACATTCGCAAATATGCCCAAGCAGATAATGCTATAAGCAAATAATTTCTGAATTATATTCTGAGGTCAGTCTGTGTTCTTTACTTTGAAGAACAAGGGTTTAGAGGACTTTAATTCTTTCTCAGGATGGTTTTCTTTGGGATACATGACCCTTAAGCTTGAAAACTTGTGTTTGCTCTAGGCTCCTCTTTGCAATGCACAGGTGCAATTTAAAGATTCTGAGAGGTCCTGTAACAAAGGTGTGATATCTTGTTCAGCCTAACATTAACCAAACCTCTGATCCCACCGTGATTTCTCTTGAAATTCTATGGAATTTAAATAGAAAAACTCAAGTGTATGTTCCTATGATTCATTTTTACTTGACTATGAATGAACGATATGAGAGTGAGTTTTAATGAGAAGTGCCATAGTCAGTTGAGCAGAGGGAGGGGGTTTGAATTGGTGGGAAATAAGAGCACAGACAGTAGGAAAGGTAGATGGCTCTTTACAGTCTAATGTGGTGTCTGCCCTATGGTCTGGCTTTGAAGCATAAAATGGAGCCCAGGATGGGTGAATTGGGGTGTGTGTGTGTGTGTGTGTGTGTGTGTGTTAATGGAGACAGGTGAGAAGAGATGAGTTAACCAGGGAACCTACTACTTGGGTTCGGTGTTTTGTTCATTTTTTTGACCAGGAGGAAAGTGCCTGTTCTCTAGAATGTCTTTGAGGACTTAGAAAACAATGTCCTGGGAGCACATTCTAACTTAGTGAGGATGAATTGGGGATTCTGGAAATAACATGATGTGTATTGAGAGCTAGTATTTGGAGACCTAGAGCGAGGCAGTGGGGAGAGTGTTGGCCTCCATGAGCCGGATCTGGTTTGCATTCAGCCTTAACCACATCTGAGGAGCACTGGACGCACTTTGATTTCTTTGAGTCTCAGCTCTTTCGTTAAGTAAAATGCAGGAAATTTTAGAGTAATTGAAAGGGTTGGAGACCATAAAGGTAAAGTTCCTGGCATATGTTAGGTCATATTAAGTGTCCAATCAATGGTAGCATTATTGTCCGTTCTAACTGAGCACTTACTAGGGGCCTAGCTAGTTGCTGGGCAACAGTAGGAAGCTGATACAACTCCTGGTGCTATAGTGATAAAGCCAGAAGTTAATGATCGGAGCCCAGAAGTCAGTGCTTCCACTAAGAAAGAGCCATCAAGGGACGCCCAGTGAGAGCCGAGGTCATGGAGGTGGTGGCTGTCCTGCAGGATCAGGAACCACAGAGGGAGAAGGCACCTGAGATAAATCCTGGATGTCCCTCCTTCCTCCTGCCAAGCTCTGCCAGTGCCTTTTGTTGGATGAGCTCAGTCAGAAGACAGAACACAGGAGCCTGCATAAGAGAAAAGCAAGTGTGGGGATTTGGGGCTATCAGATTAATGACTCAGTTCACCAGCATACCATCTGTTTTGTTCCATTATTTGCCTACCTATTTATGTATCAAAACTATATATTTTTGCTGTACCTCTATAAAATATTTTTTCCATCTCAGAAGACTAACTCCTCATTATTTTTCTTAAAATTGAATTCGCATGATTTTTCCCACGCTATTTTTCCAAATGAACTTTAAGTTTAGCTTGTTTACTTCTAAAAATATCCTGTTGTAATGTTATTGTATTCATATTAAATAAAGAGATTGATTTAGGGATAACTGATATTTACAGGATATTGAAGATTCATATGGAGAAACAGTGTATATCTTCCCTATTTACTCAAGATGTCTTTGAGTCCTTTAGTAGAATTTAAAGTTTTCTTCATAGAGATTATGCATGTTTATTTCTAGGAATTTTCCCTTTTTTTGGTTGCATTGTTACTATCGGTTTGGGGTATTTTTTTCCACAACATGTTTATATCTGGCTGTTTTTGACTATGGGAAGGCTGCATTATGTGTATCCCTTTTGTGCCTAATCACCTTATGGAATTATTTGTAATAGTTTTCAGCTGATTCTCTTGAATCACATTTACTATCAACTTCAGACCACAGTGTCTTTTATTTTCTTCTTTCCAAATTTTATAACTCTTACTTTCCTTTTTTTAAAATTTTGTTTGCTAGTTCCTCCAGAACAATGTTCAAACATTGTGGTGATAGTGGCCATCACTGTCTGGCTCCTTAATGAACAGGAGTGATTCTCCATATCAAACACAGTTCTCTCTTGTGGGTACTTTCTTTCATTTCTTTCCACTGGAGCAGTTCAGAGATCATCTGAGTTGTCAAATCCTCATTTTTCCCCCCGAATTATGTTGCAAAATAGCCTAGGCTATATGTAAAGCCTTTTGTAGGGTAGTTCCCTGACAACTTTTTCTTCTCCATGTTAATTAAAGAGTTTAGAGTTTCTTTTAACTTCCGGGAATGATTTTGGTATTTTATATTTTTCTGGGAAGTCATTATTTTCATGTATGTTTTAAATTTCATTTGCCTAGGTGTGAGAAATATAATCTCAAATTATTCATCTAATTTTCTTTATGTCTTTTTTTACCTGTTGTCATTTCCTATTTTGTATGCTTATATTCCTTTTTATTTCTATGAATTAAATGAACAGTATTTTACCTATTTTATTTCTAAACAGTCTGCTTATTCTTAGGCTTATGTCTTAGTTTCATTGGTTTTCTTTTTTCTAATTTATTTATTTATTCATTAATATTTTTGTATATATATATTTATTGAAGTATAATCAGTTTACAATGTTGTGTCAATTTCTAGCGTACAGTACAATGTTTCAGTAATACATAACATATATATATTCATGTTCATATTCTTTTTCACCATAAGTTACTACAAGATATCGAATATTATTCCCTGTGCTATACAGTATAAACTTTTTGTTTGTCTATTCTATATATATATATCAAGCAGTATCTGCAAATCTCTAACTCTCAATTTATCCCCTCCCAACCCCCTTCTCCCCATCTTTTTTCTAATATATTAATGTCTGCTTTAATCTTTATTACATCTTTCTGTTGATTTTGCTCCCAGAGTGGTCTAAACTTTGAAAATCTGCTGTTTGAGATCTGCAGCTGTCAGAGTACAGTCTCTGGATGACTTCATACTTCTGTCTTCCTAAGTGTAATTGGCATCCTTTTCTTAAATTCTCTGTTACAGGATTATGTGTGTCTCCTGGGTTTGACAAAGGTGAAGTTTGTCTTTTCCTATTTATTATTTCATCTCCTAGTTTTGTTAAAGTGTCTCTTCTGTTTCTTATTCTTCTTACTGTTTTGGTATGATTCACCTTAGCAGAGGATAGCAGTGAACATTTTCATTGCCATCTTAAACCTGGAAGTTCTTCTCTCATAAGTAAATGTTAATATTTTTGTTTTGGTAGTCTCTTAGTTCTAAGAAGTTATCATTTAATATTTCAGAACCATTCCTGAGACTTATTTCTGTTACTTTAAAATTTCAAACTTTATCTTTTCAAATAAAACTTTACTTCCTTCATGAATTTTTGGAGATGTTCTGACTCTGTTTTAAATAAATAATTTAAGAATTATATAGTGGATCTTACTAGTTTCATAAAATGCTAGGATTCTGGTCTTGGGGAGAAACATAGATGATTAAAATATTTCTGATAGTTAATTTTATCTCTCTGAAATGTAGGATTTCACCTTGATGAAAATTTATGGAACAAAATGCTTGTTCTTGGTTGAATCTTGATAATGAGTTTTAGAAACTCTATTTTAATAGCGGAGACCATTTATCTGATATTACTGTGTACCAGAGACTACTTAATGCAAAACAGCATTTAATCCTCATGCCAACTTTATAAGTAGATATTTATTTTCAACAGTCAGTTATCATTTTTACCTTGAGAATCTGGCAGCCTCTCAGACCCAGTATATTACAAATTGAATTCTATTTTCTGCTCCTTGGAATCTGCTTTCTTTTCTCCTCTTGTGTTTCCTATTGCTTTTAATGGCTTTATTAAACCTCCAGTCATCCAGGCTCAAAAATCTCAAAGTTATATAAATTCCCTCTCTTCCACCTACATCAAAAGAATATTGTCTTTATACATGTTTTTCCTTAATTGTTATCACCATCATCATTATTCTTCAACCTCTTACTTCTTAATGTAATCATGGTGACAGCCTCTAAATGTTCATTTTTTTTGGAAGCTCAATTCTCATCAAGGTATTTCTCTGCACAGAAACTTTAAGTGTCTTCTCACTGCTGGTAGGATTAAGTCAAAATGCCAAAGTTAAGGATCTATGGTCCATCATGCTGGTTCTAAGCTAATTTCCTAACTTAATTTCCTATCATTCTCCCAGTAGGCATCAACTATAAAAAAATGCTTTGACATATCCTGAAACATCAGGGAGGAGCAGTGTTATATAAAGATGGAAATTAAGAAAATTATTATGGAGTTCATAAAAGACAAACTATATCCCAAGTTTTAATCTTAGCATTCCATTCATTTAAGTCAACATTTCAGCCTTAAGTTCATCTCAGATAGTAGCTTACCCTAGAACCAAGGCTAATAAAATATCTTACAGAAATTGTACCATCTTTATTTTTATGCCTTAACTTTTCAATAAGAATTTTGTATTTGCTTGAAAAAAACACTGTGTACTTGTGTAAAATTCTATTCATTGTACCCTAAAGCAGATATAATACAGCTGGAGAAGGTCCAGGCAAGGCATTTCCTATATGAAGACAACATATGCCTGAAATTCTTCAATCAGGAAAGGTGAAGGTGATAACATGTTTGGAATAGTAGTGTTCACCCTTGTGATGGGTGGAGAGAGTCTAATATGAGATTGGTTATTGACTACTGGAATGCTGGAGATGAGTGTCTTTTTAAATCAAGAAAGAGATACAATTTTTGGCAAATACATGTAGTTGTTAAATAATGGTACTTATTAGCCCAGGAATTAGTAGAAGCAGAAACAATAAATAAATTCTAGAGGGATTTTGATGCATTCATTGATGATAACAGAATTCATGTATTAAGGTAATCCAGTTTAAGGGGGTTTATCAACCTTCTGAGAAGAAAGGAGAGAGCGAACATGTCATCCTCAGAGCATTTCATGAAGTCATTCCTTCATTTATGTAAGAATATTTTTTGAATACCTACAATACATCAGACTCTGTGCTAGGCACTGGTGGTGAATAAGGCAATCAAAGTCTCTGGTACATAAAAGTGAGACAATGATAATACAAGAATACATTGTGATTAGGGCTATGTATGAATAAATAAAGGGCAGTAAGGAAGTACACAAGAGAGTCCCTTTGTCTGTAACTGCATCCTCAGAAATTTTTCTTGAGGCTGCATTTTTACGGACTGTAGAAATTTTTACCTAGGTTGTGTGTTCTTATGAGAAGTTTAAGAAGCTGAAGGAAATAATGAATGTGGCTGGTTGAATCTAAGATCCCTGCCTCTGGGCATTCATGCTCTGGTGTAGTCCCTTCCTCTTGAGTGTGGGTAGGAGCTGTTTCTTTCTTGTAGCTAATGAAATATATCAAAAATGATAGGCTGTCACTTTTGTAAATCATTTGCAGAAGATTCTGGCTTCAACTTTGCTACTGGACTCGATCCCTTGTTGGTTCTGATGAAACAAAGTGCCATGTTGAATGCTGCCTTGTGGCGAGGACTACATACTGGCCATTGACTGGCAGCCAGCAAGGACCTAAGATTCTTAGTCCAACAGCCCACAAGAAATCCTGCCAACAATTGCATGAGCTTGGAAGCAGTTCCTTCTTTAGTCAAGCTTTCAGATGAAAGTTTTTGATTTTGGTATTGTGAGAGAACCTGAAGTCTAGGACTCAGCTAAGCCATACCTTATTCTGACTCAAAGACACTGTGAGATAACAAATGTGTGTTGTTTTAAACTGTGAAGTGTGTGATAATTTCATGCAGCCACAGGTAGCTAATACAATGAGGATGACAAAAGACCTCCACAAAAAACAAACAAACAAAAAAAAACACCCCAGTCAATCTTGTGCTGCCATAGGTTAGGAAACATTTGTAATATTTTAGATAAGAGATAGTTTTAACCAAATGACAGTAGGGTTACCAAGAGATGTGGATGTATCTGAGAGAAATTTAAGAGGTAGAATTGGCAACACAGATGATTAATTTGATGAACAACTCAAGAGAAGGGCGATGTCTAATGTAAAACTTCAGTCACTGGACAAGACAACAGTGCCATTCACCAAGGCAGAGAAATAGACGAGGCCAGTAACTGGAGCTTGAATCAAGACATTCTCTTCTTCAGTCTAGTGTTTGTTTGTTTGTTTTTTTAAGTATATCACATCACATATCAGGAAACTGACACAATATGGCACAAGATATTTATAAGATATAAATCATAGTTCTGAGAACTAGTGAAAGGACTCTACTGAGTTGGCATATTGCCAATTCCAAGCCTTGAAAGTGAACCACAAGGTAATTGGAAGTGTTCAGAAATTCTTGAGGGAACATGGTGGTTTCATCTGTAAGACTGGAGATAGGTTTTTTTTTGGTTTGTTTGTTTGCTTTTATTTTATTTTTTTCTGTATACTTCAGGATCTTTACACTGAAATGTGAGAATACATATAAGGATTTGGGGGAAATTATACAGCATAAATACATGGCATAACTTTGTCTTTTGTTATTATTCTAAAAGTGTGCATTTGAAAGTCATCTACCTAATATTAATATTTGTTAACACCAGAAAGATAAGATCACATAAAGGGAAAGATGGCCAAGAAAATCTCAGTTGTTCACATCACAGTAAATGAATTCAGAATAGTGTCTTTCTCTGTTAAAGGATGAAGCCCTAGGAATACACGTCTTACAGAAACCCTCAGAGCTCATTCATGTCAACAGTATGGGATGGAGAGACCTAAAGTAGATCTAAGCATCAGCCGCCCTCTTCATGTGGTTCAACATCTTATTAGCAGAGGTGGGATTTTTGTTGTTGTTGTTATTTCCTTACTGTTTCATTGCTTGATTGTCTTGGCGGCATGTGCAGACAGAGGCAGTTTCAACATCAACACTGCACTACTAGCATAGCGTAAGAATAGGTTCAGAAGGTTCTAGATTTTACAATCGCATTATTGAAACTAGTACTTTTAACTTCTGCACTTATGATGAAGGTACAGTTTTACTTTCAGGTAGAAAAAGGAATATTCTTTTTCAAAACATCTTCATAAATCTTGAAATATTAAATTCTGAGTGACAAATCTGTTCATTAGTAGGTCAATTTCTTTTGTGTAGCCCATTCAATTGGTAATGAAACATAATCACTACTGCTGAAGTGAACATTTAGAGATCCTAAAATGCATATTATACTTCTTATAAAGTACAGTTATCCAATTTTTACATATTTTTTTTCGAGTTCAAATGTCCTCAAGGCTGTCAGATATAATTATTTTTACAACTTGACCCAGGTTCTGGCTAAGGTCGACTTTCAGTGAAAACTTTGGAGACAAATAAAAAGTCTTGGACATATGACACCATCTGCATTACATAGGATATATTAAGACTGATTTCAAAAGCATGATTATATTCTTTCAAGGAGCCTTGATGTCAGTACATCTTCAAAGCAAAAACACATCTGAAAATTCAATAGTCAGTTCACTATGTAGTCAACACTTGAACTCTGTAGTACTTTTCAGTTTACTTCTTTAGAGAATGGCTTTTGCCCGTAGCTCTCTGCCTGTTACAAACAACTTGGACTAGAAAATAGTGTATTGCAGCCATAACTTTTCTCTTCTAAAGCCCAGGCCTATTTCTTCAAGGACAGTATCTTGGAGAGCAAAACAGCCTCGTAGAAATGTTACCAAATGAGGTGGTATTTGTCTAGCTTAGAAAGGGTGGGTCCATTCAGTTAGATATTATTGCATGCTAAATTTCAGGTGGTCCAACTCAACTGAACAAGAATACAGAAACCAGAGTTGTTTTATCATCATCTCTCCACCTACCATCTGTCTCCTCTTTACCTTCTGGTGAATTACCAGGAATGCCCTTCCCACTCTTGTTGTCCTGGCTCATTCCTGCTCATCTTTGAATTTTCAGAAGTCTCCAGCATTTCCTGAATCCACAGACTCTGCTAAGTACTTTACTCTGTGTGTCAGTAACATCAGGAGTATGTGTTTGTCATGGTACTGTCCTTTTGATGGAATAGTAGCCTTTTGTGACTTTGTCTCTCCAATTAGGCTGCAGCTTCTTGTAGATAGGGTAGTCAATCATCTCAGTAGACTGTATTGAGAACTAAGCATTGTTGTTAACACTAGCTGCTCTGCTTTACTGATTAGTTGAACTTCTTTGTTGATAAAGCATATGCTATTTGAGAAGGTTAGCATATTAAGGTGCTCTAGTGAATGCATGTGAATTTGTCAGATTCATTGTGCAAAAGGCAAGAAAAGACTTGATAGGAGAGCCAGATTTTGAGGATGGAAATGGGCTGGTCACTGCAGTAAGCGGGAGCCAGGGGCAGTGTGGAGGAAGGGTCTTTACGATGCACATTTGTCCACACTTGTCAGCACCTGGAGCTCCCATAAACCAGTGTACTGACTTTACTGCTCCAAACAGAGACCCCAAGCCTTTGCCTGTTAGCAACAAATCACTGGAGCAGCAGTTCTGAAGTAGCGTGGATATTGGCTTGCTCCAACACACGGCCTGTATAGTGTGGTTTACAGTGAACCACTCCATCCACAGGTGCAGGTGGTGAGAAACACAAATATAGAGAAGAATGATGTTAGGACATTCACTCATCTCTCAATATGCCTTCCGCCTGAGTCTTATCACTAACAAATGTTTTCTCACTCTCCACCCAAATAATCAGTGGCCACAATAGTTTGTGAACTAAAACGTCTAGAGAAGAAGAGTCTAAGAGATGGAAATTATTTAACACTGCTGCTGTATGCACTCTGAGGAATGCGCTTTCCACTGCGTGAAATTCCAGTCTGGTACAAAAATGCCATGGTCCTCTGCTTTTCCACCTGTTATGCAAACAGAGCCCACGTTCTTCTCTGAAACATCCCTTCACACGTTCACTAGATTGCTTCCTCTTTCACTGCTCAGTGTTTCAACCATTCTCTCTTCTCTCTTCTTCATGATTATATTTTTCTTTCTCTGCTAGATCTTTCCTGTAAACAAAAAGTACCATTAATCTCCTATCTCAAACATTCATCTTCCTTTGTGCTCACTTCCTTAAACGTGTGCATTACATAATTTCCTTACCAATTTCAAGACTATGCTGGAATATCACTTTCTCAAAGAGGCTTGGCTTTTCTTCTCCTTGTTTCAAAAGTTACAACTCGCCCCCACTCTCCAGCACACTTATCCTGTACTTATTTTTTTCTTATAGCGTTTATCACCTTCTAACTATGTAGACATGCTTATACTTGGCTGATTTCTGTTTGTATCCTCTTACTTAAATAAAAGCTGTAGAAAGCAGGGATTTGTGTTTATTTTGAGTATTATTTTCCAAGTTCATAAATGACTTCCTGATACTAGTAGGTACCCTATAAACAGGTGTAGAATGAATGAATTCATAAGTGATAACACACACATTCATTTCATCTCTTGAGAAAACTCCGCCATAAGATTTTCACTATAAAAATAAAATTTCTTAATTAGGAATCATCCTATTTCTGTTATAAAAGTTAATGTTATTCTATTTTCATTCTACTTTGTTCTATAGGGTCTGATTCCATTCTTTACTCTAGAATTTGCATGTTTTCTGAATTTTGTGCCCTTCCAGGTAGTATCTGACAAGGGCTTCTTGATCAACAAAATCATATAATTTGCAACTATTATAAAGCAGAAGAAACAGGTCTCTGGTGATTTTTAAGAGGGCTCCCTTTACACCCAGAAGACACTCAGTCAGAAGATCTACCTTTCCGGGTGCTTCAGCCCCTTTTGGACCAGGCATTGATAGAGAACTTACTCCAAGTTCATTATCTGTGAAGCGGGTCATCATGTCTACAGGAAACTGCCCCGTGTGGTTTCTATTTGACTTGATTTTGTAGTGTAGATCTTCACTAATTCCTTGTTAAATTGAATTCAATTCATTAATGGATTTTAGTTAGAAGCTAATAAGGCAGCACGGGCTGGAGACAAGACCAGTAAGATTTGGTGAATGACTTGGGAGAAGGCTTCTTAATGTGACTAAAAACTCCACCTTGAGTGAAAATGGAGTATGGAACTGAAATAGAAATGTAAGGAAATCTTGGTACACAGTCACTATTTTCACAAACTTCCTCTTTTTAAACCGTTTGGTATTGCTTTGTAAATATCTGTGGTGACTCTTAATTGCATTATTTCTCCTGATTTATGACAGAGATTATGCTTGACTTCTGATGGATGTATGCTCCACCTGGCTGTAGACTTCTAAATGGCCTCTTCCAGCCCATCATCACGTGTGCAGGCACGTATGCACGCACATGTGCCCACGAAAGCTGTGTATTTTGCATGAATAGCACTCCCTGACTTTTGCCTGAGTAACAGAGCTCTTTTTACTTGGAAAGTGGGGATGGGCCTCTGTTCTAAGATATTATAGAAAAATAGGGGACAATACTGTATTTCCCCCTAAGACGCTGCTCTCAGCCCCATTTGTAATTAAAATCATCTGAGGAAGAACATTTAAAATAACCAGTGCATGGGCTTCATCTCAATACAAATGAATCAAAATTTCTAGAAGTGCGGCCCAGGCACCAGTACATTTTTAATATCACAATTCCTGTTTAATAAGTTCACGTTATTAATACACTTTGCTCTTCTCTACTGGTAGGACTCTGATTTCTGGAGCTCTACCATTCACAATTTGCTGGAACAAAGTTCATATTGCTTTATCTGTAAATTTTTTAAGTTTGTACTCTTTCTCAAAGATAAAAGAATATCTTAAGTCATTTATTCTAGCCATTATCTTTATTATAATTTTGGGGGAAAATCATGGTGGCAATGTTTCTTGAAATGATATTCAAAGTCCTTTTGTGGTTACATTAAATTTGCCATGAGAGAGAAATCTGGAATGCTGCAAATTATTTATACGAAGAAAAAGAACAGGTGTCATGCTTCCCATCTTGTTTAAAGTAACTGGCTCATCCACTCTGTACACGTGCTTACACTGCCATGGTCGAACTTGAGAAGAGATCATTTCTCAGTATACCTGCTAATTTCCATGCATCCATGCATTCTCTTGTTATTTTCTAAATGAATAATCACACTCTCTAAAACTGCATTTAGCATTTAGGGAGCTAAGAATGGTAAATCATAAAACAATGAAGTAGCCAGAAGAAACACTAGGCTTAAAAGTTTTACATTGTCTTTTTTTGAAGTTAATAATAAGCTACCAAGGAAGAGAATATGGAGGCGTGGAAATGCTGTCAGCTTTAGAGTAAGATAAACCCACATTTAAATCTCATGTTTTTCACTCACACTAACAGCAAATGCATTGGCAGGTCTGAACATGACCATCCCTCACCATGTCCACAGCTACAGCCCGAGTCAGAAGTGATGTCATCAACCACGTAGGACTCTTGCAGCAGCCCCTGCCCTCTCCCACCCCTCTCCGCCTTCCGTATCTTGTCCTTCAAGAACCTTCTCCGTGTAGTAGCCCAGGGAATCCTTTTTGGGTGTTGTTATTGTTTTCAGCTTTATTGAGGTATAATTGACAAATAGGAATTATACATATTTAAGTCGTACAACTTGATGATTTGATATATTGTATACGTTGTGAAATGATCACCACAGTCAAGCTAATTAGCATGTCCATCACCTCACAGTTGCCATTTGTTTTTCTTTTTCCTTTCCTTTTCTTTCTTTTTCCTTCCTTTTCTTTCAGAAGACTAAGATCTACCCTCTTAGCAAATTTCAAGTGTACAGTACACCACTGTTAACTGTAGTCACATGCTGTACATTAGATCTCCAGAATTCATTCCTCTTGCATGACTGAGGCTTGGTGCCCCGTGATGCTTCTCCCCACTTCCCTCTCCCCCTGCCCTGAGCATCCACCATTCTACTCTCTGCTTCTGTGAATTTGACTATTTTAATTCTACCTATAAATGGGATCAGTATTTATCTTTCTGTGTCTGAATTATTTCACTTAGCATAATGTCCTCTGGGTTCATCCATATTCACAAATTGAAGGATTGTCTTCTTTTTTAAGACTGAAATCCTTTTAAAGTATAACTGCTCACTGCTTAAAACCTCCACTTGCTTCCTATTATAGTCAGAATAAATTCCACACTCCTTATCCTCGTGCTGAAGTGATGTCGTCTTCTACCCTCTCCCTCTTCTTACGTCCTCTTCAGTCACACAACTGTCTCTGGAATAGGCTAAGCTCATTCTTATCCATGGTCTTTGCACAGATAATTCCAGCACAAGTCAGAGATGAGAGCAAGGGCTCACTTCATGCCCTCATCAGGCTATCGTGTATGTAATATTTTGCAATTCTTTTACTTCATCTTGAAGCTTTTTTCTTTTCTCTCATGAGATCATGAGAAATTCATTGGAAAGTATCTAGAAGTTATTCTCAGCTATCCAAGCTGATAGAGTGGTGTTATTCATTTTAGGCATTGAAAGATTATTAATTAAATCATTATTAATCAGGTATTTGAATTCCTCATTAGAACAAAGATTATGACCATTATCAAGCATATGTAATATACCAGACACTCTATTGAATGCTATAGAAGATAAAAAAGTAAATGAGAATAAAACAACCTTTGCTCTTAATTTCTTAGCATCTGGAAGAGAAGATAACACAAGCACAGTGATAATGCTGCCACTAAGCAGAATGTGTCATGAGAGTCAGAATTTATAAGGCACAGGGGTTTTACAAATGGCAAGTGTAATGGGTCTGACTCCCTCTGTAGGCAACAGTGATTTAATAATTTGCACATCTGTTCCCCAATCTGTTAGGCTTGTTTCTCTTTCAGTGAATTGAAATATAACATTAGTTAGGTTTGGTGATGAACTGAGGAATGCTTCATGAAGGAACCTGGCACTTGAGATGGACCTAGAAAATGAGAGAGAGTGGAATGTGTTGTTATTTATCTCTTTAATTTTATCATGGTTTTACTAAGTAAATAAAATGAGTTTTGTGATTTTGCAGTAGTGTGCTTTCTGAATATTACTGACTTAATGATAATCTTCCAATTTTTTTTTAAAGGAAAATAAGACTCCAGTCTCTAGAGTGAGAAAGACCTTACACAAGTAAATTGACCTCTCTAAGATTTTCTTCCTTGCCTGTAGAATGTCTCCAAAGATTAGAGGGAATAATGCAAAGTATCTGACATTAGGTGCTTAATTAATGCTAGCTCTTACTTTCTCTTTTTAATAACTGGAGAAACTGTATTAGAGAAAGTAGGCAGAATTGTGGAATGGTTAACAGTGCGTGCTATGAATCAGACTGCTTCTATCAGATGGCCTTTGTTTGAATTCTGGCTCTGCCACTTCGTTTGCATTGTGATCTTGAGTAAGTAACCTAACATCACTTTGCCTCACTGCCTTCGTCTGTTAATTGGGAGTTATAATATATCCTATCTCAGAGGGCTATTTTGGGGATTACATTAGATAATTTTCATATAAAGTATCCGGCATGTAGTAAGTGCTCAATAAATATATAATTATTTTATAATAATTATTCGTATTTTTAATTATGGGAGTTATTGTCAATCTGATGATCTGTAGTATTTGACATGTCAACACATGCCAGGTAGATTACTTTTTGATCAGTTTTATTCTCAAGTAAATAAAAACCCCTCAGCTAATTACACATATAGGTCTGAAATGCCATTTTGAAGCACCAGCCACTTGATACTCAGTTTATTTGGCCATCTTGCCAGTGTTTGCTTTTGACATTAGTTATGTTTTTATGATTTGTTATTTGTCTCTGATTTTAAAAAAATGAGAGAGGTCAAATTCAGGAAGCAATGGAAGCTAGGGTCCCTGATTTCATAGCAGCTAAGAAAGATGAATGCAAAGGAAAAAGAATCTTGTTAGAAGAAAATGCCTTCAGGGGTCCTGGAGAATTAAGGCTAGAATCCTGCATTTGTGAGCCAAGCAGAATTTAAGAGGCACAGATTTGTTGCCTATGAGAAGAATTTCTTGCTTGACTATTTCCTCTTAAATCTCATTATATTAGTTGACTGATTGCTTTTCCCAAACTCAAGTTCAGGTCCTAAGTATAGAAGAGCAATTCTAGTGAAATAGTTATATGTAAAATCTCTTTGGAATAAAACATTTTCTTTTTATATGCTTACAATTCTTTTCTGGCATATTTAGGATAGTGTATAGTTTGAAAATTCTGGTACTGAAAATTATATTCCCTAAATATT
Organism: Camelus ferus; assembly: GCF_009834535.1. Lineage (NCBI taxonomy): Eukaryota > Metazoa > Chordata > Mammalia > Artiodactyla > Camelidae > Camelus > Camelus ferus. The sequence continues at coordinate 17,376,686 of NC_045703.1, read as the reverse complement.
CATGAAAAATTATTTGGTCCACCTCAGTAAGAAATGAGGTTTGTTGATTCAATTTCCCTTCAGCCAGCCAGATAAGCAGAAAGACTGTCACCAGCAGAATTTTGGAAGAGGAAGATATTACATGTACTGCACCTAACCTCCTAGTGCAGGTTTCATATCTAAATGCAAAGTGGCAAGGACCTGCCTACTTGCTAAAGGAAGGGGAGAGTCACATTGCTCATTTCAAAGACCCACATAGGCTATTTGCTTCTCTTACATGCCCAAGTTACCTCCCTGTTCTCCTTTTTATGCCTTCTATATTCCAGCCAAATTGAGTGACAATATATTTGTTCATTCTTTATTTCCCAGGATCTTTGGCTCTGCATACAGTCACCTTCAACTGCAGGGCATCACTGCCACGTCCACACATCAAAATCTAACTTGTCGTCTAATCTCAGTCCAAATCCAACTCATCCTTTCAAGCTTTTTTTTTTTTTTTTTTTTTTTAAATAGAGGTACTGGGGATTGAATCCAGGACCTAGTGCATGCTAAGCATGTGCTCTACCACTAAGCTATTACCCTTTCCCCCTCAAGCATTTTCTAATAGTTTTGAGAAATTATTCCATCCTTTAAAAAATCTCCTTGAGGGGAGGGTACAGCTTAGTGGTAGAGCGCATGCTTAGCATGCACGAGGTCCTGGGTTCACTCCCCAGTACCTCCATTAAATAAATAAATAAGCCTAATTACCTACCCCCCAAAACAAACAAACAAACAAACAAAAAATCTCCTTGCTCTTCATCAGTACTTCTAACATGGCATTTTATTCAACAAATATTTATTGTGTATGTACAATGTGCTGAACACTCAGCGCTAGGACTGTATCAGTGGTTAAAACAGTCGGAAATCCCTGTAAGCTGAATAAATGAGTTAAAGTTGTTACATATTAGACAGTGATAGAGGCTAAAGAGAAGAGTGTAGAGGAGGGAAACAGGAAGTGGGAAGACAGAGAGTTTATGTGGGTAGAGGAGTCCTGACAGAAAAGGAGACACAGAGCAGAGACCTGAAGCGTGACAGGCAGGTATCCAGACCTTCAGGCCAAGGAGAGAGCGCGCGTGGAGGCTCTGGGTGGGAGCATCCGCTTATGGAATGTCCCTGGGCTAGGATGGAAGTGAGAGATTTTCATCTGAAAGAAACATTTGGATTATTTCTTTGCAAGTAGTAATCCTGCTGTTAACTCATTAAGTATAGTCGAGTATAAGTATGAAACGTGTACATTTATTGAGTAAAATATGCTCAAAATATTTGTAGGTAGATATAATTGCTTTTATAATTATAGTAAAGAGGGTAAGTGTTTTCAACCTACCCATGTGGTAGGTGTTTATCACTTTTTCCTATTGATTCTCTGTTTAGTTTGTTCTCAGTGGGTCTTTTCTGTGTGTTCATAGATGAATTGGCAGCAGAGGAAAGGAATTCCAAAGGGAGTTAAGACTGAGTATTCTACTATAGTACTTCTAAATTTGTTAAGCTGGGTGACCTTGAACCAGTCACTTAATATCCCTTTATCTCCAATTCTTCATCTAAAAAATGAAGAATATAACGTCTGGCCTCTATAGATGTGCTGCTGTGAGGACCAGAGCAATGTTAAATACAAAAGTACCTTGAAAGTATTGTCACTAAACACACATGAGCTATTATCAGCCTTGCAAGTTTCAAAAGTGTAAAACTTTGCTACTGTTATACCTGTGAATGAATATTTCCCAAGGACTTTATTACTAAGAGAAAGGAATACAGTCTTGAGTTTTGCAAAAATATATGCATTCCTCAACGTCAGCATACAGCAGAGGTAGACCAGATTACTCAAGCCCATCCTTCAGATGGGGATAAAGAGAAAGTCTGAACAAGTTTTATATTTAAAAAATTTTGCCTGAAAGCTTTGGAGAGCCAATAGTACAGTGAGGAATTATATGGCCAAGATCATTTAGGGGAAAGAAATGAATAGAAGGGAACATGGCGTTTCGGGCTGCTTTCACCTAACATTGTCAATTTCAGAAAAGGTAGCTTTTCTTTTTTCCCCCCATGGAAGCTGAAAAGCTAAGCAGAGCTTTTGATTGCCTTGCAGATCTAAGGAACAAAAAAATTGAAGTAAATTAATGACCATAGAGATAAACACATGGCAAAGTTCTTATGCTTTGCTCGGGACCATAATAGGGAATAGGAATGAGAGTAAAGAGGAAACAGGATGGCTTTTATAAGTTGAAAAAATGGTTGTTTATAGCTGATTTATTCATAATTGCCAAAACTTGGAAGCAACCAAGATGCCCGTCAGTAGGTGAATGGACAAGTAAATTGTGGAACATCCAGATCGTACATTATTATTCAGCATTAAAAGAAATGCATCTTCAAGCCATGAAAAAGCACAGAGGAACCTTAAATGCATGTTACTAAGTAAAATGAGCCCAATCTAAAAGGTACATATTGTGTTATTCCAACTACATGACCTTCTGGGAAAGGCAAAACTGTGAAGACAGTACAAGGTTAATGATTTCCATGCACTGAAGGAAGGGAGGAATGAGTAAGTGGAGCAAAGAGGATTTTCAGGGCAGTGGAAATACTCTACGTGATATTATAGTGATGGATATATGGCATTACATTAGTCCAGACCCATAGAATATATCACACTAAGTATGGACACAATGTAAAGTATGGACTTTGGGTGATACTGATGTGTCAAAGTAGGTTGATTAATTGTAACAAATGTACCACTCTGATGGAGGATGTTGATAATTCGGGAGAATATGCATGTGTGGGGACAGGAGATTCTTTGGAAATCTCTGTACTTTCCTTTCAATTTTGCTGTGAATCCTAAAAGTGCTCTAAAAATAATGTCTTTAAACAATGGGTAGCTCTTTGCAAATAGGCTATTGACATGATGTTTGAATGTAAAAATAAATCACACAGAAAAAGATTTAATCAATGAGGGTATAATAATACCACCTAACATGTCTTGATTTTATTTATACAAAACTGTGCAAAGCAGTTGACTTTTTCTATCTAACATGCATGGAAATCTAGGCACTAGACATTATCATCAGCTTCGTCTTGGAAATGGGAAAACCAAGTCTTACAGAGCGTAAGTAACTTTCCCAAACTTTGGATCTAGGATTTGGAAGTAATCAGCCTCATCCAGAGTTTTTATTCTTACTATACAAAAGAAGTCAAAACGATTTCGTGAACAAAAACTTCCATTCAAGAGTTAAAAAAACAAACAAAAACACTTCTATTTAAGATTTTCAACTCAGGCTGGTGAAGAAAACCTGGCTGTCATATAAACAAAGAATCGCAGATTTTCAGGAATAGAAGGGGCCTCAGATACCATCCTTCTATGTGAATACTTTCTATTAAGTGATCATTCAGCCTTCTTTTGGACATCGCTAATGAGAGTTAGCTCTTCATTCTAGTAAAACTCCACAATATTAGGAAAAAAATAATCTTTTTGTAGAGCCGAAATTTGTGGGGTTTTGTTTTGCTTTGTTTTAGCTTTCAATCACTGGCCCTAATTCTTTCCTTGATTTGTTCAGAAGATGTCTAATTCATATTATACTCAGTAGTTCTCATATATTTAGATAAATCTATCCGTTTATGCATAATTTCTTCTTGAAGCTAAGTATTCCCAGTTCTTTCTTTTTCTTTTTTCTTTTTTTTTTTTTTTCATTCTTACATGGCATAATTCCTGGTAGCTTTCCTCAGGATATGTTCATGCTCCTTTGTCAATGTCTGTTATTGGTAAAATTGGGAAATTTCATGGAATGACTGCAGCTAAAAGAAGTAACTTACGTCAAATATCTGAAATGTGATAAAGTCTTGTTCTTTCAAATTTCCTTGAGAATTCAAAGCAGCAACATTCTCAGTTTTTCTTGTGTTTACTAGAGTAGGCTCATTTCAAAATTGCAAACTTTATTTGTTTTTAATTTACTAAAACATTCTGTTCTTTGGGGGCTCAGAAAAAAGTCACACAGCAGTGTTATCTTTCCCAATGTCAGATTATTTCTTCAAGATACATTTCTAGCAAAAGAATTGCTGGATAAGAATTTGTCTAAGATAGAGGCTAAGTTGATATAACAAAGAAAATCCTCAAATACAGTGGCTTGAATACAACAGAATTTTATTTCCTTCTCAGAAAACAGTCCAACTAGCAGGGCGGCTCCACCTCATGGAACCTGATAGAGATGGACATTTCCTCCAGCTTGTTCTTGTTCAGACACTGTCCTCATCTTCCTGACCAAAACCATGCCTCTGTCAAAATCTGCTTTCCAGCATAAAGGAAAGAGAGCAGCAATCCAGGACAAGCAATTTGACTTTAAATTTGGAACAGACATGGGAGTTGTGTGTATCAGTTTTGCTCTCATCTCCTTAAGGAGAACAGAGTTAAATAGCCACGCAGGTTGCCAGAAGGCTGGGGAATGTGACCTCTTGTCTTTATACCACATTGCCAGCTTCAGTTCTCTTCCTGTGAAAAGAGCCAGGGATTAAAGTTTGGTGTATTTTAATCATCTCTGCCACGGAGATTATATTCGTTCCCTTTTATGAATCTTGAGCTAGTTTTCAAAATTGTTGTACAAAATATTCATTAACTAAATTTCTTCAGAATGTTAGCAACTGTGGACGAGGAAAGTCACCTGCCATATCAGTAAACAAAGGATGTTGTGGCCATCAAGCCACCAGCCACTGCAGCCGCCCCAACTGTGCACCCAGAGGGGATTCAGGGTGGAGAAAAACAGGACACTGGCCCTAGATAGTTGAGGTTCATATCAAAAGATGATTTCAGTGAGCCCGGACTCTTGCATCTTCCCATACATAGAAAAGTACTAAATTCATTAACTTGAGATGTCTGGTTTTTTTTCTTTAATTAGCAATAATCTTTTGATGTTCCGACTACCTGGGTTTTGTTACAAAAACTCCTATAAATCCCTTACCTCTTGGAAGCAGTCACTTGGAGTGACCTGAGAGGCTGCCTCCCTGCCTTAAGTCCCCAGTAAGTCCACTGAGTAAAACATAGTTCTCAAGTTTTAGGTTGTGCATTTCTTTTTAGTTGACATAACTATATTAACCAGTAGTGTAAGTAAATCAAAAATTTTAACTACATGAAATCAGTCATAAGATTAACATCAGCAGCTTTGGGAAATGTATTTGACTCAATTAGCAAACATTTCAACATATTGAAACAAAAGGGTGTGGGCATATCAGGAGTTTGCATATTAGCCACAAGCGTTTATGGTGTCACAGGCTTTAGTGAGTTTGATCTACATGCAAGATAGAGAAGAGAACTTCATCTTGCAGGTTGGTTACATGGAGTCAGTTAAGACAGCTTCTTTTGTACCACCTTCTCTGTGGCCCTTGTTTGGCTCTGAACACCACTCCCCAAATGTCCCCTCAAAGCCATCTTCTAATAATACCGCATTGAAAAAATAGTACACATCTCCCAAGGATGCTGGCATTATTTTGAGTGAATACTGTTTACATTGGAGAGTCATTTGCTAATTTTTTACAATTATATCTAAAACTGTTTGCACACACAAGATAATTAAGTGGAAACCAAAATTTGCATGAGTGTTGTGATTTTAAAGGACATCAAAGTAAATGATAATACACATTAAGAAAGTAACCAAATCTCATTCTGCATTTCTTCAATTCCAGTCAGACAAAGAAAGCTTGTGCTGTTCATTTCTCACATGCTGGATTCTATTTTCTTTCTCTGAAGCAGTTTTCTGTTTATATTCACTTTTAAAAGTTTTACTTCAAAATATTCTCATTGAATTGCACAAATTCTGAGGGAAGAAGGCAACATGTGCTGACTTTAAAATACAGCCTTGCTCTTGAACTTGAGATGGCTAGTCCACATGTTGCCAATGATTAGGTTCATGTCTCATGGCAGAAAGAATTCTAAGCCAGGAGAAGGAGGTCAAGAAAGTAAAGAGAGGATTGTTAACGGATAGATTGTACACTCTCAAGGGGAAAGCACGCAGGCTCAGGTGAGCAGCTGCTCTGAATTTCTTTGGCAAGTTAGTTACATGGAGTGTAAAAATAAATGAGTGGAATAGTCAGTGGGGAGGGAGGGGTTTGGAGTCATTTTCCCTGATTTTCATCCCAACTCCAGCTTTCCAAGGGAAGGAGGGATTTTGTCCTTATTTATTCTGGATTGGAAGTTTCATGGCTTTGGTGCTTGATGGGTACTTTTAATCTGCAAGGCTAGTTTTATTGTAATGAGGGCATAAGGTTACATTCAGACACTGGAGATTCCTGCCTTTTCCCACCTCTCTTTGTTGGCTTCCAGGACACTTGTCATCCCAAAATGTGTGATCTCTTATCAGTCTGGAGGTTCCCACTTTTCTGTGTCTGCCCAAGGGCCCCCATTGTTGACAAGATGTATGATTTCCTGTCATTTGTCCCATGCCCCTCTTTCTCTGCTCATATCTAGCTACCTGCCTGCTCTAACACTCAGCCATTCACTAGAACCTGATCTGGGAGAGCTCTGTACTGTATACAGTCAACAGGAAGGAAATAGTCCCTGCCCTCCAGATTGTACATTTCAATGGGTAAAGATTAAATATACTCAAAGAAGCAACCATTTACCAAGCCTAGGTTCAAAAATAAGCTTTGCTTCACTCCTTTTCCTCATTCCAGCATCCAAAGAATCATATATTCTCTCTTATAATCTGAATTGTCATCCCCACAGCCACCAGTTCATAAGCATTCTGACAGCTTTCTCACCTGCTCTGTGGGCTCTGGTCTTGTCTCTTTGCAGTCCAGTCTCACTGAGAGAGATCCCCTCCACTCTTCACCTTACTTTGGAACACGAAGAGCAAAGTTTATTGATAAATAAATTGTCACTTGTGGGCAAAATAAAACACAACTAAGGTGAGGACTCAGGCCACATGCACATAACCCATCTCTGAATCATCAAGGCAATGTGTTCCCTCCTTTCTCCATATTCTCACGTGACATACTTACTCTGTACCCTTAGGAAAGACAGATACCTCCAGGGTTGAAATCTGATGATGTCATTCCCATTCTCAGTTTTAAAACTTTCAAAGTGCTCTCAAGGTACAAAGTCCAAACTTTCCTGCCTGGCTCTAGAAGTTTAGAATGTGTTGTTGTCTTGCTCTCTGGGTTTATCTCTAATCATTACTCTCTGCATGTGCTAAAGGCTGCCATTTAAACTACTCACTGTTACATCTTAGACTCTTTCTGGCCTCTTACTTTTGTACATGCTGTTTTGTCCCTAGAAGTTCCATCAAGTTCAGTTTACTTATAAATTACTCCTTGTCTTCCACGGCCCCAGCCAGTATCCAGTGGTGTATTACACCCAAGAAGCTACATGATATTTGACACTCTACTCAGAACTTCCTTTGCTCTTTTCTTCATAAGAGATACAGCAGGCGTAGCACAAATTGTTTTTTGTTTGTTTTTTAAGGCTATTTTCTTTTTTTAATATTCTATTTATAAATTATCATATTATTTAATTTTTGTGTATTTTGGTGGTGGGGTAATTAGGTTTGTTTATTTTTAGAGGAGATACTGGGGATTGAACCCAGGACCTCATGCATGCTAAGCACACACTCTACCACTTGAGCTATACCCTACCCGTGCAACAAATTGTAAATCCTAACAATTTGGTTAAGGAAATGTGCTCAGTTGCTTTAATTTGAATATAAATTGGTGACAGTACATCACAAATAATCAAGACTTTCATTAAGAATATAAAATAGTAAAATCTTTTCTAAATGGAGAGATTTACCCTTTGAGTCTACATGCCTAATTGTTGTTACATTGCTCATTCAATAAAATGCACAGCATTTTGTTTAATTACTGTCATTTGTCTCTAAAAGCAAATATGTGCAAATGGCTTGAATTCCTCAGACACTCCATAGTTTTTTCTTTTTGAACTGAAAAGACAAGCATCAAACCCATAGCTTTTGTTTAAAAAAGTTTTTAAAGATACAAACATCTGAAGAAATATAAATGATTAATTTTTATTGTTATACTAGAACAAAAAATAAATGAATTCTCTTTATGCAGACAACCATTTTTTTTTTTTTCAAACATAAACCTTAACCTGGGAGCCATGGGAGCCCTGGATGTGAGGAAACTCTTTTTGTTTAGTCCTTTGAAGAATGGAAGTGTTCCTAAACCACTGTGTAAACAAGGCTTTTTATATCAGTTGTGTATATTATTGTCTTGATTAAAATTTGAAGCCTCTTACCAGGTTGTTTTTTTTTACCACATAAACAAAAATACAGACTTCTGTGTTTTCTACATACTCTGGTCTTTGGAGAGAAACGCATCCTTCCAAGGGAGCCCACTCAGATGACACTCTGTTGCAGGGGCTGTCTTCTCATTCTGAAATGTAGAACCTGACCACAGTTGTCAGATTTATTGTAGTTCTTCTAATGTGCATAGATCTGAAAATAACCAAAAGGCTCCATTTTACTTTGGGAGACATCGAACTGTTAAAAAATAACCTAAAGCATATTAAAAAATAACCTAAAGCATATTAAACATTTTAAGAGTTTATTTGAGCAACAATTGATTTGAATCAGGCAGCACCGAATCGGAAGTGGTTAGACTCGCTTGCTGGCAGGAGCTGGGGAGAGACTTACATTGAGAAAGTTCTCAAGCGAAGAGAGCAATCTGTTCAATTGGCTGTAGCTTAAAGCCTGTTTGACCATTGGTGATTAGTTGTCCTTCCAGTTCTGATTTTGTAAACTTGAGGCATTTGTGCGCCTAGATTTTGGCTGTTTACATAGTCGGCCGCGGCATTAGAGCCCCCTCAATCCAATGGCCTCCTGTTTAATTAATTTAACAGTGTATAATCAAGGACAATTTAAATGTAAAGGGACCTCAGAGGCTTTCTAGTTCCCTTTCCTTGTTACCCAGGGGAGGGAGAAAGAAACCCCAGAGAACCATGTGACTTGCCCAATATTAATGCACTCTTTAAAGTCAGAGACGCCCTGAACATAGACTTCATTCTTCTAATTCTGTGATTTTTTCCCCTGACTAATTCTTGCTGACTACTCAGTGATCATCTCTTACTCAGGTAAATGGAGATATTTGAAAGTGGTTTCTCTATCTATGCTTGATTCTACACTTCAAGTACATTCAAGCTACACACAAGATAATGTAACAAATGCTTTTACTTCTGTCACACTTAAGCATAGATGTCCAATTCCAAAATACAGTGGTCTCAGACAGCCAGCCAACCACATGGATTAAGCAATCCCTGGTCAGATTCCAGTCAGATTCCATTTCCAGCAGTGGCGATTCTTGCTAGCCGTGTGACACGAATCATTGGGTATTGTGATTTCCTGATGATATAAATAGTTTTCAATATCTGCCTCTGTGGCACTGTACTGTCAAAATAGTAAGCCCGTTTGTACAATTCGTGGATCTATTTGGTGGCTTGTAAGCAGCCTTTGAAAGAAAGATTGGTGTATGTTGTAGGGTTAAAGGTTGAAGAAGGCAATGAAGCAGAAAAGGACAAGGTGCTAAGTGAATTTACAGCTACACGTATTATCAGGTTTTAGAAGTTGAGTTCTTATTGTATCAGAACAAAGAAATATAGTTGAAAGAATTAAAGACACATTTTAGAATTACTCAGTTTTTTAAAATAAATAAAGCATATAACTCTTGAATGAGATAAAAATCTTTATAATAAATACCTTTAAAATAAGATAGCTATTAAAGTTTCCTAGCCAAAAGGAAAATGAATATATTTTAAACTAAGACTAAAAGAACACAACTTTTTGGCTATAAAATGTTAGCTTTTCTTCTATTGTGGGGAGAAATTAGTTGAGAAAATGTTCACTGAGGTACATTAAATGATGGGTCTCCATTTTGAAAAATTGGATCACTCAATAGAAAAAGAAGGAAGATAATCATTTCCTTTAGGTTTTTAATGTAACTCATAGAACTTTATAGAATTTTTATGGGAAAAAAGTGACGTTTTTCATTGTCAGTGAATTATAAAACTACCAATTTTGTAAAGTAGTATGGTTTTTTTGTCTTGATTTTGAAAAGAGAGTGGTTATTAGCATACTGGGTTATTAGTCAATTGCTAGTATTAAGAACTAGCTATATATTATGAAGTAGAGGGTAAACATATTATTTAAATGATTCTGTCAATAGAATTTTTGTTTGGGATTCCAAGACGGGGTAACTTTATCTGAATGTCTTAGAACCAACTTAATTATGTTTCATTTTGGAAATTGTGTCTTAATTAATGTCTATGTAGAATAGGTTAGTGAACAATACACTGAGATATTACTAACTATATTGTAATATCAAGTAACAGATCAGTGTTCAATGATTCTGTTTTTATTCTTAGTCACCAAAAAGCAATATAAAATCTGAGGTAAAATTAGAAAATGAGAGAAGAAATCAGGGGAGGGACATTTGTAACTCTGTTTAAATATTAGTAACTAATTTATAACCAAATATAAAGTGAGAAAATAAAATACTCGTGGTATGAATTATAGAAAATAGCACAATAGCAAATAGAAAATAGCAAAATAATGTGTTTGTGAAAAACAAAACCAAACCAGAAGTCTATTATCTGAGGAGCTAATTGACTATGAATAAAATAATAAAGGAGAAGGAATTTTTACATGTTGGGCAAGTAAGCAAGATTGAAAACTTCAATTTTTTATAGTCATAGAGTAATATATTATTATTCAACAATCTAAAGGTATCATTAGTGATCAAAATACTAAATAGATAAATGCTATTTTCTTAGATTTTTGTGTATGCAAGAATGTGAAGAGAAGGGGATGTTTCAGGATGTTTCAGTGGTCTATTCCAGCTGTGAACTAAAGATGTCAATTAGAATCAATTTTCCAGAAACGGATTGACCAGTTAACCTATTTCCATGTTTATTCCATTGTTTTTTTTTTTTTTTTCTTTTCCATTGTTACCAAAAAGGAGAGACAATGGCTTTGGAAGTGAAAGTAGTTGATTTTATGTCCAACGCTAACCTGAATTTGAGGCATAGTTGGGGATTAAGAAAGCCTCTGAATTTAAATACAGATTTGGCATCCCTTGAAGATGTCACTTATTCATATATTTTATGCCTAGACAAACTACTTTTAATTGGTTTGTGTATTTCTACCTTGCAATAAGATGTTGACAAATAATGCCAGAAATACTTCAAAAAAGTTTTTTTTTCAATAAATTTATGAGTATGCAATGATGGACAAATGATTTTAATGATCCTTTCCATATTAAATGCTTGATTATTTGTTTCTACTGTTAAATAGTAAGCTGAGGTACTTCCAATTTAAATCAACCAATTGTTACCTGATAATAAATTTTGGGTTTTGTTTTGTTTTTCTCAGAGATGCTTAGTTTATGCAATTCATATCGTAACTACTTCATTTTTGTACTCTTCAATTGACTGTAAGTTAATAATATTTGAATGGGGATTAAAATGTTCTGCCCGATTTGCTTTCTAATTTTCCAATTTACTGTGTAGGTTAAATTTCATTATATTTTAAAGTATTTTTATATTGATGATAAGAGTTTGAGAGTCTTCCTGTCAAAAAAAAAATAACTTTGAAAGTATTGAAAGAAGAAACATAAGTTTGTAATTTATTACATTAAATGATGATACTAAAAGTGAATGTTCCTTTTAGCAACTACAAAATAAAAATTCATAAGGATGATATTAAATAGATAATATTTGAATTTTATCGTTTACTTTATGTAAACTATTTGATAATCTCATTGCATATTGATCATTTATTGTGCCACATTAATTGACATTCATGGTCTGGATACAATGATGGAAAAGAGAGACTTCAGTTTCTCCATTTCAGTCCATTTCATCCAATAACCTGCCTGGTGACCTTCATGGTCATTTTCAAGTGGTTGCAATGAGTTTGTCTATGCAGTAAATAATGATTTTAAAATATAAAAGAAGTGCTTTGTGCTTCTAATAAATTAGAATTTCCATTCAGTTTAATAAGTAATCTGAGATTGTAACACTCCTGTTAATCCTTTCGCCCACTTAGATGTTACCGTTTTACAAAAAACGATCCAGGCAATCAACTGTAGACACAATGAGCATTTCAAAGAAGAGAAGGGCCCTTATGAATTCTCTTTTCAGGTTCTTTGCCCATTTTCCATGAGTGTTAACTTCCTCTTATTTGTTAGTAAGAGACTGACTAGACTATTAGCCCCTTGATAATACAGTGTAGTAAGTAGACATGTAGGCCTGAGCCAGATGGCTTGAGTTCATACCCCAAACTTCACGATTTATTAGCTGAAAAACCTGGGGCAACTTTCTTAACCCTTCTTCACTTTTCTCATCTGTAAAATAATGGCAAGAACATTGACTGTTTAATAAATAATTAATATTAAGGCTGTATCACCAGTGATAGGTTGACATCAGCAATCTAGATGGAGGAAATACATTTTTGCAGAATTTTCAGTGTAGCTGGGAGTGTCTCGCTCTGCTAAGGCTGCCATAACAAAATACCATAGAGTGACTGGCCTAAACAACAGAAAGTCATTTTCTCACAATTTTGGAAGCTGGAAGTCCAAAATCAAGGTACCAGCAGAGCTGGGTTTTGGTTAAGACCTCTCTTCTTGTTTTGCAGATGGCTGCCTTCTCACTGTGTCCTCACATGGATTGCACACACACAGCTGAAAGAGAGGCAGAGACAGAGACAGAGTGACAGAGAGAGACAGCAAGAGCAAGAGCAAGAGGCAAAGTCTTGATTTTTTAAAAAATAATTAATTACTTTAAAAAAAGGAGAGAGGTAGCTATTGATTTTGACAACATAGGTGTCACCTGTTTCTGTGGAATGATGGGAATGAAAGCCTGATTAAAAGGGGTTCGTTCAGTACATAGGAGGTGAAAAAGAAGACTTAGTGACTATGGACAACTATTTCAAAAAGTTTTGCTGAATGAGGTGTCAAAAATGGAGTAGGAGCACAAAAGGTCATACTGTTCAGTGAATGAATATAAATTCATTTATAGATGACGTATGTCTATAACTAGGAATCAGAACATGAGGAGAATGAGAACATGGGACAAAGGGGTGAGGCTGACAAACCTACATTATTACTTTTTTTTAATTTAATGAGAATTTTAATTTTAATTCTTTGTTTTGCTTACTTAAAGCTCCCAATATTTTGTCTATATTACTTGAAAAAAAATCTTTTTGAAAGTTTCGTAAGCTCTGTTTTCTCTTGTAAATCTTTATGTTGGTTGTTTTAGCTGAAAGTTACAAGATGTAGTTTAAATCACTGGAACGCTAATTTTAGAGTCTTTGTCTTCATAAAAAGCAACACAAAACTTTATAGGTTTTCATACATATTTTGTTCACCCCCTTGTAAGTGTTAGAGCAACAAAAGTAAATAGTGGGAGAAATATGAAGGCAAGAAAAAAGATAAACATTTTTAGCCATGATTTATAACTTTCCATGAAACTGATGGAGTTGAAAGATGGAGAAATCTGTTAAGTGGAAATATGGAGGAGAGGGTCACCCTCATGTTGGAGAGTCTATGATGGTTATAAAGGAGCCTGAGATGGTGTCTTATCGTTACCTGGAAGGTGAGAGATCATGAAAGTTACTAGAAATTAATGGTTGGGGCAAGTTTGGCTAAAATAGAACAGACGACACTAAGTCCTACTTTCTTGAGACTCGCTTGTCCAGGAGAATATAATTGGTCTTACTGTATTACAGGAAAGACAGGCACTTGCTAGGTTAATCAGTCTCATATTCATTTTTGGTTAAACTTGGTTTTTTAATTATTCATGTATCTGCTTTTGTTGAATTGCTCTTGCTAGAGTGAAAAAAAGTTTCCCATTAACTTTCAGAAAACTTTATATTCAGAGGATTTAGATCGTGGCTTTTCCCCCCATTTGGATATTGAATAATTAATGACTGACTCATAGACTCATGTAAATAACTTTGGCCAATGATTCATTGAAGATCAAAGTCCTTTTTGTGATACAAATATCCTGAAGGAACACATCTCAGCTGGTAGTTCTCACCGTCTAGAGCCCAGAATAGTCCTCTAAACAGTGTTCCCTGAATCTTCCCTCAATTCTTAGAACAGTTCCCCATTCTAACTACAACTGTTGGTCTTTTCCCAGTTTCTGAATAGGAGACAGGGTTGTCTGACCTTGTTTCTCCTCTTCTTTGCACAATTTCTTAGCAGTGACTGCACACGTGCACTTTCTGTCTTGTTTATCTACACTCTCCAAAACAAAATGACATTTCCTCAAACTTACATTGATTTTTTTTAAGCTGTGGCAAATAAGTAAAACCTACCAAATTTTCTTTCTCTGATGATGGAGGGCTCTTGAAATCTGATTTTATTTATAGACACGACTTGTTGAAGAGTCATTAATGTTTTAAAGAAAGGCCATGTGTGGCAATTAAATGAGATTTGTATTTTTAAGAGAATTTAAAAAAACCAATTAACGTATCAGTAGTTTCCAAAGAGTCTGGGACCCAGTCCCATGGAGATTATTTTGAAGTCTTAGTCAAAGGGGAAATAAACTAAACATTTTATGTGCTATATAAGAAAAGTGATCACCAGAAAAAAAAAAAACAAACCGAAAAAGAGGTGTTAGTTTAATACCACTATTGCTGTTAAAAAATTATTTTGTCTCCTCTCAAAATTGAAGACAGACGTTTTTGGTTTGAAAAACAGGTATTGATTTTTTTCTTTCTTTTGATTCACTAAAAGATGCAGAAAGTGCCAGTATTCTTATGTGATTGAAATGGGTTTTAAAACACAGGGTTGACAACTCTTAACAAGTGACTGGATTTATGGCTTCTTTTCTTTGAATAGTGCACTCTGAGATGATCAGTCCTGTCTCCTCGGGTGATAACACAAAAGTGAAGTCTTCTGACAGGGTGATTATCTGAAGATGTTTTTGAGTGAATTCTGAAGCTTTCTTTTCACTGAAATTTAGGGGTATATTCTTGTGTTTGAATTACTTTGATCTTTGCGAAATTCTTTTTCCTTACAATATTCCCTTTTTTTTTTTTATTTTTGCAAATACAAAAACAACTCTGGGCCTTAAGAGAATTGCCTTACACAATATGGCTCTTGAGGCAATGAGAGAACGTGGCTCAAGAAAAAGCTAGATGTTTCCTGCGTGAAATGGCTGGTATTTTGAGAAGGCTCACCTTCAATTTCACCTTGGAAAAATGCCTTTTCTGCTGGAAGTGATGGACATTGAGTTTTGAGTTGACATACACCTTACCAGAGAACAGAAGAGTCAGACTGAGCAAGTGTTGGTCACCTGTGATGGGCTGCACAGTGGTACCTCCTGGTATTGATCTAAGAATCCCCACAGATTTTTACTAACAGACACATAGACGGTTTGGCAATGTGTTTTAGGAGGATTCAGATAGGTTATAAATAAGCAGACAAGAGCATGCCTCCCCGCGTCCCTCTTCCCCAAGAAAATGTATTCTGTTTTTACTGAGCGCTACTTTTTTTTGGTTTCTGTTTCCCTCTATCATTCTGCCGGGGATACATGTGTTTGAATTCCTGGCTCTGTCATGTACATGCAGGATGAACTCTTTGCTCCTTAGTTTCCTCACCTGGAAAATGGAAAGAGGACAGCACTTTCCTTGTAGGGCTGCTGCTTGGATTAAATAAGGTTTCGAATGTAAAGAGTTCAGTGTTTTGGAGACATGTGAACAGCATATGGTCACAGGAGCCAGCATCATCATCCTGCCCTCCTCAGCCCTCACCTGGTTCTGGGTGGGAGGAGATGAACACGTCGAAGTCTAAGTTGAAGCCTTGCGGAGGAGCCATCGCGGTTATGTTTCTTTTTCCTCTGCCTGACATTCTCTACATCAGCTTCTCCCCATTATTCCCACACGGCAAAGCTGAAGCCTACTCCTCCTGGAGGCCTCAAATTAAATGCTTTTTCTGTTTTGTTTGACCAAGCAAAATTTGGTTTCTGATTATGGGCCCCCAGATGATCTCTACTTTGTGCGTTCACCATATTTGAGCAGTTGAGTGCTCACTTGGTATGGTCAGGCAGGTGAGCACATAACTGCAAGGAGGTTTCATGGAAATACTCTCATTTATTCCAGTCACAGCCTAACGATTACACTTTTATTTAATTACAGTTTGTGCTATCATTTTTAAAGCTTCCTATGAAAATACTAAGTGATATTAATAACTCCAAGGTGGTACTTAAAGTAACAGAACTTCTTTTAGCCAACACCTGTATGGGGCTTGCCATCTGTCCAACAGTGCTTTCAAATAGTAACTCATCTAATTCTCACAATGACACTGTGAAATAGGCACTATTAGTATCCCCATTTTCCATATGCAGAAGCTATGTCTTAGAGAAGTTAAGTGGCTTTCCCAAGGTCATCCAACTAGTGGCAGAATTAGACTACCAAGAGAGTACTGAGAGACAGCATCGCAGACTGGTCAGTGAGAACGGACTCGTCACATGACCTGGGTTTGCAATCCTAGCTTTGCCACCAATGTTGAAAGGCCATTTATCCTCTCTAAATGAAAAGAATGAATTATATATCAACATTCTGGGAATAGCCTTCTTGAAATATTTTTTCTTTTAAAGAGTTATCCTAATTTAATGAGGAAACCAGAGCAAAGTAAGGTAGGGAAACATTAGTACACGTGCCTAAAACCTTGGTGGTGGTACCATTTGCTGTCAAGATTCTGAGAGTAGACATTACACCCTGGGGCAGCCGAGGAATGCCAAATGCCTTCAGAGCCTTACTTTTATGTTGCACTTGTCACCAACTTTAATTTTGATATATCACTTGGGAAAGAACTACTGCAACCATGAAGGGGCCATATGTTAGATATCTCTTCTGGTTACAAGTCCATGGCTAATGATATTCACACCATAAATATAGCCTGTTACACAATTATGGAGAACCTAAGGTTAGAACAGATGGACACGTTCTGTTGCCTGAATCCTGTATATTTTATTAACTGAGGCCTGTATTTCAAGACACAGAATCTATCAGAAGAAGTAACTCAAGCAACATGAAAATAAAAGGGACTTACAAAGTCTGAAAAGATTGATGGAAGAAAGTTGATTCTTGGATCCAGGTTCTGTCTTGCGAGTGGTGATCATGAGTTTTTAGGAACAATATTAATCATTGCAATTTGGTATTGCTGATTAGTGTATGAATACAGACTTTTAATTGAATTTTACTTGTAAAAGCAATACAAGTTTCAAGGTGAAGAGGAATGATATTTTAAATTGATATGTGGGCTATTCTAGCCTATTTGGGTTTTTTTGGTAGGGACAAATAAAAATAAGATAGGATGTGGAAAATTCAATTTTGAGTTTATTGATGATAACCAAGATATGGACTACAATGGGGTTGCTGACTTTTTTGTGAGGAAAAGACTTCCAGTGTTCATGAATAGAGAACTGGGGGAGTTACCAATACCTGAGCCACACAGCGGAGAAAGATCAGCCACTATATCATTTTCCTTTCCTGATGAAAGATGAGTACCTGAGGCAGAAAAAGCAGGGAGGTGGTGGTGATCAGCCTGGAGTGGTCAAGTAAGGCTTAGATGTGCTCAGGAACCTTTGGAGTAAAACCAGTGAACCTTTTTTTTCAAGTGTCCAAGAAATAGTGAGCACAGCTGCTATCATTTACTAAATCCTTCCTCTGTGTCAGGAGTTTTGTTAAGTATCCATCTAATTCTAGTACCTCATTTAATCTGCCCAAAACCCATGTGAATTGAATACTTTTTTAAAGTCCTCATTTTGAAGATGAGGAAGTTATGATTAGAACATTTAAACTATTAACCATAGTTTGTTTTAAATTTATTGCCTAATTCTAACATTGGGGTCTTTTCTGAGTCAAATTCATTTGATTGCTATATCTCAGTGGGTTCTTCTTTCCTTTTTTCCTGTGTGTCTTGTAAGTTTTTCACTGAGTTCTGGACATCAAGGGCAGCACAGTACAGACTAAGATATAGCAGTTTTTCATAGAAATGTGTGTGTCTCCTCCACTGGGCTGTTAATATGGAGACTCGAGTCAACCTAGTCATGAGTTCAGCTGGTTTGGGATTTTTTTCTGTTACAGCGTTTACCATTTGTGCCACCAGCTTCAAATTCTTCTAGCAATAACTTAGGGATAGAAACTTAGGGTTGCCGGGGTGTTTTTCTTAATATTCCTTATCCACTCTAAACCTTAGCCTACTCTGTTGCTCTTGTACCTGTACACAGGGGCTTCCACATCCTTGTTCTCTCTGTGATAGCTTGCTAGTACTTATTTGTGTTTGTGATCCTGGCTTTAAGGGGCAGAAGGATTTTCTCTTATTTACTAGCTTGAAACTTAGACCAGCTTGGTCTCAAGGTTAGGATTTTCTCAGTGAACCTGCCTCACTACCAAGGGAAGCCAAACTCTGGTATGGACCTTTAGTAGACCTTGTCTAGGAGAGAGTTTCTTGCTCCTCCCATAGTGGTAGGTCTGGTCCCAGGGCAATGTCCTACTCCTGTGCCAGTGATACAGGTTATTTTTTCTTTCTACCATTTCCCAGCTTCGAGTGTGCCCTCAAGTGGTGGTTTGTGTGCAGTTTCCCATCAGTTTAGGGCTTTTGACTTATAGAGGAGAAAGCTTTATTTATTTTTTTTTTATTGAAGTATAGTTGATTTATAACATTATGTTAGTTTCTGGTGTACAGTATAGTGATTTAGTTACACACATATATGTATATTCTTTATCATACTCTTTTTCATTATAAATTTTACAAGATATTGAATATAATTCCCTATGCTATACAGTAGGACTTTGTTGTTTATCTATTCTGTATATAGTATTTTGCATATGCTAATACCAAACTCCAAATTTAGCCCTTTCCTCCATTCCCCTTCCCCCATAACCATAAGTTTGTGTTCTGTGTTTATGAGTCTGTTTCTGTTTTGTAAATATGTTCACTTGTGTCATTATTTTGATTCCATATATAAGTGATCTCACATGATATTTGTCTTTGTCTGATTTACTTCACTTAGTATGATAATCTCTAGATTCATCCATGTTGCTGCAAATGGCATTATTTCCTTCATTTTCATGGCTGAGTAGTATTCCACTGTATATATATACCACAACTTCGTTATCTAGTCATTTGTCAGTGGACATTTAAGTTGCTTCCATGACTTGACTATTGTAAATAGCTCTGATATGAACATTGAGGAGCATGTATCTTTTTGAATTAGAGTTTTCTTTGGATATATGCCCAGGAGTGGGATTGCTGGGTCATAGGGTAACTCTATTTTTAGTTTTGTTAAGACTGTTTTTCTTAGTGGCTGCACCTAATTACATTTCCACCAACGGTTTAGGAAGATTCCCTTTTCTCCACACCTGAGGAGAAAGCTTTAAATGGGGGCTTATGCTTTTTCTATATTGGTGAATATTCTCCTTATCCAAGCCTGTATAGCCATGAGAGTGTTTCCCTTCTATCTAAACATGCCTATATTGTTTCTTTGAGCACCAGCAGAAGTCTGTGGAGAAGGGCTTGTAAATAGAATGAATGCCTGATGTCTTTTTGCTCCCAGGGGTCCTCTATTCTTATGCTAACCCATACTTGGACCTTATAGATTTGTTTAGAAATGGATAAATACTTTTAACCTCTTGTGTGACACTGGTGACTCTTTCCCCATGTTCTGCCATGCATGTTTCAGTGTTTGTATCCTGTCTGCGTGGAGACACCTGTCTTACCTTGGATTCCAAGCTAACTGGTTGTCCTGAGACCTCAGTTCTCTGAAAGTTTCAAAAAAGTTATAATTTTGTAGTTTATTCAGCATTTTCTCTTTGTTAGTGTGGGAGCAATGCTGTTTCCAACTTTCCACATCGTAAGTGAAACTCCCAATTATTTCTTAAACTAATATTATTTATTTGTCTTAGTATAGATTGTTACAGATGTATGTAATGAGCCAAAGATCCAAGTGCAAGTGATTTACCAAAGAAGACCTCCCAGAAAAAAGCAAGTAAGAGTATGGGAGAAACAGGAAAAGGAAGGGGAAGAAGTCCAGAATGGATACAATTGCGGTGACATCTTAGACTGCTTGATCATTTGGTGAACTCTGGAGCACAAATTATACATCAGAGTGTATCCTGACTTGAGGCAAAGGCGCTGAGTTTTTGTGGTCCAATAACTGTTGAACACTAGTGGTAGGCATCCTTGTGGTAGAACGTAGGCCATCAAGCATTTCTGATTCTCTATAAGAATTAATTTGCTCCAGTGTCTACAGGCAAGCCACTAAAGAGGGCAGGTGTGAGTCATTTGCAGGAAAGCATGCAGAGGTTGAGAAACTCATGGCTGCTATAGTAACATACTGCTTTATCAATACTGATGATTCTTACTTTAAATGCTATCTTATTGATTTTTGTTTTGGTTCCTTATAGATGCTACTTGTTTTATGTCTTGAGCTTCAACTTTTCTGTACGTTTGTTCTAGTTGTGTCTCTCATGAGTAACCAACACTTGCTATTCATTTCCTACAGTTTTATAATCTTTATTGCATAACAGATGAGTTTAAAATATTTACTTGCACTGTGAAAATTGATACATTTAATTCAGTTCTATGACTTAATGTTTAATGTTTCTGTTACTATCATGTTTTTGCATCTTTCCCCCCTCATTTCCTGCCTTCTCTATAGAACTCTATAAGTTATATTTTTATTTTCAGTAGAATTTTAAATTATTTAAATGCATACCTAATTATTTTTCTGCCAAACTGAGATCTGTTTCAATAGTTTCAATAAATACTTACTGAACCTAACTATAATCTATGCACTAAGTCTTACATTCCAGAGATAAATAAAATCATCAAGAAACTTATGTCCTCATGGAAATGACAGAGTTGTTATTTTATCATCTATTTCTGTGTACACTGATATTCTTATATCTACACCTTTTCTGTGCTCTGATTTGGGTTTATTTATCTATCTTCCTTGTATTCAGAGTGTGATCTCATAACTTAGTTCTCAAAAGTGATCTCTTTGTATGTTTCTGCTTTGCCATTCCCTTCATTCTATTCTTCTGGAACTTTGATTAGTCATAATTAAGCCTTCTCTCAAAACTGTTTTTCATGTCTTATACCTTTTTCATATTAAAAAATTATTAATCACTTTGTGTTTTATTTTGAGTAAATGTCCTAATTCACTAGTTCTCTTTGGGTGTTGGCTAGATTTTAATTTATCTAGTAGTTATGAGTATCAGTTACCTATTGCTTATAATAACCACTCCTGCAAACAAACTTTAGATTAAAACAATTATTTATTTCTTCATGATTCTTCTGTTTCACCTGGGCTTTACTGGATGATTCTTCTTTTGATCTTGCCTTGATTTGCTCATGCAGGTACAATCAACTTAACTGGGAAGTATGCTTCAAGATGGCCTCGCTTACCTGTCTGGAAGTTGGTGCTGATGGTTGGCCAGGGTGCCTTGTTCCTCATTGTTGTAACTTCTTATCCTCAGTAGGTTATGTTTGGCTTGTTCCTATGATGAGGGAAACATTCCAAGAAGTTGAAAGCATAAATCGCAAGCCTTCTTAAAGCCTAGGCTTCAAATTTATAAAATATAATTTTCCCCACAGCTTATTGGTTGGAGCAAGAGCAAGGCCAGCCCAGAATCAAAGTGGTAGAAAATTAGATTCTACCTGTTAATGGAAGAAACTTCAAAGTCATATTTCAAAAGGGTGTGGACAGAGATAAGTATGATTTGGGGGAGGGTCATTATGGAAGCAAACTATTATAGTACCCACCACCTAGACCAAAGGGCTCATATTTTTCCCATATGCAAAATATGCTTAGTCCCTCTGTATAGTCCCACTATTTTATCTGATCATGGCATCATTATCTACAACAGATGAGGTGATAGACGAGACAACTCATTTGCAGCTCTTCAAGTACAGCCACTCTTGATCTGGAGACTTGTAAAGTAAAAAGTCATGTTATCCATGTGAAATAATATCCTTAAGATTCTTAGAAACTCTTTATCTAGCTATTAAGGTTTACTGGGTACTCCTATAAATCTCTCTGTGTTCTTAACTAAGAGTCTTAATAGTCACACACTTGATTTGACTTTTACTCTGAGACCATAGCTAGAAAGTCCAGAAATATGAAATAGTTTTATTTTGTAACCCAGCATGTCTTGATTCTTTATATTTCCTCTAAATTATGCTTGACAGCTGAATGGTTCTTTCTTCAGCTCATTTCTCTCACTCCATATTTATCACAGACAGACACAAAAAGCCAGTCATCAGTTTCAACGTTCTACCTGGCCAGATGGATTAGTTCGTTGAGTACACTTTCTATCTTCCCAGTTATTGAAGGCTTGCAGTGTTGCCAGCAGTTTTGAATCACTGATCCCCTTCTTCCCACAAAGAGCGATTTCTAACTGTTTTTCTATTTAATACTGATGGTTCCTTCAGTGTCTTAAAGCCTTTACCTGCCACCCAGTCCCCAAGCCAATGCCAAGCTTTTAGGTTTTTGCGGTGGCAGCACCTGATTTATAGGTACTGATTTTTGTATCAGTTATTAATTTCTCATAACAAACCACTTCAAAAATGGCATGGCTTCAAACAGTACCTATTTGTTACTTACTTTAGTTTGGGCTCTGTTGGGCAGTTCTTATGCTGATCTTGTATGGGATGACTTATATATGTTTTCAGTCATTTGAAGCTTACCTGGGTGGGTATTTCATGTTAGTCTCAGTTACGTCTGGCAGTTGATGTTGGCCTTTGGCTGTAGCTTTCTGTGTCTTCTCTATGTGATCTGTCATCTTTTGGAGCCCAGAATTGGCTTCTTCACATGATGAAAGATTCATTCAATGATAGAGAAAGCGGAAGTTCAAGATATCTTAATGTTAGTCTTAGGAAGTCACACGATGTCACTTTTGCCATATTCTATTAGTCAATGTAAATCTCAGAACCAGGCCAGATTGAAGAGGTGGGAGACTATTAAGATATCAGTTCTTAATACGAGGAGTAGGGAAATCATACTGCCAAAGGGTGTGGAGTAAGGGGGTTATGATTCATTGGGGGACCGTTATTTTAATAGTCTACTAGAGTGTTCATTACAATGACTATATTTTTATAGCACATTTCTAGTAGATTATCTATGCTTATTTCATATACATTTCCTCTGATTTTATTTAACGTTTCCTTTTTAATGTTTAAATCCACTTATATGTTAATCTATAATTTAAAGCACCTTAAAGATGTTTACTTTAAAAGGGTATCAAATACTTTAATGAACTGAGTTCATATGGAGTGAATTCATGTTGTAGTTGTTGATTTTTGTTTGCTTTTTTATTGATGTGCACATCTTTTTCAGGCAATTCAGTATTTTTGTTTTCAGGCTCATTTTGACTAAAAAGGATTTTCTCTCTTGCACGCACTCTCTCACACTCTCTCTCCCTACTCCTATCTGATTTTCTGTCCAATGGTTGATCTGAACCTTGTTATGCAGAATCAGCATCTAGAATAGATCCAGCATTCTGCTTTTTCTACTTAGTGGATATTGTGGATCCAGCTATTTACAGAGTCAGTCCTGGTTTATTTCCCGTTTATGAGACTGTGTTTCTATATTCCCATCTCTACTGCCCACATGTTCTGACAAGCCCTACCACAGATAGCCATCAGACGCAGTTGTGCTTTAAGTAATGAATCTAAATTAGGCTCCAGGCGTATGAAGGACTGTTGGTCTCTATTAACCATCGTGTTAACTAAATTTCAGTCTCTTGCTACCTTCTCTCAAACCCGAGATTCAATAAGCCTTTGGCTTCGCTCTCCTTACCGCTTTGTTTTTTGTTTTTTAATTTTTTTAAGTAGCATTATGTTTTGTTTATTATTGTATTATTTAATTATTTTATTTTTGTGGGGGGAGGTAACTAGGTTTATTTATTTTTAGAGGAGGGACTGGGGATTGAACCCAGGACCTCACGCTAAATAAGCTCTCTACCACTTGAGCTATACCCTTCCCCTCCTCACTGCTTTGTATTTAAGTTCCTTTTTCAGTTTACAAAAAAAAAGTTTATCTTTTTCTAGAGGTTGTTCGTTCTTTTGCTTTTCTCCTTTCACTTTTTATTTATTGGTACTATTGTGTGCAGTTAAGAAGGCCTAAAAATTGTGGATTTACAACACCAATTTTGCCCCATTTGTTCTTAGTACTTCCCTAAATCCAGAAAAAAAAATATGTTTCACAAATGTACAATCATTGCTTAAATTTAAGCTGATATTTAGCATAGAATCAAACTTTTTGTCTCTTGAGTGATATTACCTCAAAATAGCATTCATTCAGTGGCCTAGTGATAAAAGCTTACAGTGCTATAGGAATCTTTTAAAAATGTTTCAGATTGAGTTGAATAAATATTACATTTACCATTCTCAGGGATACCATCATTTTGCATGAAACGTCATATAGTATCTAATTCGACAATGTACCCGATGAGGAAAGTCCTCAGAGACACACAAAGCTACAGTGTTTAGGGCTTAAGAGTGGAAGTTTGGCTATTAAGACAACTAAATAGAATCCATTCTTTTCAAACCCATTTTTGTCTCAAGCATTTAAAAGGGCCATCGTGTGTCAATACGACTGTATGGTTGGAATCCTTTATCTGACATTTTTTGGGTTTTTTAAAATAAGATGGAACAGAACAGGTAAGATTATGTACAAGGACACACAATGGCAGAGCAATAAGCAGTGTAATGACTGCTAATCGTAGGAGAGAGGCTAGTTACCTTTTGCAATTTACCATTTGTCTTTATGTTCTTGTGAGTGGACTGTGGTGGTGTCATTCGGGCAAGAGAGAAGGAACTGTTTTCACTTTTCCCAGGCCTTTATCATGTTATCAGGATGGACTAAAGAGGAAAGGCTGGGTTTTCTTAAAATGTGTCCAGGAGAGGCTGCTCTCTATGTTACTGAAATCGATAAGGTAGCAAAGAAGTTGGAGGAGTATTATTTGTCTACTCTCCTGTCCATACTTTAAGAAAGATTAATGTAGGAACATTTACCAACATGAAAATACCAATACGTTTAGTGGTTATATGCATATTACTGAAAAGTTATATTAGAAAGTGGATGTGCAGGTATTTGGAAATCTTAACAAAAATTCCAGGAAATGAGAGCCTTCTGAACAATCTTAACATTTTTGGTCCATCTGTACCTCAGACTGTGCTTTCTTGGGAATGTAACATATTTTATTGCAATTATGTCACCCCCTGATGAGCCATCAAGGATTGGTTGGGAGAATAAATACTAAATCCTTGCATTGAGATTTTAAAAGATCCAGTACTTTCCTGCGCTTGCTTTTCCCACAGGAGCATTCTCAGTGGGAAGTTTGATAAAATAGCATTCTCTACATAGGCTTCCTGGAGTTTCTCAAGCCACCAGTGGCCCCTTGTTATGTGTATGCAGTTCCTCCTTTCATTTGGTTTGCATTTATTGAGACATTGCTACATTTGCTGTTTAATATTTTCATTAGTGGAGTTGGTTTCAGGATTTGTTGTTGCTAGAGCTTCCTTCAGAACACCACGCACTTCAGGTCCTCCCAGCTGTGGGCTGCTGGTGTCCTGCACTTAGTGTTGACCCTCGGTTCCCCAGGGACCTTTGTCAGGGTTCCTGCTCCACCCTCAGCTTTCAGCAGGGCCTGCACACCTGAACCACAGAGGTTTCCTCCACAATCTCGCTCTTCCCCCTTGGTAAACTATTGTGATGTCTCACCTGGTTAAAAACTCATGGTGGGAGCAGGGAGTGATAGTTCTCAGTTCTCCCGCTCCAGCCTTATTCTTAGTCAGACTCTGCCCATTAAGTACCACACACCCAGCTCTTTTCCTCATTTCATCCAAATACTTCCTTGTGTCTGTGTTGTGTTGATATCCGTGCAGCATGGTGGGTACAAGCTCCTTGCTCTGGGGCAGATAGCTTCTGCTGCTCCTTCGGTGGCAATGTGCCTTTTCCTGAGACCCTGGTTAGGATGAGTGCCTGGTCTCCCTACAACAGTGTGTATATGTATATGTATATACACATATATACGTATTCAATTGCTAGTGTTGCCATATAAAATACCACAGACTGGGTAGCTCAAGCACCAGAAATTTGTTTTCTCACAGTTCCGGAAGCTAGAAGTCCAAGATCACGGTGGACGCAGGGCCATCAGGGAAAGACTTGCTGTAGGTCTCTCCACTGAGCTTGTAGACAGCTGCCCTCTTACTGCCTCTTTACATGGTGGTACACGTGCCCCTGGTATCTCTCTCTGTTTCCTTTTCTTATGAGGACACCAGTCAGATGGGATTAGGGCCACCCAGAAAGCCTCATTATAATTTAATTTCCTCTGTAAAGGCCCTGTCTCCAAATACAGACACATTCTGAGGTATTGGGGTTTAGGACTTGAACATATCAACATTACAGGGAGACAATTCAGCCCATAATAACAACTATAAAACTTTTTATCTCTCATGACTATTAAATGAGATAGATATTATTATGACCATTTCACAGATGAAGAACTGAGGCTTTGAGTGATTAAGAAAGAAACGCACATCAGTAATTCTTACAGATTTTTTAAAATACACATTTGATTCCTGCTGAAGCCCCCATTTTGTCCTCCCTCTGTCACTGTTATCTCCAACCACAACAGCTAGTCGGAAAGATTATTTTTAAATCGTACATGTCATTAACCAAAGTACATTGTGCATTCAGAGAGGAAGCTGAGCGTTAACGTAACAGGCTATTATATTAAATCAGTAGGAGAGCCTAATAATGCAGACTTGTCATTTTATGTGCTCTAAGGAGCGGTTCTTTAAAGACAAAATATTTCACACAAAATATACCTTGATATAATCATGGGTAATTTTTAACAGTGTTCAAACCAAAATTAACTTGAGCCTAAGGTTGGCATTGTAGAATTCCACAGGGTATTCTGCTTTATTAACTCAAATTAATTAAACATGTATCTTGACATTTGAGGAAAATAAAAAACTAAAATCAAATATGCTGAGACCTACTTGACTCTGGAGTGAGCCAGTCTCAGTTAGAATCAAAGCTCTGTCTGCTGCAGGCTATTTTGGGCAAATCTGTTAACATCTCTAAGACTTAGTTTCTTCATTTTAGAATATGGGATAATGTTAGTTACTGCATAAAATGGCCGAGAAGATTAAATGGGCTAATTTATGACAGCACTTAATTCATTGTAAAGCACTTAATGTGTGAAAATGTAGTATAAGCTGGCACTGTCATTGCCACCCCTCTTAACCCTACCATCATCACCATGGCATCATCATCATTACCATCCCCACCAACATCATCACTATTTATAAAAGAAATATTTTGTATTCCCTCTACATTTAAATTTGCATGAGTATCATGTAAGATACATGACATTCATTTAAAAATTAGACAACACTACGAATTGCAAATACATCTAAATAGTGAAGCTATCTTTATATGAAAATGTAATTTAAATAGTAGTTTCTATCATCTATAAAAATGTAAAACTGTTGAGAGATTGAGAAAGACAAATGCAGCTGACTCTCGAACAACTCAAGTTTGAACTGGTAAGTCCACCGAAACTGCTTTTTTTCAGTAAATGTGTACCACAATACTACCTAATGAGTGGTTGGTTGAATCCTTGGATGTAGACCATGGATGCAGACGGCTGACTCTAAAGTTATTCACGGATTTTCAACTTCATGGTGGGTTGCCCCACCCCAAACCCTATGTTATTAAAGGGTCAATTGTAAGTAATCACTATTAGAATATATTATAGCTATTTGTATTAAATACGTCCAACCAGTACTTTATTTTCTATTTGAACAATCTGAAGACCTCTCACCTTAGGGAATATATTGCCAGTAAGGCCTGTAGGAGTCATAACTCTATACTGCTTGACTATGGACTTGTAGGTGAGGGCGTTCTCACACTGTGTGAAGCTCTAAAAAAATGGAACTAGGCTAAAGGAGAACTTCATAAAAACACAGTCATCAGTAACACATATCTCTACGTTCTTGTTTAAATGTAACATGCTCTTTAGGGGCAACTATAATGATGGTGGTGTATTTCTGTGTGAATTTCTAGAGGTGACTTTTGGGCCTTATAACTCATAAAATATGACTCAGTTACTTTTCTGAGGGCTTTCCATCTGAGATTAAAATAAAATAATATAAAATAATTGAATGTAAAATAATACAAGCAGGCAGTTCTCAAATAATTTCCCTTAAGGTCATCACAAAACTCACTTTAAGAAAATGTCCCTGAGTGTCCATGAAATTTTCTCAAATGTTCTCTTATTTCTAAAGCTAGGAGAGCTGTAAATAGTATTATAAATGCACAGCAAATGCATATAGAGGCACTATTTTAGGAGCAAATAACTAACAAGACATATTTCTTACTCTTTATTACCAGGAATATATTGTTGATATTACCTATTGGTTCAGCTTGAAATTATTTAACAAATGCCTTTTAAACACCAACTAGGTGAATTGCCATCGAGTAAGGTGCTTGGAAAAGAAAAACAAATACTTCAAAGCAGGTCCTTCCTTCTCTGGGCTTACAGTGTAGAGTGAGAGATAGACATAAACACAAATACACTGCACAAGGTAAATGCTGACAGAGAGTGAAATGTGCTTTGCAAATAAATGGCAAGAAACAATTTCAGTGCTGCCCATTGAGATCTGAGGAGGCTATATCTATTAGGACATTTTTAGTAGAGAATGTTCAAGGCAGAATGAACATTTTTGAATAGACAGAAGAGCATCAGAGTACCTTCAGACAATAATGAGAACACCAATACAGCCAAAACACTGAATCCCTGGAGGAAGAGCTCCAAGAAATACATCTGGAGATAGACTGGGCTTTAGGATGGGCTGGAATGTCAAATTTTAGCAATTCATCCGAAATAACTGTTCAGAGAACGAAAATGATTAGAAGTTCAAAAAGTCTTCAGTAAGGCTATGTAAGATGGTGAGTTGAGGGTGTGATTTATAGGCAGGCTTAAGAGACAGTTTAATAGCCTGTCAAACTTTCTTAAATGTGTATTCATATCACAAAGAACCCCCCCCCCACTTCCCAATATATGTATATGTGTACATACATATTTTTACTGACTTCTTACATACATTGTAAAAACACAAACAGAATTAGAAAGGAGATGAGAAAAAGTTAAGTAGAAATAGAAGTTCTGCTTTCTTCTCAGAATCTCAATGGATCATCTGATATATATCCCTTGGGATGTATGTTGGAGGCAGTAAGACATAAGGTGATGAAACTTAGAAATAGTGACATAGAAAAGAGGTGGAGTGTGCAATTGAGATCATTCCCTAACTCCTTTTGTGCAGAGGAGAAGACCTGGGGCAGCCTGCTTCTAATTCCTGGGGAACTGACTGTTCTTAATCTCACGTAATTTTAGATTTAGATGAGAGAAGTTCCCTATCTTCAATTACTGTGACACCTGGTGATTTGGTGTGGAAATCTTCAAGTCTTTTCAGAAATAAAACAACTTTTGTTAGAATCGTGTTCAAAGACAGATGCAAGTAGAGGGATTTCTGGCTGGATGGCATCTCCAATGATATTTAAACATTACAATGTAAGATTAAATACTTGGAGCCTTAGCTCTCTTCTCAAGTAAGAGTTCCTGGCCAGATCTGATAGGAGGGGAGAAGGTTTTTCTTTTGCTTATGCAAAGAGGCAAGATTTCTCTAAGAAATCTGCTAAGTTAACAGGTGCATTAAAATGTATCATTTCACTGAATACCTGGTGGGCAGGAGAAAATCGTCTTTTCTCACCGACAAAGCTTGCTCTACAAGAAGTTGCTTCCTTGGGTATGAATGACTGTTAGGTCAGCAGGGACGAGCCACGTGTCAGAGCAGCACGAAACTTCTTTTATATTGTCACCAGGGTAACTCAGTGAAGAGTCTGCGGAAAGATGTATTGAGTTTGCATGCTATCCAGAAAATCAAAGAGAAATTGATCAAAGTTAAAAATAAGTTTTAAAAAAGTAATTTCCCATGGTTAAAATAGAGAACAGGAGCGAATTTTATAGAGATATACTTTACAAATGAATGTTATTTTTTATGTCCCTTCAGCAATTTCCATACTGCCTTCCCCTACCCCATTTATGTGATTTCTCTGTGGATAATTACCTGTTAGAATCACTAGGTATGATTCTTCAGTATACCTCAAATTTCCTGCATATTCCCCCTTAAAACATTTAATTCATACCACCTACAGCATGAAAAGATGAACATATATGAAACAACGATTTTAGATCTTTGATGTTTTTCTGGGCATATCAAACGTGCAAACTCTGTTTTACCGACCCAAATAATTGGCTTGGCATTTCAGTTTCTCATGGTGACTGAGGAAATTTTCAGTCCAACTGTTTTTCAAGGATGTTTCTCATTATTGGAGGAAACATTGTATCTTGAATTGATCAGTTTGACTGCTTATTTCTGCCTAAGAATGTTCATATGTTTAAAGCAGAATAGAGTATGTTTATAAGAATATGTAAATATTGTTAACATTTTAACTAGAAAATACCTGTTTGGCAAAGTCAGATACTGAAAGCCACATCATAAGGTCAGAGGGGAGAAAGTAAATATTTGGGGGAATGGAGAAAAATATCATGCTGAAAATCTTCAATTTTAAAATTTGACTTTATTCACTGAACATAGTAACTAAATACAAAATTAAAGTACAAGATGTAGAGGAAGAGGACAAAATAGATGTCACTAATTTAATGAGTGATGAGCAATCTAATTTCAGGAACCTCTTTAGAGCATCTCCTCAATGTGGTCCTTCCTTTGTGTCAGTCCAGCACTTTGGTACCGGCCATGGTATTTACGGTCTCGCCAACCATGGGAAGAGAAACAGTGGGTTTTCTTAGTGAGAAAAAATGGCTGTTGAAGCAAAGGGGCCATGGAATAAAGAACTGCATAGCTTGTCTCGCGATCCAAATACTGCTACCTGGCCCTAGTCCCATCGTGAAATCGCAGGGTACATGTACATATGCATGTGTGTGCACGTGTGTGTATGGATTATTGGGCTTGCAGAAATGGATTATAAGTGAGTTCAGAGTGAGGCCAGGGGGATTAGGAAAGGCTTTGTTCTAGGTAAAAAAGGAGCTCTTTGAAATAAGTATTTAGTGAAAGTCTATGTTACGAGAATAGTATACAGAGAAATTCTATATTATTTGGGCTAAATATGGAATTATTAATTTAATTGGCAAAGGGAACATGTCAAAGGTATACTAGGAAAAGCTTCACTTTGTAATTTGAAAATTGACGCGAAAGAATTTTACTCCATAGCAAATGTATTCAAAAGCCTGATTATTATAGTCATGTACAGTATATTTTCTGTAGTTTCTGAAATTTCAGCTGAAATAATTTTCTTCCTTCAGTGATGCAGAAACAAATTACATGTTTAATTGTTGTTATAAGACATTTACTAATTTTAAGATATTTAATTATAAAAAGTTAAAGTGAAAGAATTTGGCTCAAATAAATTCTTACTTCCTGCAGCAAAGATACATGTAACCCCCAAACTACTGCTTTCATAGCAGTGAGGAAAAAAGATGAAATTGTAAACTATAAAAATTCTAAATCAATGTAATATGACATTCTTTCTGCCTTTTTTTGTTTTCTTTTTCCTTTCTAGCTAGTCATTCTCAGGCCCTTTCAATTATTTTTCCATGAGCTCATGGTCTTTCCCACACCTAATTCCTTAAATAATGGTGTTCTGAAGCTTTCACTCAGGACTCTTTCCTTTTAAATCACATCCCACATCCTTGCTTTATATCCCTATGGACCGCCATTCACATTGACTTCCAGTCTTTCCTCGGTAGTTCATATTTCCTTTATCAACTTCAGGACAGTGCTTCTGACTTCTTACCTTTCATCTTCGCCTGGGCACCTCACTCACTCAGTGCATCTAAAAACTCATTACACCCCCAAGACTGTTTCTCTTCATGTCGTCTGTAGTTTGACCGATGGTCCCCTGTTGATCCACATGCCTATGCTATAAACTGAAGAGTTGTTTTACTCTCCAGCCCTTGTCCTAAACTTTTACATATGATTAATTACTAATTTTAGTTGACTCTGTTTCTTTAACCTCTCCTATATTTTCCCCTACTCCAATACTCCTACACTTATTGCCTTAGTTTAGACATGTTCCATCTATGCCAGAAAATAGAAAAAAATTAGACATGGTCTTATTTCTAGAACACCCTCATAAAACTCAGAGAATACAAATTAAAAAAAAAAAACTGCACTGAAAGTGGAATACTTAAGGGTGAAAAGTAAAGAAACTCTCGATGTTGTATTCTTCTAGACTATCACCATTATGCTAGACAAATCTGTCATTATCTCTAGCCTGAAAAGTCTTTGAGAAGCCTGGGAGCAATGAGACTTGTTCAGCATTTCTTAATCATAACTTACTATGATTAAGCAATGATCTGTGAGAGTTGGATCATACACACATTCCCTGGCCTCATGGATACTGTTGCATGTGACTCTGAAGACTGTATTTTCATTGTTTAAAATTCTGTGGTCTTTGTGAAAATGTTCTTCCTTGCCTATATGCCTTATTGATTTGTTTCCCATTTAAATTAAAACACTAAGCAATTGCTTTTGTTAGCAGGAGAAAATGCCTATTAAAGATTCAATTTAGCTTTGACTAGATTGATAAGATACTGATAACTTTAAAGGCAAAATAGGATACGATGGTGGATATCTTTGTTTTTCTCCTCTCTTTAATACTTTAATACTTTATTAGATTTCATTAAATTATTATAAAACTGCACTAAGTGAATTTTAGAGTTATGTTTCTAATACCGAGTACTAGTACTGAGCCAAAATAATATTTTCAAGTAGAAAATTTAATAGTGGCCATAAATGATTCCTACTCTTCAGCTCACTGAGGACTCCAGTAGGAGATTCTTAAAAACAAATTTTTTTTTTGGTCAAAATAACAGAGTTCAGATTCACCTCTTATTTCCTTTGAAAAATGGTGTCATATGAACATTCTTTTCTGAATGAAATTCAATAGAGTATCACTGTTTATACACGATGAAAGTTAACATAAGGATACAAAATATTGTTTTATGCACTCAAGATATATAGATTTAATTTCATTAACTCAATAGTGTTTATTTCAAGGAGTTGTTTTAAAGTTCTATTTAAAATATGATTTGGGGTAAATATTTCCCAAGTCTTCACAGTTAATGATAGATTAATTTTTATGTTATTTAATTTATTTGAAAAATTCTCTTGGTAATGTGTAAACTTTGAGATTACAATACGCACATGTACATACACTCATGTACAAACAGGGAGACTGAAATTGATTGTTAAAAGAATAGTCTGGGATTCCCGAACTAATACTCATCTTTATAGCATCATTGTTTAGATTTAAAAAAAAAAAAAAAAGGTGTCCTTTCCTAAAATTAGTTACCTCCTTATCTGTTAGGAAAATTGCAATAAAATTATGCACCTGCAGTGTGAGCATCATACACATGACAGTATAATGGCGCCTCCTTGGGTGTGCTGTGGTTGTGCACTGTAAAGTCTATGCCGTCATCGACAGTTGGAATTACCTGTTTTTACTCTGTAAACTTCACACAGTATTTGACTGATTTATACTCACTTTCTACCTTGTTACAGCTTTGCTTTGAGAATGTTTTCATATATGAGGGATTTGTGTTTTATTCTTTAGTGTGGCTGGTCTTTTCTACCCTGATTATCAAAGGCCATCAGTCAAATGCCTTTTTTTGTCACAAACAAAATTAAAACTCTAGATCCCCCACATTCCAAATATTGTCCTAGATAGAGCAGTCTGTGAGACTAAAATACAGTTTAAATTCTACTGAGAACAAACACAGGAAACCTTAAAGAAAAAGATCCAAATGGTTCTTTCTGAATGTGATTATGCTTTTAAGAGATTGCTTCTTTGCTTTGCACAATTTATATTTCAGTAGATATATTAGAAAGCATTTCACTGTTGCCTAAAAATCTAAATATTTCAGAGAGTTACAAAATCAGAATCATCCTTTAATCACTACTCTCAGGTCAAAAGGAATCAGTAATCATTACTATGTTATGGCCTGAAGTTCTACCCCAGTTAAGATACCTCCTACCACAATCCCATTTGAAATAGAGAAAAACAGTGAACTTTAATAGTCTTTTCTCATCCAAGCCAATGAACTCCTATGTGTGATAGGAAATAAACTAGCAAAAAAGCACTGTAGGTATTTGAATGTAATTATGCATGCAAAACATACTACCACTGTGATGAAGCCTTTTTAAATCTCTGTACTAAAAATCTTGCTTTCTATTTAAATCCCTATGAAATATAAAGTTATATCAAAAGTGTACCAGAAAGCAATTTAACTTAATTTGAGAAATATTTATATTAGAAGCAGGTTTTAAATACAATACCCTATGAGAGAATAGCTGAAAGGCACCACTAATCACTGTTCCCTTAAGCAAGTCCCTAACTCGGTCTTGGGCTAAGCGGAAAGCATGAGGCTAGCGATGGTCTACTCTAGTTCTGAATTTCTATGAATTAATTTACAGTCTTTTGTAATATCTAGCTAGCGGCTTTTGTTGGAGAAAATAATTAGACTGTTTACAAGGTTTCTTGCTTAAGAAGATATTGGGCAGTTGTTCCTGTTTACCTTGGGCAAATAGTCACAGAGATAGAATCACTGAATTGTAGGATTTTATAGCTGGAAGGGTTTTTAGAGCTCATTAGCCCAATGTCTTTGTTAGAGCAAGCAAATAGCTAGATATGAGTGGAGAAAGGAGGACACAGGCCAAATGGCAGGAATTGGGCAAAAAGAGGGGCACAGGCCAAATGCAGGAAACTGTACATCATGTGAACAATGGGGGTCCTTGAGCAGACAGAGAAAAGCAGGAACCTTGGGACTGAAAAAAAATTGCACACTTTGGGGTGACCAGTGGCCTGGAGGAAGACCAAGAAAGGTGGGAAAAGGCAGTAATCTACAGTGTCTGAATGTAACCTTTTGTTCATTGTGCTCTCAAATTAGCCTTGCAAATTAGAAGCACCCATCATGCACCAACACCATGACACTTCCAATTCAGACTAAATAAGGACAAAAATCCCTTCTCCCTTCAGGAAGGTGGATTTGGGATGAAAATCAAGGAAAACGACCCCAAAATCTTCCCTCCCCAGTGAATATTCTGCCCATTCATTTTTACACCCATTGTAACCGACTCACCAAAGAAACTCAGGGCAACTGCTCACCTCAGCCTGCCCGCTCTCTGTGAGTGTACTATCCATCCCTTAATAAATCCCCACTTTACTTTCTTAACCTCTGCATATTGTCTCTGAATTCCTTCTGCAAAGAGACTAGAGCATGATCACCAATAACACCCTCATTTTAGAGACAAAGAATAAAGGCTGGAGTGTTTGAGTGCTCTGCCTCATTCCAGTAGGATCTCATGTCTCAACTTCAGGAACATTTTCCTTAAAAGAGTGATGCGTGGGTGATGGCTTTTGCCATACTAAACAAGAATAAGTAAGTGGCATCACCCCAATCAGTTTTGTCTCTTTCTGCTTGGATCAAGAGAAAAAAAAAATCCCACAAAGATATTCCTATCTTTTTAGGAGCTTAAGAAGAAAAATGAAGATGTTATATTAAATTATGTCTAACAACCATTTCCATTGTCTCAAAAACTTGTGGTGTGAAGGAGAAAATCCCTCTCTACAAGTAAAGTTCAAAGAAGAACTTTAACATTACCATGTGCAAAGGAGATTGAAACTCTGGACTAGAAACCATGATCTTTTTAAGTCTGTGGAGATTATGTTTTTCAACATTCACAAAGTCAAAGTCGTCTTGAGATCCTAACAGTGTATCCCATTCCCTGCTTCCACTTATCCCACCATTTAGTTGTGAGATAAACACAGTCGTTCACATCTATCCTTATCTTGGTTAATGCCCAAGATAAAAGTCCCTGCAGTAATTTCTCCCACCCACTAACTCTGTCCTCTCTGGTAATGTGCCTCCTCTCTCCTTAAGAAATTGCTCCTCCCTGTCTCCTGAATATTTCTATTAAGTCCTTTGCTACCCTTAACCTTCAAACATCGCTCTAAACGGGACCTTCATCTACTTTCTCTAATGCACCCTGGATCTCTCTCACGCTCACTAATTTTTTCTTAATCTGCCCATCCGCAGCCTAAATAGAATGGCTGGAGGTGGGTTCAGAGTCTTAGTTGCTCCCTTTGCTGCTTCCAGATCAGTATGTCACCACCTTGATGAGAAAACAAACCTTGTCACTAAGGGGCTTGAACAATCCAACTGCTCTGTCCTCTGCCTCTCAGTCACGGCAGTGTAGGCATTACCCCTTCAAAACTGATGCAAAGTTCTCTTAGGAGAGGATTGGAAACTAGAGAGAAGAAGAAGATCAAGGGAAAGGGAGCAACGTTAAAGGTAGGCCCCGTAAGGATGCAACTTCTGCACAGATCTCATTTCTGCAGCTCCTTGGACATCAAGACAGCAGCCCTGGTTTCCTACAGGACTGAGCTAAACACACTCTTCTTTGGGGACCTTGCTTCTGTCTCATCCAGAAAGCTTGTTTTTACTTGGCTAAACCAGCCTTTGCTAGAATTAGAAAAGTGGGGTTATGATTGTACTCTACGTAGGGTTTTTACATTGAACTTTGCCTCAGACCCATATTTACTAGTAATGCCAGTGTTCTGCATTCAACCTCTTCCCCTGTTACTCAGTAGGGGTGTTCTGTTCTCTTTTTTTCTCGTCGTGTTTTTGATTTAGTGTATTTAGTTCTCAGGACCTTGTCTGTCAATTCTGTTTCCCCAGTATCATAAAATGTTTTTTATTTATCCACATGCACGTATATTCAGCTCTTTTCCATATTATGAAAGAACTTTTCCTTGACCTCATGCTACTCTGTAACTACTGCGCCACTGATGCTAAACTGCTTAGAATTGTCTCTGCTCAGTGGCACCTATTACCAACCTCCAATACAGACTTTTTCAGTGTTGCTGTTTTTATTTGGTTATTTTTTAAACAAGCAGAAAACATAGGTTACAATGCAACAAACACAAAATGCAAAAAGCCAAATCTAACAAGTGTTAATTCTTGCTGTTTCCCTCATATATGTTTTTCTAGAAAATAAATCCCTACAGAGATTCTCTTTGGCTTCTCACTGATTGCATTTCCCTTTCTCTTTTATTCTAATCTCAGTGCTCATCCCTACCGTAGGTTTATCTTTTGACATGAAGTTTGATTTACAAACTAATCAATATCTCTTATTCTTGAATAACCTACGGTATCTTAGGTTGTTGCGTTACTTCTGATCCCTTTTCCCTGCTTTCATGTCATTCCTGTCTTGCATTTTAGTTCATGCTTTTTAACCGTCTCCAAATTAGTCAAAATATCATGTAAGAATTTTAAACAATGTTTTCCAGCGCCTACTTGAGTTGTCATTATCATGCATATAGCAGCTGTTTTTAAACTGTGTTCTGTGGATCCCACTGGGATCATGATCATACACGTGTATTAGGTGCTGAAGTGGGTGTGAGAGAGGCCAGATAGGCAGTGTTCCAACTTTCATCTCAACTCTAAA
Organism: Camelus ferus; assembly: GCF_009834535.1. Lineage (NCBI taxonomy): Eukaryota > Metazoa > Chordata > Mammalia > Artiodactyla > Camelidae > Camelus > Camelus ferus. The sequence goes on along the minus strand of NC_045703.1, from coordinate 17,339,078 downwards.
CACCACCTCTTTCTGGCTATAGGTTTTATTCCCAATTCTCTTTTATTATATGTTACTTGTATCTCAACTGAAAAAAACACACATTTTTGTATAGAGTTTGGACAAATATATATACACCCTGTAACCACTACCCTGTAAAGGATGAAACCACCATTCAGAACCTGAAACACACACACACACATACACACCCCCCTCACACACACACATACACAAACACACACACACACACACAGAGCTGAACTTACTGCTTTCTTCAGGTTGGGGAGCTAGGCTGGTCAGATCAATAATTAGCTTCACTGAAGTTCAGAGACATGAGTGATTTAACATTACTGCAGATGTGTGGTTACTTGAATGAGACTTGGTGATTGGTTAGAACTCAGGAGCATCTTCAGTGGAACAAGTCTCTCCCTGATGGGCTGCCTGTCAGAAGTAAAGGGCTTTTCTGTTTGGTTATACAATACATACATTGGCTACTTGGATATATTCTTTTATGAAGTGCCTATTGAGGTCTTTTGCCCTGCACATCTGTAGCTTAGGAGAGCACAAAGGACTCAAGGGAAAATTTTAAGGAAAATTTTGGGATTTGTTCTCAATGGATCCTTCCTCTACGTTTCCCTCTCCCCTAAACCCCACCTTCAAATCAAACTTCTGTTCCTTGTACCCAGTGATGCCACAGCTCTCTGTTTGGCTTCTATTTTCCTGGGCCATATTTGGAAATATTCTCAGGGAGAAATCCCAGATGAATATGAGCTCATATTATGTGCTTCCCATCTTTCAAAATTCATAGTCCCGTATTGGTTGCTGTCCACTGCCTACAACAGTTGTTTTATATATTTTTGTACAGTTATAATGGAAGTTTATGGGGAAGGATGAGTCTGACATTGGCTACTTGATTGTGCCTGGAACCAGTGGTCCTCAAGTATTTCTTATTGTTTTATTTATTATCATTTTATATTTTTAGTTCTGTGTTCTTCAGTTTTTTCTCTTAATGGTTATCCTTGAGAGTACAACATTCATCGTTAACTTATTAACGCTGAATACAAATTGGTATTTTTTCACCTTATGATAGTACTTAGAACTTCAAAATTGAAAGTCCATTTATTGCCCTCTCATCTTTTATGTTATTGTGTGTTTTTTTTTAATTTTAATACAGGTACTTGGGATTGAACCCAGGACCTCCTGTGTGCTAACCATGTGCTCTACCACTGAGCTATATCCCACCTCATCTTTTATATTATCGTTGCCATACATTTTAATTCTACACACATACACATACACATACACATACACATACACATACACATACACATACATGCATACCCACACACATACACATTTGATTCTGCAAGGCTTGTTATTGGTCTCTACATAGTAAATGATCTTTTATACTCTCACATATTTACTCTTTCTAGTATTCTTTCTTTTTTTTCTGCAATTCTTCTCTTTGATTTAAGATTATTTTCTTTCTACTGAAAAATTCCCTTTGACGTTTCTTTAATTTCTTTGTTTCTTTCATTTTTGATTGCCTTATTTTGTGAAGGGTAGTTTCACAGAGTGTAGCATTTTAGGTTGGCAGTGGGTTTTTGTGGGTTTTTTGGCATGTTGAAGAGTCATTATATTGTCTACTGGCTTCCATTTTTTTCTGTTGCTACCAGTCTTGATTTTGCTCTGGTTTGTTGTTACCTAGCAGCTTATAGGTTTTAATCTTAGAAAAAAAATGTTTAGTATTTTTACTGTGTTGCATACAAGTAGGATTTTCTTTTTATTTATCCTGCTTAGGGCTCCCAACCCTTCTTGAATCTCTGGCCTAATTCCTTCTGTTCATTTTAAAGAATTCTGATCCACTGTCTCTTCAAATAATGCTTCTCCCTTCAAGCTTTCTCCCTTACTTCTCGAACTCCAACTACCATGTATGACTTTTTCCTGGTGGTCATTTCACTGTGTCTCATATATTCTTTATTTCCTCCTATATTTTCCATTAATTTACTTTACATGTTTCAGTGTAAATATTTTTGTTTTCTATTGACATACCCTCAAGTTCACTAACTCTTTTTTTCAGCTGTGTCTGATCAGCTGTGATAAATTCATGCGTTGAGTTTTAAAGTCCTGTCAACTTCATTTTAAACTTTTAGATTTTCTACTTTATTCTGCTTCACAATCTTCAGTTCTCTGGTGAATTATTTAAGCTTATTATGTTTTTTTTTTTTTGTTAACATATTAACCACAGTTATCTCAGTGTCTGTGTCTGGTAACTTCAATGTCTGGATTATCTGAATTTGTTCCTATTTATTATCTGTTTTTTCTCTTTGTTCTGTTCCTTAGTGTCACTGGTAATTGTTAAATTGAATGCTAGACGTGCATTTAAGATATTCTGGTTGCCTCAGCACCTCCTGAGTAATTTTAAGGAGTTTTAACAACCTAACTAGAAGATTCTTGACTCCTAACTTTGCAATATATGCTTATAAAGTAACACAAATATCAGAAAGTCTTTTTATGTATTAACGCCTTTCCCTTATATATTGCATTATATGTATACACTAATACATTATTATTATGTGTTAAATTTGTTTCTGGAGACAGAAGTATTTTTCCCCTTATGAAAAACTACCTCCTATTACATGTTATTTATCACATTCCTTATGAAAGCTAATTATAGCCCCCAAAATACCCAAACAAACAAAAATTTAAATTTAGGAAGTAGGAACTAATACTTCACATATACTTCATACATTTTTACAAGGTTATCAGTTTATACTGCAGACCTATTTTCCCCATTTCCTTTCTTCCTATGATTCTTTCACTGTCCCAGGGCCATCATGTACAAATACAAAGAAGGTTAGCAATATCTTTTCACTTTTCAGATTCCTCCAAATCGTATAACATTGTGAGTTTGGGCTCCATTCTATGTCTACTGTATTCAATGAATCAGAAAATTTGACTTTTAAATTAGACTTTTCTTTCTCTGGCTAGTGTCAGTCTTATTCTTGTCATAAGAGAACATATTCTTTCAAAGCCAGATTTCCCACACAAAAAAAAAAAAAAAAAAAAGAGATAGATTGACTTCGCCGACAAATGCATCCTGGTAACATACATGCCTGAGGAAATCACGTAAGAAACAGTTATGAAAGGAATAATGGGCTTGTCGGCCCGCTTAGAGTTTAAAAAATGGTATTTGATGCACTCTCACATTAATATGACCACTAAATATCTAACCCTCAAGTGGTGTTTGCTAAAGATGCTTCGCAGACGGGCTTGACATCAGAAAGAATATCTAGACAACAGCAAACCAGAGGGGTGTATGCATGGTAAGCAGGTCATCTCAGGCGTAAGGACTGGGGATATAATTGTTTCAATTCAGAACATTCCAGGGGCTCTGCTTGCCTCTTCCAGTTCTCCCCATCTTGACTAGTGCAGATCTAGGGTCAAATCGTAATGAAGAATCTGCAAAGAAACAGGCCTCCAGAACTGACTTTCTCCTTGCTACATCGAATTTCAATTATCTAACCACTGTGGCAGTGCGATTTCCCAACTAACATTTCACGGAGAATGCCAGGGGACTACAAGGGAGAGGAGGATCCTCTATCACAGACAAAGAAAGATGAAAGGAGTTCAGCACCTATAATCCCTTGAGAGGAGGACTGAAGATCTGGCTGTCAACTTAAATACCACCTGAGAGCACAGAAAATAAATGACAGGAAGTCAGAAGGTGCATCAGACATGCCGTCCTTGAGCACAAAAATGAAGGCTGGTGTTGAGAAAGGCCAGCTCACACACAAGACGGCGGAAATAAGATTTGAGACCCTGGAGCACCAGAGCAGATTTAAAATAGCTGAGTTTCCAGAATAATTGACTATGAAGTTCTTACAGCTCCTTCTGTTCGTATTGCCTTTTCCTGCTTTTTCTTTAGAGGAAAGGCATGTAGTTTAAGCCCTACAGGATCTCTCTTAGCACACCGCAGTTCTTAAAATTATGAAATGTGACGTCAGACAGACCAGGGTTCAAGTCCAAGCTGCCATGTGCTAGCTCAATGAACTGTGTCGATGTGCTCAACCATCCCAAATCTCAGCGTCTTCATGTGCAAGTTCCCACCCCACGGGAATACTACATCTGTGGGCAATAGGCAGAACAAAGCCTTGCGGGTAACTCTACAGACACATTTAAGAGATATTTGAAAAATCAACTTTGTGCTTTTTTTAATTCTTATTCTTTTATAGAGTATATTGAATTTACAGTGTTAGTTTCAGGTATACAGCAAAGTGATTCAGTTATACATATACCTACATATACATATTTTCTTTTTGGATTATTTTTCATTATATGTTATTATAAGAAATTGAATATAGGTCCCTGTGCTATACAGTATGTCCTTGTTGTTTATCTATCTGTATATCCGTCTATCTATCTATCTCTCTATAGTAATGTATATCTGTTAATCCCAAACTCCTAATTTATCCCTCCCCAGCCCTTTCCCCTTTGGTAACCATAGTTTGTTTTCTATTTTTGGTCTGTTTTTGGCTTGTAAATAAAATTTGTATCATTTTCTTTAGATTCATATGATATTCACCTTTCTGTGTCTGATTTACTTCACTTAGTATGATGATCTCTAGGTCCATCCATGTTGCTGCAAATGGCATCATTTTATTCTTTTCTATGGCTGAATAATATTCCACTGTATATACATATATATACCTTCTTTATCCAGTCATCTGTCAATGGGCATTTAGGTTGTTTCCATGTCTTTACCTTTGTGCTTTTGGGATTGAGATTATGAAACATGGGCTGGCTGACCTGGAGGAGCCATCTGTCATGCCTTGGTTAGCAGACAGCATTTGTTCCATGACCATGGAGACAGGATTGAAGGCAGCACATTTGAATTGATCCACATACATATAACAAGATACTAGTGTGAGCCCTTTAAGCAGGAGAACCATTAATATGCACTTTAAAATGCATATTTTCTTCAGAACATGTATTAAACATGATAACATAATTATCACCTTCAACAAAGATTTGTTGGCACCTGCTATATTCAGGGCAATGTGTTAGGTACTGGGAACTCAGCCCTCTTTAAGGTCAGCCAAGAGCTGAACACAGTTAGCACTGAATTACAACCATACCTCCTCCCTACACATATACACAAAGAATTGTTGTTACTAAATTATGTTTAGGTGTGATAACATCAGCTTTTATTGATAGTGTTATTAAAAAAATCCCTAAGGAATTTGTTGAATTGTGAGAATGCTGTTGACTAAATCAAGCCCCGGGATAAAATTCTGCTTGACCCTAGTTTAAAGAATAGTTGTCATTATCTTAAGCAATTGATTTGTTTTTATCTAATGGATATTGTGACTCTTATCTAGTGGATATTGTGACTCAAGGATTCCTTGTTTGCAATTGTTTATGGAAAAGCAGTAAACTATGGCCTAATCATGGTAAACATGTAGATCAAAATAATATTCATTTTAACATCTTGCTATAACTTACAATTTTTTAAATCTCCTAAAATATTTTCTGAAACACCGCAAGGCACAAATAGGTACATAATTAACATTCTGAGCCATTTCCGCAACGTCGCCTAAGAGAGAGGGTGGCTGGTCCTCTCACTGAGCTAAATGAAGTGGTGTCTACAGATGAGAACCAAACTGGAGAAAGCATTTTGTGCCTCTCATATTCTTCTGTGCTTTCTCTTACCTCAATGTGACACCAGGATTCCTTAGAAAAATTGAGTAGAATAAAGAGGGAAATTGTGCTGGCAGCCAGAGTAATTCTGGAAAATTCTGGAGGTCCATGCTGGGCTTTCAGATGGACAGCTCTAGAAATGAACACATCCCATGGGTGTCAGGTAGTGGAAGAACCAGGGACAGGATAACAGAAGACCTAGTCACATGCCTTCAGGCACAACATCTGATTCTCTCCCAACTATAAAACTGTGTCCCAGTTATCATTCCCTGAATTGCATTTGTATATGATAAAGTCAAATTATTTAGCACAAAACAATTAGAGGTATAGGTGGCATCAGCACTTTCAAACTATGTTTCTGAAATATAGTTTCCTATGAGCTATTAAGGAGTCATCCTCAAATTTTAAAAAATAGTTTTATGATCAAATATATTTAGAATATTTTAGGCTGATCAAAGACTTTGTGAAACATGTTTGCTTTGTTTTGCTGTAAAATTTCCTAATGTACTTTATAAATATTTGAGAGGGAGATATAGTGGAATGAGTCGTTTTCCCTAATTACTTACCCACAGAACACATTTTTTCTTGACTAAGAGTTACTAAGTATCTTAGGAGTCTAGGGTTCTGTGGAATACAGTTTGAAAAATCATTGTTTCTGGTAAGAACAGTAGAGTTCCTTGAAGTTTTAGTGAACCACAGAAAATGCATATTTCTGACTAGAAATTAAAATGCAGTAAGAACGTTTTAAAATTTAAAATCATTAAACAATAAAGTTGGACTAAATATTCTATGACACATTTCTTCCTAAATTTAAAAGTTATTTTGAAAACAAATTTTGCATCTCTAGCAAAACAATCAGTACCACTTTAACATGAGACTTCTTCCTAGAAATACACACAATCTCATACACACACACACACACACACACACACACACACAAAACAAGTATCAGCACTCAACCATGTACAGATTACTTTAAAATCTTAAAAAATACGAGGTTTGATAAGACTCAGGCCCAGGAAATAGTATTAATTACAATTAAGTAGATTAAATAAAGTAATTCAATGTAAAATAAGGTTTAAATTCAGAGAACAATAAAAATGCAAATGACAATTTTGAAAATACAAACAACATTCAAAATTTCTTTTTAAATTTTATTTTATTGTCCGTGTACATAAGAGCCTATATGACTGTGATATTTAAATAATAATGGACAGAAACTCCTAGGGCAAGGCTTCTGATTCGAGATGTCAAACTGAACTCATTTATTTTCCTCTTCTTCCTCCCAGAACCACAGTAAAATGATCATAAACTAATATAAAGTGGTTTATATGCCAATAACCGTGAGACAATAGAAGCGGGTATCAGAAGAGGCAGTGGCCAAAAAATTTCTAGTAAACATTTTATAATAGGCAGAATAATGGCGTAATAATGTCCACACTAACCCCCAGAACATGCACATATGTTACCTTACATGGCAAACGGTACTTTGCTGATATGAGTAAGGTTACAGATCTTGAGACTGAGAAACCATTCTGGATTATTCAGGTAGGCCTAATCTAATCACATGAGTCCTTAAAAGCAAAGAACATTTCTTGGCTTTGGGTAGTGAGGGGCAGTGGGGAGGGGGCTGTGGAGAGGGAGAGGTGAGGTTGCTGGCTTTAACGATGTAGGAAAGGGGTCATGAGCCAACAAATGCAAGCATCCTCTAGAAGCTGGAAAAAGCAAGGAAATGGATTCTCCTCCAGAGGTTCCAGAAAGGAGGGAAACCCTACTGACACCTTGATTTTAGTCCTGTGAGACATGTGTTGGACTTCTGGCCTCTAGAACTGTAAAGTAATAAATTTGTGTTGTTTTCAAGTACTGTAGTCAGGGTAATTTGTCATAACCACAATAATATATAAATATACAAATAATGGAGGGATATTGGTCGAAGAAAGCTACGATCCAGCATTTGCCAACATGGAACAGTGACCAAAGAAAGAAAAAAAAAGAATGATGAAGTTTTAGAGGATGGATGAAATATAAAACTCTGTGAAGTTCCAAAGAAGAGGTTACAGGAAACATGAGACACGAGGCATCAAAGAAATAATATAAGAGGTTCTCAGAATTAAATGAGGACATGAGTGTTCAGATTAAAAGGGTCCATCAGTTGCTCAGCACATTGACTGACTGAATGAAGACCTACTACCAGATACATTGCTGTAAAATCATCACTGAGTAATTTGAGGAGTAAGAAATGATGCTAAATATCTTAGAGAAGGAAATAAATGACCTTTAGAAAGTAGAGAAAATAAGGTTGTCCAGGATAAGTAGCATCAAATATTGAAACTCAATGGAGAAATACAAAGTTTTGAGGGAAATTATCTTCATGAATTTTGTACCAAGGTCAAATTATCAATCAAATGTGGTGACACAGAAACCTCAGACTGAAGAGAAACAAGTTTTCTCATGCACAGTTTCTCAGGAAGTGCAGGAAAATGGAGCAGTGACCCAAGAAACAAAAGATGCAGGACAGTGGCACCAACTCAGAAGGCAGAAGTAGCCCCTGGACTACAGCTCAGCCACAGGCTGGCAGAGCAACAGACCCACCAGCCCAGCCTCACCTGGAGGAAGAATGCTTCCCAAAGGTAGGGCTTTGGGAAAGAAGGGGTTAGGTCCCAAACCCAACCGCGCCGCATCACCGCCATTGCTCCATCTCATACAAGCCATCATCATCTCATGTCTGAACTAGTACAGTTGCCTCCTAAATTCCCCCTGCTTCTTCAGTGATCCAGCAGGACCCTGTGGGGCCTTCCTGGACAGACCCCTCCCCCATATCCTCTGCTGTAGCTCCTCTCCCAAGTACTCAGATAACAGTATCTCATGTAAATTTCCTGAGTTTTTCAGATGCTAAAAACCACCACCAAAGGGAAGAAAGTAACTACTTGATGATCTTGAGCATGTGGCCCCCAGACCTTCTGGCGCATGAGGGTTGACAGTGTTAACTGCCTGTTACCTCCACATCAACCAGTCAGAATTGTGCACGAGCTGATCATGTATATGCGATCTGCCTCCCTTACCTGGCCTTTAAATATGCTTTGCTGAAACCCTTCAGGGAGTTTGGGGTTTTTCTGGGCATGAGCCACCTCATCCTCCTTGCTTGGCCCTGTAATAAATGTTTCTCTGCTCCAAACTCTGACATTTTGGTTTGTTTAGCCTCACAGTGCATCAGGCACACGAACTTGTGTTCAGCAATAGCAATACTTCTATATATTCTAAATATGGCATCCAGAGCTATCTTTTTAACACATAAAGCTGAACATGTTACTCGTTTGCTCAAAACCTGATGGTTTCCCACCTTACTTAGAGCAGAATTCCACTCCATGTGATACTGAAATAGCCTGGCGGCTGGCTGACACCCACTCCAATTTTATTTCTTGTCATTATTCCCTTTCTCACTTTTTTCCCACTGCAGCGTCCTCCTGGAGGTTCATCAAACATGACAAGCACTTCTCACCTCAGGATCTTCACACTCACTTTTTTATTAATTCTGTATACTGACGTGTTCAGTCCTCACTTTGTTCAGGACTCTGTTCAAGGGTCCCCTCTTCAGAGAGACCTCTAATCACGCTGGAATAGCACCCCTGCTCCCCTCTGTTACCCTGTCTAACTTTATCTTTTTCCTTCATTGCATTTCATTACTACCTGAGATTAAAATCCATATTCATTTGATTTTGTATACTTTTCAGCTCCTTGTTATAATCTGAGCTCCCTCAGGACAGAGGTTGACTTTGGTTTGCCTATAAGTCCTATCACCAAGAACAATACAAGACATGCATTAAAGGCTTAAATAAGTTTTAGGAAATTTGAGGATGTGACAAAACCAGTAAAGTATAAATAAGGAATCTTCCCCATCATAGGGTCCAGAGGTCATATAATCCTAGCATCCTCCCTACACATAAATAAAACGTACACATAGTGATGCAAATGTGGCTTATTAATTTCTAACTTTTAGAATAAATTATATAATAAATTACAAACCAAGTGTGATTACAAAAAGGAATGCTAATATCATCTCACTTGCCAATGTAAAAGTGGGTCCAGTTTCAAGAAAAATATAGAGTTTGGACAGAACTGGAGGGAAGCATGAGAACAGAAATTTTCCATCCTAAAAATGTACAGGCAAAAAAGATCATATGTTGATGGTTCAACAAGAAATGATGAGTATGTTGCTTGAAGTTGAAGAACTGAGTAAAAACAAACGCCCCGAATTGAAAACAGTGTTGTGGTTCTGCTTTGAGGAGGCAGGGCGGGGAAGGTGGAGGGTGTTTACGTAGGTTAGATCTCCCTTCTATCCCTGCGGGGATTGCTTTTAAAAGGTGCAAGTCTGGCCCGGATGCCCAAGGTTCTGATTTTAGTACACGTGATGTGGAGCCCAGTGATACGCCGTTTGTTTTGGGGGTGAGGATCATCTTGCACTTATTTCTGCATGTGCTTTAAATCGACATTGAGCAAAGTGGGCTTTTTGACATATAGTCTATGACTGTTAACGCATCTGCAGGAGTAGGGGAGAGGTGACCAAAAAAGGGTGGCTCTGCGGAGTGGTTGGGACTGATGGGACTGTTTGCATCCTGATTTGGGTGGTGGTTTCAGAAATACTTCATTACAAGGCGCATCAGAACAAATTCTCAGGCCGATGGTTTGCAGGCTGCACCTGGCTCGACAACTTTCTTATAGTCCTTTATTGTGTCCTTGCTGTGCCCAATCCAAGTGCCTCGCCCACTAACCCTTCGTGGCAGAGGCTCCCCACCTCTTGCCTGGTCTTGCTCATTTACTTCCTGTGCACTAATACGCACCGCAGACTCCATTAGATTCAAGGATCGGCCCCGCGGCTGTGTCCGGTCCATGCTTGCCTCTCTCCACATTCCCCTTTCCTTCTCATAGAATGCCCCAAATTCTACTCATTCATTCAGCTCACAATCCATGCCTGTGAATTTTCTCAAAGGAGTCAACTTATGTCTTTTTCTTAAATTTCTCATATTCTACTCTATTGATTCCCATAGTTCAGTTCTTAATGGTTCTCTAACTCAGTTGTAAGTTTTCGTTTTATCCATCTAAAATGGATGGACAGCTCTAAGAATGCCTTTCTTGTTCATCTTTGGACCTTCTAGGTACAGTGGATGAATACCCAGGAAGTGGTCAAAACTTATGATAGATTGAACAAGGCGGATGTACTTCAAGGTCACCCCTAGGGTGGGATACATCTGAGAAAGCAAGGAGTTCAGAAGGGAACAATAGAAATGTAGTAAATAGTGCAGTGTTTGTTCTTTAAGGGAGACACTAGAAAAAGCATTTTTGAAGTCAGATGCCTGGGAATTGATAGAGAGATGCATAGTCAGGGAAATGTCTTTTAAGCGGTGGCTGAATTCATATGGAATCTGGAAACACACGTAACCCAGTGTACTTTTTTCGACATGGGCAGGCTTCCAACTGTCATCACTTAACCCCGCAGTGTTTGGAAAAACATCTAATAAGAGCCATGGCTCATGAATTCCCTTCCTGCTAGTTTTCAAAAGGTAGATTGGGGAATAAGAAAGGCCTCGGGAAACTTGGAGAATTGAGTGGTACCTCTTGGTATGTTACAGAACACAGTCAGAGAAGTGAGATGAGGCAGAGGGCGAGTAACTGATAACTCTGAGCCATCCAACACAAATCGGCCAGTGACCCACAGCGACTCTGCATTAGCTTTCCCCTCTGTAAGAGGAGAAAATAGGACTGGATAACAAACAAGCTTGCTTTAAATTCTGACACACCATGACTCTAGCCCAGTCTTGTTGATTCTTGGAGTTTCTGGCTAAATCACAAGCAGAATACAAAACAAAACAATTTCTATTTCTCAGATCGTCTTTGTGGAATCTCCACAGCACTTCAGATTTAAGCCTAGAACACGATATACATTCAGAAGAATCCCATGTCTTTATATGGGGTCAACGGATTCTTCATTTGAATCTTGTCCAAGTGTGTCTGACTTTGTTTAGGAATTATCTTTGATTTCCTTCAGTAGCGTTGTAAATTCTCCCAGCCATCTCCAAGAAGGACATGGATTTTGTTGTAAAAGGCTGAACGTTCTTACTGGCCTTGAACCAAGGTGTCATTTGTGTTCTAGGAACACAAGAGGGCAAGAAAATTGCAGCCTCACAATTAGAAAGTGGGAGAAAAGATGGTGGAGGTGGGGCCAGGTCATCAGTCACCTGCCAAGGAAGAGGCATGAGTACCAGACCAGCGTGGGCTGTACACACGGTAGGTGTGGGACAGGGAGACACGGAAACCAAGGCACACTCAGGGCATCTCCTCAAACCCAAATGGCATAATGAGCTCAGGAAAGCAACATTTTCTTAAAAAGCCAAGCTTATGAATCTCTACTTGATGTAGAAGGCATTTTAGAGACTTTCTATATACCGATTCAGGCATGTTTACCCATGTGCAATAGTGTTGGTTGTACCTGGAGGTAGAACATCTTTACATCTTATTTCTTTCACCCTCAAAATGAAAGGCTAACTGAATGGAGGTCTGTAAGTAATGAGCTCTCAACTTCAGTCACACAAGACAAACGCCACATACACTACTGCCTGCTTTTCCTTGCCCACACTGCAATGGACAGACCCGCAGCCAGCCTAAATGAAGCACGGTTTCCCTCTAAATAGTAATAGATTTTCTGCTATGTTTATCATTCATTGAATAGAAAATATTTTATGGCTTTAAGAATTAATAAAATTGAATTTAGTAGCAAAGCATGCTCTAGTTTCAAATAAAGTATAGATGCATTCTGTTTTGTGCAAACCTAATCTCAAAAATTCACATTTACAGTGAACAAGTGAAGGCATTTTTCACTTTGCATAAGGATTTTCCAAGGGGACAAGCAAGGTGTGGCCTCACCAGACAGGGGGCTGGGGACTTAGTCTCCTTGTAGGGCTAAAGGATGATCATACTTCCCCTCTCCGAGGGGGTCCTTAGTAACAAAAACTGCTAGTATGAAGCTGAACCACACATAGGATCTATGCAAAACTCCATGATGGTGTCAGAGGGAACCAGACAAAGTAGAGAGTGGCCGTGGAACACTGCTGACCACTGCCAGGTACCTAATTACAAAAGATGTTCCCTGCTTCTCTGTTCCTTATTCTGGCTCCTATGTTGGAGAATGAGACCTCAGAAAGGAAAGGGGAGGAAGATCCCAGAAACTGATAGCTCTGCCATACACTGCACGAACTGAGCATGCTGCTGTGAAGAAGACTACCCAACCGAGAGCCCCAGATTCAAGAGGCAGGTACAGATGCCAACTCTTGCAATCCATCTCTACCCTCCATCCTCATCAATGTCAAATTCTGCTTAAGATGGCCAAATACTTTGATTATTGTTTAAAGTCCCCTCCAGAAGGAAGAAAGGAAGAGGTATATATATCCCTCAGAAAAGAGAGTATGAGAGATGGAGGGTGAAGGAGAAGGGAGGTCTTCGGGAGGAAGACTGAAGGGTGGGGTGGTGGGATGAGTACGGCAGAGTGGCAGTGCTATGAATCAGAATGCTGAAATCAAACTGCCTGGCTTTGAATCCACCACTATGAACTACTTGACATTGAGCACCTGCATATAACATTTCTGTTCCCAAAGACTCCTCATGTCATAAAATGGGGCTACTGTTTTCCCCTCCACTCAGACTTACGGTGAGGATTTATTCCATTCAAAAATGGCGAGCACTTAAAATGGTCCCAGCTTCTAAGAAGTACTTCCTACACGGTAATTTTTATTATCATCACCCATGAAAAGAAAAAGATAACATCAGAAGAAAGATGAGATAAGGAGTCATCTCAAACCCTGGGGCGAGACCAGGAGGTACAATTCATTCGTAATTACGCAGGAGAGCAAGAGGAAGGTGGGGGATGGGAGGGAAGGCCTTCCCTTTCAGAACAAGGTGAACTAGACATGTAAACTCTTTCTGCTTTTGGGGCCAAAGTGTGTTGTCTTCTGTCTGTCGGTGAAAGGAAGTAGAACAGAACACATTAAATACAGTAAGCTCCAAATTGGACTGTGATGTTCTGAATCATCTGTCACCTTGAGGGAGCTTTTTTCTTGTGGGGAGGGGATTTGAGCCCTATTGCTCTATTGCTGAAGACACCAGAGGATCCCGTCCCACTCACTTGTTTGAAAAATGAGAAATAACTAAAACTTTGGGTTTTATTGAGGCTGAAACCTTAGAATAATGATAACAGTTTCTACCCAAGATGGTTGTAAATCATGTCTAAAAACATTCTTGTGTAACTTAACCTTTGCAGTGGGGTAGGACTCCCTGTTAAAGCTCTGAGAAAAATGAGAGACAACGCCGTTGAGCTGCTGACTCCTTTCTGTTAGTGAGCACTTAGAAGGGGGGTGTTCGTCATTTCCTGGGGGTGAGGGAAGGAGGAACACATCTTTGCTGTTAGTGTTGAAGCTGAATGAGTATGAAAATGTTCTTGGATCCAAAAGTCTGGGTGTTGAAAGGTAGCAGGTAAAGCTGATTCATTAAGAAGATAAACGATGTAAGCTGGTCAAAAATATTTTGTTTAATGTGATCCTTTTTTTTTTTTTTTTGAGCTGTCTTATTTTTAATTCTTTTTTGGGGAGTAGGGGAGATCATTAGGTTTATTTATTTATTTATTTTGTTTTTACTATAGTTTCTGGGGATTGAACCCAGGACTTTGTGCATGCTAAGCATGTGCTCTACCACTGAGCTATACCCTCCCCACAAAAAAATATTAATATAAGTGTTCTAACATGAAATGTGAAGATTATATCAAGAGGAATGCGGACTCTTAGAAGCACAGCTCTGGGCATGACTCTCACACATGCTGATGAGGATGAAGTAGTTCCTCAAGAAGGAAAAGGGGCACCTCAGTGGCCACAGAATCCTTCCAGATTCACTTTCCTAACTCTGGCACCCTAATTCTAAACGGTCTGCTGATGATATAGAAAAGGTACATTTCCACGTACAAGTGCGACTCTGAGTTTTCACTTACAGGGGCACTTCTCTGAGGGCTGGGTTCCGGTGGAGGCTCAGCTTTACACACAGAAATAACAGGCAGAGCGGGGAGGGTACAGCTCAGGGGCAGAATGTGTGCTTAGCATGCACAAAGCCCAGGGTTCAATACCCAGTACCTCCAGTAAAATAAACAAACAAACAAGTTATCCCCTCACAAAAATAAATAAATAAAAGTAAAAGAAATAGCAGGCAGGCCATTAAATGTGGCATCTCAGACAACCTCTAGATTTCCCAAATGCATATTCAAAACTAGACACTTAAAAATGTGTTAAGAGGATACATTTCATGTCACGCATTTTTAACCACAATAAAAGAAGCCTAGGAAGGACCACTTTCCTCCCTGTACCCCAGCTCTGCTCCCCTCTTGAGTATATTTCCTTCTTCATAGGATTTCTCTCACCTCTTCCTCTCAAATTTAAAATGATTAGTTTTTGTATCCCAGGAAATTTATGTTTATTTTTATAGCCACACTGATCAATGTATAATGTTTAAAAGGATTCAAGGTCATTTGTCTGAACTTAACTTCCAGGGGTAATGCTCTGCTATCTGTTATGTATTTAGTAATATAATATATTGAAATACTTTATATTCTTGTCACAGAGCAAAACTTCAAACATGTTCCTTGTGACCAGACTCTGTGGGGTTTTTTAGTACTCTGTTTTTACTTAAATATGAAACTGACATTCAGCTTGCGTCAGGTTAAATGATTATTTGCTATTTAAAGAAATAAGCATTCTTAAATAAATAACATGCATGCAAAAACAGAAGAAAGGAAATTGATTTCAAAGTAGAATTGTCATACATTCCCCCTTTTTAAGGTGTCTGTAGCTCAGCTTTTTCTTAATATTAGTCAAAAGATGAAAGTGTAAGTGTTTTATTTAGCAGATCAGGCACTGAGGCAAGAAAGAAAAAAAAAAACCGTGTTTTCTGCCTTCCCCTCCATACT
This sequence comes from Camelus ferus, assembly GCF_009834535.1. Lineage (NCBI taxonomy): Eukaryota > Metazoa > Chordata > Mammalia > Artiodactyla > Camelidae > Camelus > Camelus ferus. Next base: position 17,323,402 of record NC_045703.1, on the reverse strand, counting down.
CTTGACTTCACTAATTTGAGGCTTCTGTGAATTTCCATGAGCTTTGGTACTAATTGTGATGCTCTGTGAACTGTTCCCCTAAGGGGTGAGGGACAGGACAGTTTGGCATGTTAGCTGTCTTCCACTTTTCCTTCCTTTAGCAATGCATCTGCTGTCAGGCGTGGAGGGGGCTTGAGGAGGAGGGTGAGTCCACATGTTCCTTAGCTAACTGCCCTGTATTAGGTTGCCAGGGCTACCAGAACAATCAGTAAAAGCCTCTGTTCTGACTTTGGTAAGAGCTTGCCAACTTGATGTATTCTGACTACATTTACAATGTTTCAATCCCAGTAAGTGCACGGGTTCTCATCAGTGACTGGGACTGAAACAAAGCAAACCTGGAGACCCAATTCCCTTACTGGTTATAGCCTCACAGGAAGTTCTTTCAGTGAGGGGTCGTGTTTAGGGGCTGGGTAGCATTGAACTCCGACTGGAAGTTTCTGGAAAACCTGCTTTCTAGTTTGAAGCCAGCCTCTAAGTAGCTGAGATACCTTGGGCAAATCTTTGTTGGTTAGAAAAAAGAGCATAAGGCCATCTTGAAGTCCTCCTCCAGCTATGAAAGTGTATGACTCCTGATTAATTTTTTTCATTGCATGATAAAGATGTGTTATTACTAAGAAATCAAAAGTCCCCTAAAATGCATTTTACTGAGTATTTTTTTTAAGTTTGAATCCACTATTTCTCCACCCCTGCCTTTGAAGAATGGTGTTATCTGTTACCTTAGTTCATTTGTAATATCTGTGGTCTACTTTATCTGCTCTATTGAGCCGGGAGACTAGAATATTCTCCAGCTATTTCAGTTCTGGGCTTCCTTGCTGGGGTTTGGAAACAGAGGGCCAGTTGGGACAAACTGTGCCAGGAACTTTGGCCACAAGCTACTTGTCCGCTAAACTCCCAACAAAGAGCACACGTTGACTTCACAGCTGATGTGTATTGAAGGTCACTCTGAAACTGCCCTTGCCGGGAACTGATGCACAGATAAAAGATCCTGTGGGTAGTGAACTCTCCCCAGAGCCATCCCATCACGGGGACAGGCTGCTTTTATAACACCCACATACCTTATATTTTATGCTACAGATGGCATTTTAAGCTTCCACTTCGGAAGAGTCATTGTCAAGCTCAGAGGTCAGATGCACCGAATAAAACAGGTATCAGGTTAATAGGAACTAGTATTTGAAATAACTTTCCCACTTTAGGAAATTCTGTGAGCCCTGTAGGAGCCCGTAACAGGTCCAATGGAAAGACCTCTTTAAACCACCGAAAGCTCATTTACACACTCCTCGTAACAGATCCTTTATTTCGAGGCTTCTCTGAGCAATTGCTTTCTTTGTACTAAGTTTCAGAGCATACAATATTAAAGCAATTTACAAGGTCTAACATTTTTTGAAGAAATTCAATTGCAGAAATCTCTCGGCTGACCTCATGGTCAGTATTCTGCTTGAAAAAAGCAGGAGGCTTATCAATGAGATGTGAGTGTTCTGCTTCCTTTAGGAGATAAAGAAACAGAGCTGTTTGTCCTCATTTTATCCAGGCACCCAGATCCCATCTACGGATTTTCCGATGACAGAGGAGAACAGTTTCATAAAAACAGCCAGATGATTTTCAATCTTAACTTCACTTCTCCTTCCCTATAGCTCTCTCATTAACATGTTTGAACTTGCCTTTCTTCTTCATATCATGGGCTTTGTGTATTTTCTGGGTGAAACTTAAAAGTTGATGAATATTCAGCAAGTAAGTGTCTTCTTTTACACATAAAAGTCCTTTTCCAGGGGTGGGTGTATCTCAGTGGTAGAGTGCATGCTTAGCAAGCATGGGGTCCTGGGTTCGATTCCCCAGTACCTCCATTAAAAGAAAAAAAAAGAAGAAAGAAAGAAGTTCTTTTCTGTAAGAGTCTATCCCATAACATTCTGCCCTAACCCTGTACCACAGCCTACACAAAACCTTCAAAAAGGACAAAATGAAGACACTCTGAAACAGTTCATGACACTCTGCCAGGGTTGTATTATTTTCTGTCTGCTTTGTTCTAGTTCATTTTTAATTTCATTCCATTCCTGAATGTGTTCCTGCCCACTCCTGTCCTCAAGACTTCATTTTTGATCTTCCTTTCCCTGGGTTTGACACTACATGATTCTCATTTTTGGCTCAGCTTCATATTTCTGGGAATTGTGTTTTTTTCTCAAGGTAACTTTTTGTGGAACAACTGATTCCAGCTTTAGTCCGTTGGGTCCAGAGTCTTGGTCATGGTTTCTTTGGCCCAGAAATTAACTCTGTCTTCCTGGCATGTTGAGAAGAGAGACTTAGCAGTAGTTTTGTGTAGAAGGATGTTCCCTGTGTGCTGTATATTCTGGGTGCCCACCCTCCCAATCTTTCTCATGTCTCTTCTTCACTTCGATCAGCCACCTTTGAGGGCTGCATTGACGCAGAGCATAATGAGAATCTTCCTGGAACCCAGGCTTTATCTCCAGGCTAGACAATCAGAGGAAAGGTTGCTTTGTACCTGGACACCTAAGGCATTATTGTAGCGGATACTGCTGGCTGTTGGTAGCTCAGCATTGATTTCCTCTCTGAAAGTGTGCCTCTGGCTGAAGGAAGCTGTCTTACCCAGATTATGCTTCTGCCCCAGGGACATCCAGAATCCTAGGACTGGTTGATTTTGGGTTCCAAGGCCCAGGCTCCTTGCCTTGAATTGGAACAACTTTAAGGGCCCATCCCAGCTTCAAATCACCCCTTAGTCTCTGCTGTTGCTGCCTCACATCTCAGCTTCTCCCTCAGTCTCATCCTGTTGTTTTTTTTTTGTTTTGTTTTGTTTTCTTTTTGCTCTCTTGTAGGTATTTTTCCCTCTGATGAACACTCTCTAATAAAAAGCTGCACACAAATCTCTTCCTTGGAATCAGTTCCTAAGACAATGGTGATCTTTTCTTGCCATTTAATGTTCATTGGGGCTCCAAGGCTGTGTTTTTGAAAACACCCATCTCAACAGGTCACGGCATCTAATGTAAATTCACATGTCATTGTCATTATAGCGGCTTCGGTATCATCACAGACATGGGCATCACATGTTGATAAGCAAACATGACAGGAGAACAGCCATACTGACATGCTTTAAATAATATTATGACTATAACAGAATATATAAATAGCTGCCTAGTGCCTTGAATGTTGAAGTTACTCAGTACAAATCATTGCATTGTGAATGGGTCTCACGAGACAGCCTTGTAAACCATAAGACTCCTCAGTTTTCCATAAAAACACATGAAGAAGAAAATGCTTAACAAATTGATAGGGTAAGTGCAAGAAGCAAGACACAAGTTGGGCCTCTTACAGCTAAGTATAGCGAGTTAGCTTTTTTCCCCATTTTTTCTCTTCTCTTTTCTCTGACTCATTTTTAAACTTCACACCATATTTGGAGACTACACATGTGCATTTGGGGCAAGGGGAAGGATTTGGGTAGAGAAGAGTTTCAAGATAATAGTTCAGCGCTCTCTTAGTTTTATAAATTTTAAAGTAGAATATTAACATTTCACAACCCCATCACACACACCAAGTTAAAGCTGCCTTCTAATTATGCCTACGGATGACTTGTCTCTTTCAGTTTCTCTATCTGTAAAATGGAGATAACAATATTTACCCTCCTCATAAGGGTGTTGAGACGATGAATTTCCTAATGTGCATGATGTGCTTTGAAGACGAAAAGCTTCATATAAATGCTGGGTGCTATTATTGTGCATAAATTTATGATGTATCACAGGTGCCCAATTCCGAAGAACACGTTAAAGCTAAAATTCATTATGAATAATCTTTGAGGTTGTAAACCTGAAGTAAATATTAAGGTAAGAGAAACCTCCTAAACATTAAACACAGATAGGAGTGATTTTGTTTAGATTTTTCTTGTTTGTAGTTTGATTATATCTTACCATTAGACAGAGAGCTATATAAGCATAAATTAACTTTTAAAAATGTGAAGCTCTGCTTTCAAAGCTTCGTCCATTCTTGTTAAAATTTTCAATTATAAAAGTTTAATAAAAAAATGCTGTCTTTCATTTATTTTGTGACTTTGGGAATTGATTGATACAGCATTAAGATTTCACTCCAACTCATCCACAAAAAAATTTTAGTCAAAAGGCATATGGTTATAATATTCTTGATTCTTAAATGCTTCCCTCATTGCCAAAAAAAGGTGTATTTTTGTTCAATATACTCCTTCTGCCTCTGGAAAAACAAAGCCTATTACTGTAAAGGAGGCCTTGCTGAAATTCTCTTGGGTTCATAATCAAAGTCACTCTCATGTGTTTTCTGACTTTATGCTCTAGTAATGTATTTCAACACAGATGACATAAGCCTTTTTGCTTAACTTGTGACATGTGGCATTTTGTTCCCAGGCAGCTATCTGTTTGAAATGTTGTCTGCTTCTCCTTGTCTGTGAGCACAAACCCCGAGGGACCTGGGCTCACTAGCCAAAGCATGGGCTCAGCAAGAATGTCAGTGTCCAACACCTTCCTGGTTTATTCCACCATCACTGTGCTGGAGCTGGGGCTCGGGCTCGCCTGTCATCCACCCTGGCACGGTCGGGCAGTCTTGAGAGAAGAAAGATGTATATCTTTTTCAACTTTCATTTTCAGCTGTTTTAAATGCAAGTATTCAGAAAAGTGGGGTGGCCTGTTCTAGATACGGTGAAGCAAAGTCACACTGAAGACTGCTGCAAAGGCCGCCTGACCCTCTCCGATTGCTTCCTTTCATGTCTCTGAGGAATTGCCATCCTTTATAACCAATCTCTAGTCGGGAGGATGTTCAGGCCAGTGATGCATATACCTGACTCACAGTGAAAAATATGGTTCTCCCTCTTAAGAGTAGCATAAATTTGTTCTGAGTGTGAGGGCTGCCAGCACAGGAGACAAAGCTGTTTACTGCAATAGAGCTTCATTGGCTTGAGAGCTGACACATGTCTAGAGAGGATGGAATTAACTCCCTGCTCATCGGAAGCATCAATTCTCTATTATAAAGTCCTTTAAAGAAGTTCAAATGAAGTTATTGTAAAAATTAAAGGCTTTTTTAGATAAGTAAAACATTGGTTTGGCCAGGGTCAAGCATTAATGACCTGCTTCTGGCAAGATCAGAGGAGGGCATTCATTCTCTTATTCATTCAATTTTTTTTTTAATTTTTTGAGACAGTCCACTATGTCAAGACTGTGATCCATGAAAGGATACAAAGAAGAACAGGATAAAATCCCTGCTTTCCCAAATATGATGTCTAGTGGAAGGAATCAAACAACTGAGGGGACAGAGAAATCTTGTTCTTCTCTACAGTGTAGGCTACCCCATGTCTCTTCTAGGATGGGTTATCTGGGAGCAGGTGCAGAAAAAGAGGAAGGAAGGAAGGAGAGAAGGAAAAGATAGAAGAGGATAACTTTTCTCAAAGTCCAAAAGAACAAGATGCTTTTTTTTAATAGAGTTATAGTCAGTTTACAATGTTGTGTCAATTAAGATGCTTTTTTATATAGACATTTCATTTTCATTGAGAAGATGAGAACTAATTTAAATGAATCGTATATTCTTTCTTTATCCCAGTAGGGTAAAATGTTATTCTTGGTTTTCAAAAATATCAAAAATGAATAGAATGAAACCAATTTTATTATCAAGTACCTAGGAGTACAACCAATTTTGGAAGAAAACTTACTTATCAGCGATTACATCATCGGCGGGTTTCTTACGTATTTTTATTTTAAAAATGGAAGCGTGGAAAGGAAGGGGCCATGAATATCTATGACATATTTGTTTTATAGCCTATGAATACATAGAGCACGATGAAGAGTTCATTAAGAGCATCTCACCATCACATTGCTTGCACCACTGCCCACTTCCCCCACATCAGGAGGTCTGGGCCCCACAAGCCATCCCTCCTCTGCCTTCTCTGCCTTCTCCCTATCCATTCCCACTCCTACACCACCCCCAGCCCCTCAGCCAGGTCCCAGCTCTGGTGGCACAGAGATGTGTGTGAGGAGCTTTTTAAAAAATGTCATACTTGAGTCCAACCCAAATTTTAGATTCAGTTTATCTAGTGAGGGGCTCAGGAACTGGTGTATTTTAAATCTCCAGTTGATTCTAGAATGGAGCCAAGTTTGAAAACCCCTGCCCTAAACTCTCACTGCTCCTCTGGGACTCACCGTCTGTTATCACAAAATCTGCTATGTACTTACCGACTTCTTTGAACATTTTCTTCTTCTCACTCTACAGAAACCAGGCTGTCTCCTGAGGCTTCCTCTGAAGCCTCCTGCTCCCTCCTCAGACCTCCAGCTCCTCCTCCCCTTTTCACATTCAGCTGATGACCTGACTAGCTTATTTCTCTGCTTAAAGAACAATGACAACCAGAGGGAAATCCTTCACTATCCCATCACCCCTCTTCTCTACCGTCCCCCTGTATCTGTGCCTATCACTGTCTTCCCTGCAGGTAAGATAATCAACCTGGCCATGCTGGCACAAAAGGCCAGCCCTTCAGCTTCTTCTCTAGCCTCTCACCTACTCAAGGACTTTGAGTTAACTCTTCTGTCTTCTCTGTCACTGAAACTTTCCCTCTCTGATAAATTTGCATTGGTAGGGTTGATACTCAAATCATCTCAATGTAAGGCATGAGCGCTGATCAATCGTTACAGCAGTGACTGGAACTTCTTGTGTTCCGATAAGTGTCGTGTGTCTTGCCCATCATAGAATCAGCATGTTTTCATGTGACTCATCTTAATAAACGCCTTCCCTTGATTGCACAGACCCATCCTCCTTCCCTGCTGCTTTTTGTTGTGCAACTTCTCGCATTGTTGTCTTTACTTATTGTTTGGCCTCATCCTGCTGACTTCTGCGCTTCCTCCAATCAGGCATCTCCTCACTGCTCCAGTAAAATGTCTTATTCAGGTCACCAGTGTTCTCCACACTGCCCAGTGGGGGCTCAGTTCTCCATCTTCATCTCACTTAACACCTCAGCAGCATTTGCTATCACCCTCTGTTCCTTGAAAAACTTGCATAGTGCAATTAGGATGAAGTTGATACTTGTGCACTTATGTGAAATTTCAGTTGATGTGTCATAGTCATTGTTTCATAATAATGATTAACATGACTTGTTCAAAACTTAAAAGAAAATATTTGAAGATCCCTGCAAAAATATCAAACCATGAAATGATGCTTTCCTTATGAAATCATCTTAGTTAAGGCACAACTTTTTGATTTCCATTACTGAAACAAATAAAATGCATCCAAAAATATGACTGTCAGACGGAGACTGTGTAAAATGACCAGAAAATTTCTTGTCTTTGTGTTTGGAGAGCCATGAAATGTCTGATTGTCTAGACAGATGAAAATAAAAATTTGAGTTTGTCTCAAGTAGGACAAAATATGAAATGAATCTTCCATAATTCAACTTAGGACCTATTAAACTTTTTTCCCCCAAATGGAAGTAGTTTGACATTCTAAACATCAGGGACAGAATACATTAAATTATGAGTGGTTTGCTGAAAGAATATATTATAGAAACCTATGCCTTGAAAGGCTGAAAGGATTCAAGAAATCAACATTATTAGCTATAAAAAACAACCAAAGTTATTTTTGTAATGGTATCTCTAATTAGTTCCTAGTATTGCAGATCTAGCCAGGCAAGCTGTGCAAAGTCGTCATATTTTAAGTTTCTACCATGGCTGAAATGGAAAACCAGGTCCTGAATAACAAGGAGATAGACTGAACTCTAGGAGACTTACGTAACCCAGATGTGACCGGCCCTAGCAGGCAGCTTCTCTTCTCTCTGCTCCCATCCTAAAGGTGGCTTTGCACTTCAAAACAATTCTAAAACCAGATTCAACTTGATATGCATTCAAAAGAGGCAGTTATTTTCCTCGAGGTCAACAAGGACATGAGGAGTAGAAATCTCTTTATAGCTCACACAGCAGAACTTAATAAAGTCTTTTAAAAGTCTCCGTTGTTTCCCAGAAAACGGCTTTCCCTTGCCATCACCTCATTTCTTCTCTGTCTCTCCCTCCTCAACCAAAGGTTTTCGAAGCTCTTTGCTGGTTCTGCTGTCTCCCTTAACTTTGAGAACAAATGCCCAGTGGCAACCAAACAATGGCTCCTGGCCGCCTAGGATTCCTCAAGCACCTGTTGCCCTCTTTAAGTGACTCTTCAAGGTTCTAGAAATGATTCTCTATTTATCCTCTAATATTGCACCAGCTTAATATTTTTAGTTAAATCACTAACTTTTTTTTTTAGTGGTTTTTGTTTGTTTGTTTTTATTGAAGTATTGTCAGTTTACAATGTTGTGTCAATTTCTGGTGTACAGCATAATGCTTCAGTCATACACATACATACGTATATTCCTTTTCTGATTCTGTGACTTTGTGACTATTACAGTTGACCCTTGAGCAGCACCAGTTTGAACTACCTGGGTCCACTTATATGCAGATTTTTTTCATAGTAAATACTATAGTACTACACAGTCTGCGTTAGTTCAATCTGCAGATGTGGAACCTGGGATGTGATGGATCCATGGACACTGAGGGAGGATTATAAGTCATACACAGATTTTCAACTGAGCAGAGGGTCAGCGCTTCTAACCCCAAATTGTTCCACAGTCAAATGTAATTTAAATTCCTGGCCCTATAGTTTTCTCATTTACAAAATGGAAATATAACTAATACCTATCTCAGGGATTGTAGTGAGACATAGGTAAGACAGTACATGTAAAGCCCTTAGCATGAAACCTGGGACAAAGGAGGATCTCGATACATGTGTGCTGTTGTCAGCTAAGATTACTAGTGCTGTCATGACAGAGAGATGTGATACATGGTAATGGGCGTGTGTATGTGTGAGGGGGTCCCCTGTGCATTATTGATTTTCAAATAAAAATGAACAAATATCCAACAATGAAATAAGAAATTGTGGTACATCTATTATTGGGTGCAGCCATTAAGACCAATGATCTTTCTTGGGGTAATATTGACTTTTTTCAAAAAATTAATACACTGTATTTTTTAGAGCAGTTTTAGGTGCACGGCAAAATTGGGCAGAAAGTGCAGAGTTCCCATGTGCTGCAATCCCCACATTGCACAATCTCCCCCACCATCCACATCTCACACCACAGTGGTACATTTGATTATTACTTCTCTGATGCTCTTCTTTTCTTTATATAGATCTGAGTTTCTACCTATTATCATTTTCCTCTCTTTAAAGAACTTCTGACATTTCTTGCAAGTCAGAGCTACTGGCAAAATATTTCCTCAATTTTTATTTGAGAAAATCTTTATTTCTCCTTCACTTTTGAAGGATAATTTTGTACGGAACAGAATTCTGCATTGGTAGTGTTCTTCTTGCAACACTTTAAATATCTCACTCCATTCTCTTGCATGTATGCTTTCTGATAAGTCAGATATAATTCTTATTTTTGCTCTTCTATAGGTAAGGTGCTATTTTCCTCTGGCTTCTTTCAAGATTTTTTTCTTTGTCTTTGATTTTCTGATGTTTGAATATGATGTACTGGGCCATAGTTTTTTTAAAAAATTATTTTATTGAAGCATAGTCAGCTTATAATGTTGTGTCAATTTCTGGTGTACAGTATAATATTTTAGTCATATATAAACATACATATATTCCTTTTCATATTCTTTTTCATTATAGGTTACTACAAGATATTGAATATAGTTCCCTGTGCTATAAAGTAGAAACTTGTTTTTTAATTATTTTATACATAGTAGTTAGTATATGGAAATATCAAACTCCTAGTTTATGCATTCCAGTCCCCTTCCCCTCTGGTAACCATAGTTTGTTTTCTGTGTCTGTTTCTGTTTGTAAATAAGATTATTTGTCACTTTTTTATTTAGATTCCACATATAAGTGATATCATATGGCATTTTTCTCTCTTTCTAGCTTACTTTACTTAATGTGACAATCTCTGGGTCCATCCATGTTGCTGCAGAAGACATTATTTTATTATGACTGAATAGTATTCCATTGTATAAATATACAACAACTTTTTTATCCAGTCATCCGTCTGGACATTAAGAATAATGATCTTGATTAATATTTATTAGTATGAGAAAATATTCTCAAATATCAAGTGAAAAGAGCCATAGAAAAAGATGTACACAGGTCTTACAAAGGAATGAACATTGGACAAATACCAAAATGTTAATAGTTTTGTACATTTTTTTTACTTCTTTATACTTCTAAGCATTTAAAAATTTCTATAATGAATATTACATGCTATGAATATAATTATGGAAACAATGGACTTGTGTTTGAGAATAGAATGAGAACTTGGGGACTGAGAAAACTCGTGGTCCTTCATTGTCATTTAACACAAGAATGACCCGAAAATGAAGAATGTCTGAGGCCTGTCAAGGGTCACAAGGGTTGAGCAGCTGTGTAGTTTGGAATAGGAGGGATGATGATTGTGCTTAATTCCTGGCTATTGGAGGCTTTACAAATAAATACCCAACTAAATATTTTAGAAGTGATCCTAGAGATGTTGATTTCACATCTATTTCATATCATAGCTAATGAACAGAAGCTGCTGAAGGCAGAGGCACCAAGTGTTTGATGATGACGTCATATCACAAAACTGATGGTCCACAAACACCTGCCGCAGCAAAGCCCGGGTGCCCTCTCCTCTGCCCTTGGCAGGCAGGCAGTGTGCGATCCAAGACTGAGGGTAGGATGTGTCCACAGCATGTTCAGGCCATGTGGGGACTTCTGGAGCCCCTTATGGATCGGCCGTAGAGGAAGGATGTGTAGGAAGAGGAGGTAGATATATAAACGTGGCCTAAAGCAAAAACTCCCTAATGCAAGTGCAGAGGCAATTTTAAACAAGGGGCCCTGTGCCTGTCACTTAGGTTTATTCTTATATCCACCTGATAAAAGAAATTTTCACACAGTGAGATATGGAGAAGTCTTTCTGGCTTATACATGAGTTAACTGGAATTTTGTGCTAACTGAAACAGCCTATTTGTGGCCTGTCAAACATACATTGTCTATCTGCTTTAATTATTAAAGAAAAGGGCACATTGACCAGAAGTAAAGAATGCCTATGTTAAAACAAAGGTTAAATGCCCCCATTCCCAGGTTGACAATCCTGGTCCTCCCTTGATGATAAGGTCCCTTCTCAGGCGTCAAGGCCATACTGACTCACTTTGTACCTACTGGTCTGTCCTTTTTTGAAACCTGAAAGAAATGTATCCCTGACTTGTTTCATGTTCTTTCTTCTGACAAGATACAAAACTGTGCTGGAAACCCTGCTTCTCCTGAGCAGTGCCTCAGAGTAATCTGGGAAGCGGGCTTCCATGCTAGTCCTCAGTTTAGCTCAAATAAAACTCTTTCCTATTCTTATTATTGATTATTGATTATTGATTATTTATGTCGACGCAGCACTACTCTTACCTGGAGAATACTCACACGCATGCATGCACATATGTACAAATAAACATGCTCTCTCTCTTTACCAGAGAATTCTGATCTGAGTCCTGAGTAAACTGTGTTGTGAGAAAGAGTGGAAAGAACTATTTTTACTAAAAAGATATTCAGGGTGCAAAATGTAATTTAAAAGGGGTTGAGAGGTATTCTCCCCATTTTTGTGACAGATGCAGAATTAACTGCTTCAGAGTCCTGAGGACTCCTGAGAACAAAGCATCAGTTTGGCATTGGTGAAGGCCTCAGGGTATCGGCAATGGAGTTCCCTAGGGGGATGCAAAGTAACAAGTGGAAAGGAAACATCAGCAAGCACGACGCTACCTGGAAAAGTGCACGAGAGACAGTGGAGCTGGTAGAATCAGCATTCTTCTCTAGGTCCTGGAAATGTGACAAGGCATTCATGTACTGTGTCCTGTGCGAGGTGCTAGGAGACAGCACAGGTGAAGCAAGTTCTCAGCCCCTGCCTCTCCAAGAGGTGAAATCAAGTAAAGAAGTTGGGCATCAAACAGATGATTACACAAAGGCTTCCTTAATTCCAATTTCATTAAGTGCTCAAGAGAAGTACAAGGGCTATGTATACGATGGAGAAAACGAATCCAGTGGGAGGCTCAACTATAGAAGACTGAATGGGAGACACGTCTCCAAGGAAACCAGAGCGAGAAGACCAAACAAAGCCTCCCAACATTGTACTGGTAGATGAGTGGGTTTGATTGTGAGTATGCGTGATTTTCCCACTATGAATTGAGGGTTTATTCTTACAACATCAGGAGAGGAAAAAAGAAGTGACATATAATGATCACTCTGCCAGTGATCTTAAATTTAACCTCAAGTTCAGATAGTTTGACACTGTTCATGCTTATAGCTATGTTATAAGCTGTTCATGTTTATAACTATGTGTCCTTAGCTATAAAACCTAAGAGGGACATTTAGGACCCAGTAATGGGAGATACTTAACTAGATTCAAAATCCTTATCCTAACAAGTAAAAATTATAGACTGGTCATAAGTCTTAAAACAACTTTAGTAAGTCATATTGCAGTGGATACGTTCTATCTTTTCATATATTATTGAGTAGATACATTCAGTTTTCTGAAATTGTAATTAGTAAATTTACACCAACTATAATTCACATACTATGGTTATTCTAATTTATATCTGTTCTGTTCTCTCAAACTGTGAAATGTTAGAAATGAAAGTGATCTTTGAAACCCAGTCGAACCTTACATTTTGTTGGGAGCAGAAGGCCAGATAGTTAAGTGATTTGACAGCGTCTAGAGAGCAGTTAAGACTCTGCATTGCTCCATTCTGGAATGGTATTAGCTTTCGTGTGTTTTCTCTATTTTCTTCATTAACGTGTTCTGGGGAGCTTTTTTTTTTTTTTTTTTTAACTTTCTGGTTTCACCACCCCTTTTGCCTCATTCTTTTCTCTTTTTTTTTTTTCCACAATTATTTTACAACTCTTTTTCCACCTTATAATTTCTTTCTGATTTTATCATTGCACGTTTACTTATTATATGAATGAGAGAGAATGCAATTACAGAAGAACAGTTGGCAATGAATTATTTCATGTAAACAGCAACAGCAAAATACAAAAACTGAAGGAAAGTGAGAAAATACAGAAAACTAAAACGTCCTGATCCTTGACCACATGAAGATCTTACAGCAGGAAAGCATATCCTTATTCTTATATTATAATCAGAACCATTACATCTTTTGTTCTACTGAAAATGTTAGGAAGAAATGAAGTTGTATTCAAGTACAAAAAAACTATTAAAACTAAATATTTTTATTAATAATATAAATTACATGTGAAAATCTAAAAATTAAAACTATCTTTATATGCTTTTTAAGTTATTTTTCTTATATTAGAAATTATTAATTTCCATTAAATAGAAAATTCAATCTTAATAAATATTGAACTTTAAAATTATTCAAGTAAATATAAAATTTAATATAAAATTTTAACTATTTTAATAAAATAATTTTCATTTGAAATGCTCAATGTCCCTCTACTTGTAAGACAGGAATCATTGTCAAGGCACATGTTCTATCTAGACCTATACTTAGACAAATCTAAGAGTTTAATTCTTTAAGAGAGCAGAATGTTCTCCAGGTGCCTCATGCAGTGTTGCTAATACTATGCTAATCTGTGAGTGCCTGCAGAACTACACTTTGGAACAGAAAGAGAACAAAAAACGACTCTTACCACAACTGGGAAATGAAACATTGTAGTACAAGAAGCTGTTGAGTTCTTACTGAGGTAACATTTTTCCCACCTACCCAAACACTCTGCTGCTTAGATCCTTCCAGCACTCTGAGATAGCACTACTCACAGAGTTGTGACATTTCATTTTGAGGACAGAATGCAAGGGTGTGGAAAAATGTTTTCTTAGATTCTGAACAGTTTAATCAGAGGAATGAATATTTATGATCTCAGGTATGATCTGCCATATTAAGTGCAGAAGACTGCAGGGCAGAAGTGTATGTTTGTTCTTTAACTATGTGTATGTGTGTGTGGTTATCTGTGTGATCTGTGGGGTTCCCTGGACCACAGAGTTCACATCAGGGGAACATTTTGCCTTAGTCATAACGTAGCACTGCTGACTTAGTCTATTTTCTTTAAATGAATACTGACAACAAATGTTGGTTGGATTTACCCAGTAGAAATATGTTCATAAACTATAATCAGTAGCATTCTTTTAACATTTGAAAATGTCAACTATATATACATATATATATATATATATATATATATATATATATATATATATATATATATAAAATTCATTATAGAAAGTTCCACTTATATAAACAAATATAAATCTGTGTAAATACATATGAACAAATTTTAATAATTTGGATTAGGTTTGGCTGAAATTGAGAGAAAAGCCACAATAACAGTGGTTTAAGTAAGATCAAGTTAATTTATCTCTCACACAAACAAAATGCCAGGTTGATTTGGCTGCTGTGCTCCATCAAGTCTCCAGAAACCCAGGATCTTCCCAGCTCACCACCCTGCCACTGTAACATGTGGCCATTGACCCCACAGTCCCAGATGATGGTATCTGTACTCCAGAGAGCAAGATGAAGGGAACTCTGAAAAGGAAAAAAGGCAGTGGTGCCAACTGTATCTTAAGGAAGTTTTCCAACAGCTCTCATGTGACCCTTCTGTTCAAATCCTATTGGTCAGAGTTAGTCACATTGTTACCAAAGGCAAGTTCATGTACCTGCCTCACCATAAGGCCAAACAAACTGAAACATTGAAGTTTGGAGCAGAGAAAGGTTTATAGCAGGGCCAAACAAGGAGGGTGGGATGGCTTATGCCTAAGAAAACCCCAAACTCCCTGAAAGATTGCAACAAAATATATTTAAAGGCCAGGTAAGGGAGCAGGGGTTGCCAGGTACGTGATCAGCTTGTGCAAAATCTTCTGATTGGTTGATGTTCAGGGAACAGGGCAGTCAACGCTTTCAACCCCCAGGCGCCAGAAAGTCTGGGGGCTATGTGCCCTTGATCATCAAGTAGTCAATTTCTTCCCTTTGGTGGTGGTTTTAAGCATCTGAAAAACTCAGGAAATATGCATGAGATACTATTATCTGGGTGCTTCAGAGAGGAGCTACAGCAGAGGATATGGGGGAAGGGTCTGACCCTGGAAGGCCCCCAGGGTCCTGCTTGGTTACAGCATGGCCACATCTAACTACAAGGAAAGATTCATTCTGAGCAACAAGAATCTTTCCTAACATAGAAGACAGGAAAAACAACTACTGAGGGATAATTATCACCTTTGCCACACTTATTTTACATATATATAGTTCTTTTTTAAATTGAAGTATAATCAGTCACAATGTGTCAATTTCTGGTGTACAGCATAATGTTTCACTCATACATATACATACATGTATTTGTTTTAATATTCTGTTTCATTACAGATTACTACAAGATACTGAATATAGTTCGCTGTGCTATACAGAAGAAATTTTTTTTTATATATTTTATATATAGTAGTTAGTGTTTACAAATCTCAAACTCCCAATTTATCCCTTCCTACTCCCTTTCCCTCAGGTAACCATAAGTTTGTTGACTATGTCTGTGAGTCTATTTCTGTTTTGTAGATAAGTTCATTAGTATCGTCTTTTTCCTTTCTTCCTTTTTTTTTTTTTTTTTTTAGATTCCGCATATGAGTGATATCATATGGTATTTTTCTTTCTCTTTCTGGCTTATTTCACTTAGAATGACATTCTCCATATCCATTCATGTTGCTGCAAATGGCATTATCTTATTCTTTTTATGGCTGAGTAGTATTCCATTATATAAATATACTACAGCATATTTATCCAGTCATCTGTCAAAAGACATTTAGGTTGTTTCCATGTCTTGGCTATTGTATATAGTGCTGCTATGAGCATTGGGGTGCATGCATTTTTTTTGAATTTGAGTTCCCTTTGGATATATGTCCAGGAGTGTGATTGCTGGATCTTAGCGTAAGTCTATCTTTAGTTTTTTGAGGAATCTCCATACTGTTTTCTATAGTTGCTGCACCAAACTGCATTCCCACCAACAGTGTAGGAGGGTTCCCTTTTCTCCACACCCTCTCGAGCAGTGATTATTGATAACATATAATACATAATACTGCAGAATAGTTTGTATTCATAATTCCTATTCTCTAGGATACTTATAAAACCCTTTGTTAAAAATGTCTGAAATCTGTATTTTCTATTTTACCTTCGCATGCTTACTCCACTTTGTGTACTTTCCTAACTGCATGCCCATGACAATTTATTTTGGATCAGTCAGTGAATTCAGCATTGATTAATACACTGATTGTAAAAAAGTTAATTTCTATATTTGCAGTTGTGTAAGGCCACTCTTAAGTATCCCAGATGCACTTCTACTGTTCTGTTCCATTTTGTGAAAGCATTAAAATTTTGGAAGTATGATAATGTTATGCCTTCTGCAAAGAACATACCTGCTAATACTTTCTGACATTGTAGTGGCAGTGATTTTAGAATGTTTTATGGCTTGATTTTAGGACATAAAACATAAAGTCTGGTTTGATTATTGCCTGAAAGATTTTACCATCATTAAATGTCCTTTACTCAAATTTAGTTCTCATGATTCATTAATAAACACCTCCATCCCCCACAAGCACAGCCGTATCAACTAGGGTTAAAATTATTGTTGTTCGATTTGGGGGGGATTTTCTACTATTTTTGTTAACATTTATTACATTTAATTATGTATGGGTATTGCTGATGAATTTTGTGTCTTTTTTTCTGGATTCTAAATCAGGTATCAGAGAAGTGTGTGACTAACACAGTGCTTAGAACATAGGAGCTCAAGAAATATGTATTTAATTTACTAATTAATGATTTATACTGCATGAACATTAACTACAAACTAATTATATTCCACTTGACAAACGAGAAGTTTTTATTTCAAACACCTTCATCAGTTTTTATCAAACCAGGAAGAATCAAATAAGACAATCTGACTGAATTGCTGTAACCATTAACTATACTTGAAAATAAGAATCAGTCAACTCTCTACTCCAACCTCTACTCAAGATGGTAAAAGAATTCAGCTAAAGCAGGGAAAGTATAAGTTTCTGACAGACATTTTGGGTAAACATAAGAATTTAAATTCAGTGGAAGCAAAAATGATAATCCCTAAAAATATTTAACAGAGTAATATAAATCGATCCTTTTGAAGTAGATTTTATTGCTTTGGAGCATCTCAAGAAGCTAGGAAGTGCCTTCCAGCTCTGTGGTTCTACTGAGGGCCTACAGAAACATAGCTTTGTGTCCAGTCCTCACTAGGATAGCTGGGGTAAGAGGCCCACTAAATGTCTGGGGGCTGTGATTTGGCAGTTAACAAGTTATGTCAGTTACCAAGATCATTTTTCCTGTGGGGAGTGATAAAAATACTTCCACTTAACCATTCTGTTGTCCATTTCACACTCGGTCCTATCCGCTGTCCTCAAACTCCTGCCTGCAAACCGTAACTCACCATGGAGTCTCCACACTAAAGTGCATCTACGTCCATGAATAAAGTTTAAAGTAGATCTTTATTTTTGCCTCATTTCCTTGGTTTATGAAGCCTGGGTTTTCCGTTGTTCAAGTACAGGGAGTTTATGGTTATATAAATAAGCATGTATAAAGGAATGTGTTGATTAAATTTAGACTGAGAAATATAGGATGAGTCAAGAAATTTACACATTAACTGCTCCGGCATACACTTTTATTATATAGATTTAGGGGATAAGTGGAATAAAGTGTGGGGATAACTCATTTTTTCAACTGCTGTAAAATTTTCCCAAAGCTAAATGTTTATTTTTGTTTTTTATTTCCTTGAGAAATTAAAAGTAAGATGATCAGATTTCCTCTCCCCAATTTACTCAGCATTCCTACATATTTACCACTTATTAAGAGTTAATGATATAAAAATAAGTCTAAAAAGTTTTTATTAAATATCAGTTCTACCCAAACTATCACATTTTTCAGTAATTTAATTTTATGTATCCTAGTTTATAATTAGAAATTTGATTTGTTTGAAATAATGAGAAAATGATTTGCTTCTCTTTGCTCCTAAAAGCTTCTTGGAAAAATTACTAATATTCTGCAAATGTAACAGTTGCTATGAAACAAGTTTTTGATTTTAACAAGAACAACACATAGAATTCTTTAATCTTCAAATGGGTTTCAAAGCATTTGTTGATTAATATTAGTTTTTGAGGACAATACCTATTAAAGGTGGTTGCTGGTATATTAGAGAATATTTATGTATGTGTGTTTACTCATTAAAGGCATAGAATTTTTCAAAGTTTTGATTTATTAATATAGTGTGTATTTAAGACAATTTAAGTACTTACTATAAAATTTTGTCCATCTTGTCAATTTTAATGTTTTCGCTTAGAGAGGTTTTTACTTTAAACTTCTTAGAATTATGACTTAAAGGCTTTCTGGGTTATCTGGTATTCAGTGAAGGAGCTAGAACAAAAGTGGGCTCAGTCATCCTCAAAGTCATATGAGTATTAGAATTATTATAAAAGCAAAAGTCAATTATAAGCGTGATTGATTGATAACAAGGTAACATAAAGCAAGTTAGCTGAAAAGATTAGCAATCAACTTTTCAAGAGACTTATAAAGAAAGTCCCAGGCACATAACTTATAATCAATGTCAAAATTTATCCAAATCTGTCAGTTGAGTTTTCTGTTATGCTCTCAAAACAGTTGAGGAAGGCAATTAATTAAAAAAAAATGGCAGAACAGTGCCACTACCTTGTTAATTGTCAACACCTTTGAGTAGAGGCTCCCATGTTCAGAAGACAGGGATATGGTAACCACCCCCATCTTGTGACTTGGTCCCACACAACTACATGACCATCTTCACCCACACCAAAAGGTCTTCCTGATCTTGAATTTGAGAGGTAAAGAGAACTACACCAAAAATGCTACAATGAATCTAAATGAACAAAAGCAAAGAGTCTGGAATGTGTCCAAAACAAGGAGATCAGTTTAAATAACCCTATCAGAGCATTACAAAGGAGATGCTGTTAGGTTCATGGGCTTCATTTAGAAAAACCATGTTGCTGTCATAAGAGGAGAGTTTATTAGAGAAATTCATCAAATATTCATTTACTCAATATAATAGAGTTTTTAAGTGGAGTTGACAAACTGTATGAAACTTTGAGACTTTATTTTTTTCCAAGAGAAAAGTTTAAATAAGTAAGAAATCTGTATAAATGTGACAAAAGGATTGTTAGAATAACAAAAAAGTGAGTTTACGGAATGTCTGAAGATGTGTCTGTGAAGGTTGTTATGAAATTGAAACACAATTCTCCAGGAGCAAACCTTGGGGAATTTCTAACTGGGAGATCGCTTGACAGGAGATGCTGCTCTTTCCTCTCTACATCTTTTCTCTCTCTTCCCCTTCTCCTTTCTTTCTTCTCCTTGCTCTTGTCTTCCTCCCACAGAAGTTCTCAACTGCTGATGAAGTAGTTGCTCTCTCGTCAATCTGTGAGTTAGTCATTTTAACTGTCGTATGGAAGCAAGTCTTCTTATTGAATATTCATTAGATGAAATATTTTAAGAATTTGTGAGTTTGTATAGAAACATAGAAACTGTTTGTTATACTGCTAAGAGCAAAAAAATTAAATTTTAACTAAACTTCTGTGGTCTATGAGAATAGTGACTATTTTAGCTGAGTAATAAAATGTCTGATACATGTGGCCAGACTATGCTTATTGGTGTCATACATTATGTGTCTTATTGTTCATGTTGATGAACGATGCAGGAATTCAGTTTCACCTGAGATGCAGTCTGCATCCATCCTGGGGAAGTAGCGTGAACACCATCCTGCCCCACAGCCAGGGAAGAACAGAGGCAAAACAGGTAATCAGACAACAGATATTCAAGTGCTGGACCAGGAAGGAGAAGCCTCCCCAGTAAGAAGCAATAGGGGTAGGGATTTTACAATGGAAATGATGTTTTTAGGAATATAATTGAAAACAAATACCTACATTCTAAAGGACCTTTGTATAATTGCAGATTTAGAGACAGATCATTTTCTGCCAATAATAACAGAGGCTTTGAAAGAGGAAAACAGCATCTCAGTGCACACTGGCAGGCAAGGTGTGATACACAGAGGAGGAAATTAGGCTGAACGGAGATATTTCTCTGTCCCATTTGACCAAAGATTTTCTGGGAAGGAGTCGGAAATTAATATCAGAACTTTACCATTCTTTATTGCAAGTTGTACGTTTTTAAGTTGGCTTAATTATACGCTTTGCTATTCCATTTTTAAATTGCAAGTGATTTCTTCATTGTCTTTCTAAAGGACCAAATTTGAAGAATCTCTGAAAGTAGATTCTAGGTAGGCATCTAGCCTGGATTACATTTTACCTATGATAGTACAGTTTCTGTTTTTCTTTAATTGGTAAAACCATGTGATCAACTCTTTTGAAGATATTGACTTGCACCTTGTGCAGCATGAGAGAATTGAAGTTATATATGGATATGAACATGGGATGCTAGTAATCAAGGGAAAACTATAAATAATTCTGTTAGTGGGATGAGGTTTGGGACTGATTTCCTTTCCTTTTTATAAGATTTATGTTATTGTTACTCTGTTAACATTTATTTGCATATTATTATTTCAGAAAAAGTAAAAATTTATAACAGTATTAGCTATGAAATGTTTTTATTTAGTTACCACAATAACTTCTTATTAATGTCTATTGTCACCTAACATTGTGAATTTTAACTACTCTTTTGTGTTCTGTAGTGTCAATGCCTATCAGCCAATGACCACTAGAAATACACCTGCAGGATTTGGGATTTAAAGGTTGAGTAATTTGGGGGAAAGTCTAAGAAAGTGAGGCTGGATTTGGATGCTGTTGGGAAGCTGGGGTGGTTCTATGATTGCATACCTCAATACATCTTATCTGTAAGATCTTATGTTTATTTTATATTTGATATTTATTTATTTATTTATTTATTTATTTATTTATTTATTTATTTATTTATACATAGATATGGTTTATTGGGATAAAGCTACAATTTATAAAGAAGCAGCAGTCGTTCACATTAGCTGGAAATGGGGAATATTTTATATATGGCTGGTAGCAGAGACTAAAGGAGATCATTTTTTTGTCTCATTGTATAATGATTTCTGAGTAACCTTGCCTAAGTGTGGTCTTCTGTGAGACTATTTATCTCAGACATGAGAACAAAGTAGAGGAGCTGTGAACATCACACAAGGTGTAGACGTCAGGAGTTACTTTTTTTCCTCAGTGGCAATGTCATACTCTAAGGCATTGCCATCATGTCTGTTTTCACAAGCTTTAATATTTGGGAGCTTTGGCTGTATTTGGCCAATGAGTAAGATACCTAGAAAATAAGCTCTAAAAATAAAATGAGCAAAAGACATATTTGTTAGCCAATTATACTCCTAAGGAGTTTCTATTTCCACTGGGAAAAAGCCTATTCCTTGTCGTTGCTGGGAATGGTTTCTCCTTCCTGTTCGAGTATCAGAATAGCTGTTCCATCTTTGTTTTTCTCCAGTTGAGGGACACGAGCCTCACTGAGTTGGGAGGAGTCAGTTCCTCTGGATTAAGAATATGCGGCTGTTTCAGTGGGTTGTACCAAGGAGAAGGAAAACACCAGTGAGATAAACACACAGGAGCAGAAGGTCTGTGATTGGGAGAGTGCAAAGCCAGCCAGACCAGAGGTCAGGGCTGCGAGGACTGGAAGTCAAGACCCTGTGAGCTAGCGGGACCCAGGGATGAGTCAAAACAAGAAACAAGGATGAGGTACATGGGGGCAGAGTCCAAGAAGGGACCTTCACCTGTGGAGCACACTGCCTCTGGTGAACAGTTTGCTCCTCCATGTCATTTTGAAGGTGAATGCCATCTGCTAAAAGTGGCCGTGTCTCCAGATAGTCAACTGACCCCCAAAATACAAAGGACAGAGAATGTAAAAACACATACAGATTCAAGAGTAATTTTAACAGGAAACACATCGACCCCCATTAAAGGTGTTCACTTGAAACTGGTATGATTACCATGCTATTTTTAAGAGACCCTTTTACAAAGCCTCAAACAACACAACCACAAAAACAACAGCACTTCGGAAACAAAACGGAAGTTACATACTGAGAGCTGAGACTACGTATGAAGTGCTTTGCAGTTGGTGCCTGACACCCAGAAATAAAAGCCTTGGTTCCAGGCAATAAAAGCTGACTATCCAGGCTTGATCTTTTCCTACCCAGATTATTCTCAAGGGGCTTCTTAACCTCCCTCTAGCCCATCCTCCACTTAGCATTCAGGGTGACTCTTTGCTAAATAAGACTTGGTTCATGTGTTGTCCCAACTTGAAGCCTTCAATAACTCCCTAGACTCCTATTTTCTATGGGAGAGCAGCTCTCTAATTGTTTTCCATGGTTATTTTTAAGAGAGGTTAAAAGACACTCCATCTTTTTAATGTCCTTTGGGCAAATAAGCTGGAAGACATTGGTTCTGCAATGTTAAAGAGGCTTCTGTACCACAGGATTTTTCAAAGCTGTGATTCAAATACGGGACTTAGCATTCGTGAGTTCCTTCTTCACATGCTAGACATGTTAAGACCACAGAGGACCTGGTGTACCAAAGAACGCTGTCAGAAATGTCTCTAAGAAGTCCAGACTCGTTGACCTTGGGTTTGAGGACACTCATGATCCAGTTCCTGGATCTCCACGTCCCCAAACCTGCCCATTCTACACAATTTTCCTTTGACTTCCTCCAGCTGTCTTACTCACTCTGGCCATTTCCTTTATGCCTCCTCCATACATCTCTTCTTTAGTACCATTAACAGCCATTTTATTATATACCTGCCCCCTTCTCCCGAAGATGGGCTCCTTGAGGGCAGACTCCTGTCGTGTGTTACTGCATTTCTGTTACAGTGCCTGGCAAGTAGTAGGTGCCTGTTGAGTATTTGCTGAATGAATTCTGCTTTAAACAAAGGGTTGCTCCTTCCACATGTCTGCCTTTTCACTTGGACCTTTTTTGGTACTATTGCATGGACAGTTGCTTTTAGAAAGAGAAAAGGAAGTAAATTTTAAGAAAGTATTCTTATCTCCTTTATTGTATTATAAACCACTAAGTCATAAGTACTGCTCCACTTTGTGGTGGTTTCTCTCTGAAGGCTTATAGTTAGTCATTTTGGTTAAAAATGGCCTCGTGGATAAAGGTCTGGCATGATAACAGCTTTGAGAGTGAAAAGCTAAAATGCTGCCAAAAAAATATAGCCACAGGAACTGAGTTCTGCTTTTTATTTTTTTGCTATTGTTGTTTCAAGGTTAAACACTAGACTGATGAAAAATGTATAGAATTACAAAATTTCAAAAGATTTGAAACGACTTTAAAGGTCATTTGGCTCATCTCTTTCTTGAATCCCAATGTTTCTGCTACTAAGTTGATGTTCATTTTCTGTTTAGACACTGCAGTTACACTGGAATGGAATTAAGCTCAATCTCGTGATAAATTTGACTGGTGTAAGAGGTATTTCTATTGATCTGAAAAAATGTATAGACATTATACACACACACACACACAAACACACACACACACAAACACACACACACACAAACACACACACACACATTTTGCCAGACCATTATATGTATATCTTTCCCTATAATTCTAATGTGTCCCTAAGAGGCCATCTGGAAAAATGTCCCATTTCTTTGTCACATAGCACCTCTTCAAATAGTTACTATTGTTGCTTCCCCATGCATGTTCTCTTCTCTAAAAATAATCAGCCCAAATCCTTCAACTCTCTTACATATGCCCCTTGTTTAGCTGTCTCTTGCCTCCTATGCTTTCTTACCTAAATAATTACAGTATTTTGTAACTATTAAAAGAATAGAATACAAAAAATGGACCCTAAATCCCATATGTACCATGATTAGCACTTAAAACTTAGAACTACTTTTAGTCTAGGTATAATAATCCAATTAAAGTTGCTTTTAGATAATGACATCATACTATGGAGAATTTTAAGATTGTATGGTCATCTAAAACCTCTGTAGCCTTCATTGAATGCATGCAACTTGCCAGACCATGTGCTTCATTATGTAGTCATAAATTTTGAGCTTTGTAACCATGTGTGGAGATATACATTTATTCTTTTAAAATTTATTTTTTGTAACATTTTCTCCCCGCCTCTTGTTATAGTCTATCATGGCTTGGTTTTCTATTATACATTTACTGAGCATCTAAAATGTATAAGACCCCGTGTTAGGCAGTAAAGACTCAAAATCTGATAGAATGTATTCTCTGCCTTCCAGAAATTAGAAGCCTTTGAGAGAAGACAGACAGTAATGTTAGTAATTACAGGGTAACATGGAGGTAACTGTAACCAAGTTATTGGTAAAAATGTTAACATTGAGAAGGATCATGGGAGCAGGCTAGTAATAATTTTCCTCAAGAGTCGACTCTACATACATGTTTGCAAACGTGTTTTAAAATACACTTTTCTTGCTGGAACTAAATAGATAGATGCCCTGAGGTCACTGGTTAATTTGGGCTAAATCACAAGGGAATGTTAACTAAATCAAGCCTGGATAACATAGTAGATGAAATTTTATGTGTAGCTACCTCACCCAATCCATTGTGATTACTTTTAATTCTTCTTGCCTAAGTTTACAATTATCTTCCTATTAACTAGGAACAAGTGACCCAAACCTCCTTGACAGTGAGCTTCTATGCATCATTAAATAACCATGCCTTATCATTATGTTTCCAATAGACTGAACATACCCAGTTCCATGAACCTTTCTTCAAGCACTTTACTTAATGAAGCTTTCCATTTTATTTATGACACTAAAATCAGTTTTCTATTGTAATGACAAAATATAATCTGAAAATAATGCTTTTAATGAGACCTGATAAATGCCAAATGGAGTGAAACAATGATTTTATTTAGGTAAATATGGGATTTTTTCCTTCAACAGCCATGTTTAGCTAGATTGCTTTCTAGAACTTCATCCCTAGGATTTATTCATCTTGACAACCTTTTTTTTTGGTGCTTCCCTCCACTTCTCTACATCACCATAGGGAAGAGGGAGGGAAAGGGGAGTCAGAGAAGGACTTACCATTAGCCTTTCATTATCTCAATT
Source organism: Camelus ferus (assembly GCF_009834535.1). NCBI lineage: Eukaryota > Metazoa > Chordata > Mammalia > Artiodactyla > Camelidae > Camelus > Camelus ferus. Next base: position 17,298,283 of record NC_045703.1, on the reverse strand, counting down.
TAACAATTGTAGACCATTTCTTCAACCTATTGAGCTAGTCACATTTTCATAATTTTCTTTCTTTGCTGGAAGTTAAATGAAAGATTTTGCTAAGTTACATATTAACAGAAACCTGGGGAATATGTATAGATGAATGCTGATTGTTCTAATTCTAGAAGAGAGAGAGATTAGTCTGATTTTATTCATGAGACTACACTGAGCCTAGTGCAATTCAGGAGGTCCTCAAGACTGTGCTCAGGTTCAATAATTCACTAAAAAGAACCACAGAGCTCAGAAAAGCTATTGTGCTCACGGTTACAATTTATTGCAATGAAAGGATACAGATTAAAATCAGTAAAGGGAATCAGCAAATGGATGCACAGGGCAGGAATTAGGAGAGAACAGGTGTGAAGCTTCCAGTTGCCTTCTCTTGGTGTTGTCATGTTTACAGTGCTTATTTCTCCCACAAAAGATGTTTGACAATTATGCATAGAGTACTGCCAACCAGGGAAACTTACCTGAGACTTGAAGTCCAGGGTTTTTATTAGAGCTGGTCACATAGACATGACTGTCTGTATTCTGATTGTAGTCTTCAGCCCCTACTGAGGTCAAGCTCATACCACATGGCCCAAGATTTTCATCATAAATCACATTACTAGCATCAACTGTCTGGTTGGCCCAAGATCTCCAAGTAAACAAAGATGCTCTTAGCAGGATATTCCAAGGGCCAGAGGTTATCTCCCAGGGCCCAGTCAAGTGCCAAACCATTCTTTGGGAAGAATTAATCCTTTATTCCACAGATGGATTCTGAATTTAGTGTTTAAAACATTTGGGAGAGAATAAATTTGTTGGTGGAAATAATGAGGCGTCAGACTGTCAGATACCAAATCACAGAACTTAACCACCAAAGATAAGATGACAACAGAGCCAACAAGATTATCAAAATGGTTTTGACCAGGAAGCACTGTTTGCAGAGAGAAGTTGTTCAGGGGACACTAGAACATAAATGAATAGACACTCTTCAGAGATCCTACCTGATCTTCACAACTTGAAAAACTGCTTCCGGCACATAGGTCTTGATTGAGTTGGACAGAGAGTCATGACTTCTCGCTAGTTTCCAGAGCTTAGTCAATAACAGAATCACTTCCTTTCATAAAGGAAGAGATTGGAAGGAGGAACAGTATAGTAATCTTCCTTCAAATCTTGCTCAAATATACCCATGGCCATCTTCCAGAAAGTGCTATAATGGAGAAAGAGAAACATCTAGGAGGGATTGTTCACTGGGCTCTGGATCTGAGATAACACCGATTTCTGGGATCCAGACAGCACTGTTGTCCATCAGTGCTTCTGCCTAATCCAAGATTAATGCTACATCAAGGAGTTGACTTGCCTCGTTTCTGTTATGTTATCTCTGCTAATAATCCTGTGTGTTGTTCTTGGGTCATTCTTACTCCCAAGATCCATCTTCTGCAGGTGTGGAACATTCTTTGGACAAAGCACTCTCTCCTCTATTAATACTTTCTTGTTGCTTGTTTTGTATTTTGATGTTCTCTTTTTTTAATTGAAATATATTTGACATACACCATTGTGTGTATTTGAAGTATACAATATATTGATTTGATACAATTATATCTTGTAATATGATTGCCATTGTAGCAATAGTTAGCATCTCTGTTACATCACACAATTATCATTCTTGTGTGTGGTGGGAATAATTAAAATCTAGTCTCTTAGCAAGTTTGGTGATTATAATATAGTGTCGTTGTCTATATGCACTGTACTGTGCATTAGCTCTCTAGGACTTACTTATCTACTTGTTGCAAGTTTATACTCTCAAATAGTATCCCTCCTACTCCTGAAACCTCCAGCCACTAGAAACCACCATTTTACTCTCTGTTTTTACAAATTTGCTTTTTTTACATTCCACGTGTGTTATATCATACAGTATTTGCCTTTCTCTGTCTGTCTCATTTCACTTAGCATAATACCTTCAAGGTCCATTCATGTTGTTGTCAATGGCAGTATTTCTTTTTTTCTGATGGCTAAATAATGTTCCATTATCTGTATATACAACGTCTTCTGTGTCTGTTCATATGTTGATGGGCACTCTTTACTTGGATCTTACTTAATTTTCTTCCCAAAGGGATTCCTTACCTCTTTTAGTTCATCAAGGGCTTCCACTTTTGTTTTCCCATGTTGTGATAGAATTTTAAGTCTATATTATTCAAAAGAATTTTTTAAAATTTTATGGATTTGAGAAAGAAAAGAGAGGCTGCATTCGGTTTAACGTTTTGAAACAGAATTCATGATCTTTTTTTCTACATACCTCCAAAGGTTGCAACTCTTTGCAATCTAAATATTAAGAATTAGGGGAAGACTCATAATTCACCCTTTTGTTTTTAAAATAGAAATTATTTCTCTTTATATAAAAGTAATATGTGCTCAGTGCAAAAATATTGGGAAAAAATGACAGAAATCAACAATAATCTCACCACTTAAATATTATCATTTTTGTGTTAATTCCTTTTTCTCCTCTTACATATAAAACAAATATTGTGTGGCTATCTACATATAAGAGAGATAGAAGATCAGATTTCAGATGTCTGAATCTGAATCAGGTTAGTTTAACATCTCGCAGACAGAAAACCTATAAAAACATATTGAATGGATGAATAGAAGTTTGCATGGATGGATGAATGGATGCTGGGAACTGACCCAGGAGCTGAGGGCAATGGGATAGATACAACAATGGAATTGAAATCAACATCTTGATAAAATCTGGGAAAAACCATGGGTGGAATCTGTAGACACTATTGACTAGTAATTACCAGAAATGGACATATCTATCATTATTTAAGGATATGTGAGCAAAGAGAAAACATTTTCTGCAACACAAGTGAGAATTTCATCTGAATCACTGGTATTGTATCCCTTACCTTACAAACATGCTTTAGGAAGTCTATCTTTAAAATTCCTTGCATAGCTCCTCTTCTACTTCCTTTACATAAGCAAACATCTCAAAAGTGATAACCATTCGCAATAAGTCCATTTCAACTCCACTCATTCAAACTTCTGAAATTCGAATCCTTCTCCTACCACTGCTTTTGTCGAGGTCAACAATCATCTCTGGTGTGAACGAAAAACACTGCAAACAATATCAGTAAACAAAGAATGCTGAAACCATCAAGTCATCAGCGGCTGCCGCCACCCCCCCAGTGAGGACAGGCCTGCAGCCAGGCCTCTGCAGCCACTCACAGTGGTGCACCCTGAGGGGACTCAGAATAAGAAAGGACAGGATACTCACCCTAGATAGCTAGGTGCTTGTCAAAGGAATGAATTCAATGAGCCCAAATGTTTGCTTCCTCCCAAACATAGAAAAGCAGTAAATTCTTTAACTTGAGATGCCTGGTTTTCTTTAGATAACAAGTAATCTTTTATTATTCCAACTACCTGGTCTTTGTTGTAAATCTCCTATATATCCTGGCTCATCCTCTGCCTCTTCTGAGCAGTTCCTCAGAGTGATCTGAGAGGCTGTCATCCCGGCTCGAGTCCTCCCGCCAAATAAAGCAGAACTTTCAACTTTTAGGCTGAGGGTTCATTTCAGTCAACACTGGCAAGATTACCACTGCCAAATCCAACAAAAGCATTTCTGTTTTCAATATGTTCTGCCTTTTAGGAACATGTAAGTTGATCAAAGCAGCCTTTTTCAATTACATACTTCTCTTAGCTTTGACTCTTCCTTAAAAACTGTTGGTATTATAACTATAATTTAATTAAATTCGTATGTTAGTTTTAGAGATTTATACAGTTCTAAATTTTAAAATACTTTTTTTTGCTATATTAGTGGCTATGATAAATTATAGCAGTTTGTCAGGTCTTCATTATTAAAATATTGATATCCCAAGTTAGCAAATTGGTTGCTTATTTTGGCAATGCAGGAACAAGTGTGTGAATATTATTTATGTGGAAAAATTTGTCAACATGTGAAAAAGTAAAGAGACACTAGGAGATACTGGTTTCCCTTTTCAAGGAAATGTCAAATAGTTGTTATTTACTTGATTTTTAATATCATCTTTCTAAAAGTGAAAGATCATGTATGAAGTTAAAATTTATAGCTATGTTAACTGAACTTTTAGTAAATAATGATCAAATTTAGATACCAACTGATGCAGGAAAAATGGATGTGGGGTGTGAGGAGGGTCATGTCCTAGGCTTCATTCAACTGAGCCCCTGGGACGTGCCCCGCCAAGTGTGGGTCCTTTGCTTCGCGCAGGGAAGAATTCAAGAGCTAGCCACAATTGAGTAAAGGTAGATTTATCCAGAGAGGTACACTGAAAGGCGAGAGAAAGGCTATGAGGTGTGGGATTGGGTGCTCAGATTAAAAGTAGGTACACACTCTATAGACAGAGTGTGGGTCATCTCCGAAGAGGGAGAGAAAGAGGGGATGGTGGCAGAGAGGCACTGTGTTGCCAGTTTTTATGGGCTCAGTGGCTTCATATGCTAATAAGTGGAAGGACCAGGCTAACTAGCCTGGGGAAGGGGCTGGGATTCCCAGGAAGTGGGCCATTTTCCGCTCTTTGACCTTTTGTGGCTAGCCTTGGGGCTGTCATGGGCCTGTGGGCATGTTATTCACCATGTTAATATATTACAATGAGTGTATAATGAAGCTCAAGATCTGCTAGAAGTCAAATCTCCCACGTCCGGAGCCTCAAGGCCTACTGGGGGTTGAATCTTCCACCATTTTGATGTTAATTGCTGTGTTAGTCCTTGAATGGCTGTGCCCTGCCCTCTTCCTGTCTCACAACAACTTATTTTTTTTTTTTTTAAATCAAAACAAGAGCAACTATCCCTAATGCTTTGAGGCTTTTTCTGATTTTTTTGAGGCAGTACTTAATTGTGTCTTTATCTTTAGTTTGCGTTTTCACTCAGATCATTCCCACAGTGATATGACTTTAAAGAGGATCCTCTGCATCTACCTCCTTTCTAACAGGTGAATATGGCTTCTTTCTCTCAAGGATCGTACTTGCTTGCTTCTATTTTCTTTTTTTCATGGGAAATTTTTTTTTCACATAAAGAAATAAAGCAACGCATTGGTTGGTTTAGCATATTCCCTAAGCTTGTCTGCCAGTACCAATTTAGGTAGCAGGTTTAGATTTTATTTTGAAGCTTGGAGCAATATTTAATACCCTACTAGTTTCTATAATAAATAAAAAGGGAAAGTTAGAACTCTTCTAAGTTTGTTCCTTTTAGTTGTTACATTTGTTACAATGCCAGTAACAAGTTTGTAATTTGCTTTTTCAGTATTCTGTTTTTACTCTTTTTTTTTTTTTTTTAGGCTACCTCATTCTCTATCAGCTCTTTTTCAAAGTTTTCCTCCCCCTTTGTCCTTCAAAATGCTTTGTTCCATGTACTTGTCCTAGATGTAATTTGCATCTCATTCCAAGCCTCTTTTTTTGCAGTCGCACCCACTCTGCTGTGTCTGGTTTGCAGAGTCCCCATCAACATTTCAAGTTCCAGTCTCTTTAATTTCAAAATCCTTACTGCATAACTCTCCCTGCATTGACCAGTCACCTAAGTGAGAATGTTTATAATGCAGGTAAAATCATCATACTCCTTACAGGTCCTTTTTAATGACGCCACAATTTTCCTGGTTAGTCAAGCTAGAAAACTGAGTAGTACCCACAACTATGTACTCATCTCCTCCAATGTCCACGAAATTGTGTCTCATCCAATTCACCTTCTATTCGTTTATTTTCCAATCTGTCCAGTTTTTTCCACTATCACAGTGACTACCTAGGTTTAAATCAGTACCGTCTCTCACTTGGATTGTGGCAGTGACATCTAAATTGATCTGGCTTTCCTCTGATCTATTACCTACCCTCTGATTATGTCATGTCCCAACTTAAAACCTATGCATGATTCTATGTTGCACTTAAAGTAACCCCTTATCAAGGCCAAAGATTTCTTTCATGTTGCCCTCTTGCTCTTCAGCGTCTTCCCCTTGGTGTCCCTAGCCTTGCGTGTCTTGACAAGCCAGACTGAACCACTTTAAAATCTCCAAGTATGCCATGTTTTTTCTCACCTCTAGGTGAGAACAATCACGTGCTTCTTTTTTTTTTTCAAATTGAAGTACAGTCAGTTACAATGTAGCAGTCTCTAGTATACAGCACAATGTCTCAGTTATGCACATATATACATATATTCGTCTTCATATTCTTTTTCATTACAAGATATTAAATATAGTTCCCTGTGCTAATACACAAGAAATTTGTTTTTTTAATCTGTTTTTATGTATAGTAGTCAACATTTGCAAATCTCAAACTCCCAAATTTGTCCCTTCTCCTAGTAACCTATAAGGTTGTTTACTGTGTCTGTAAGTCTGTTTCTGTTTTATAGATTAGTTCATTAGTGTCCTCTTTTTTCCTTTCTTTCTTTTTTTACATTCCATATATGAGTGATATCACATGGTATTTTTCTTTCTCTTTCTGGCTTACTTCACTTAAAATGATGGTCTCTAGGTCCATCCATGTTGCTGCAAATGGCATTATTTTATTACTTTTTATGGCTGAGCAGTATTCCACTGTATAAATATACCACAACTTCTTTAACCAGTCATCTGTCAGTGAACTTTTGGGTTGCTTCCATGTCTTGGCTATTGTATATAGTACTGCTATGAACATTGGGGTGCATGTATCTTTATTCTTAGAACATTCTTCCCCCATCCCAGTTTGCACTAAATTTTATGCCTTCTTCAAGGTTCAGTTATCATGTTACTTCCTACAGAAAACCTTCCATAAAACCACCTCCCAGGTTACCCTGCCTGAGTCTAAACCAGTGTCTACCATTTAGTTTCCATGGGCAAATTAACCTCTCTGTCCTTGGATTTCTCATCTGTAACACATAAGAGGATATATCTTAGGTTTGTTTTAGTGGGTTAACTGATATAATGCATACAGAGACCTTAGAACAGAACTTAGAAATCAGTTAAGTGTTAATTATTTTATTATTTTCATGATTGTAATTGCCTCTTACCCTTTCTGTGTCTTGTACTTAGTCCTAGCAGAGAATCTTATGATTTGTTATTTAATGCCTTCCATGTAAGAGCAGTAACTAAAAATATTTACAGTGTATGAATGGGCAAATAGATGTAGAAAGAGAAAGGGTAAAAGTTCTGGAAAATATCTCTTCATTTTACTAATCTTATTATTAGTTTTTTACCATGAAAGCTCCAAGGTCATATCACTAATACAAATTGAAGATGAATTTTGTAATGAGCCAGGTTTAGGACTTAAAAATAAGTTCACTTATCTTTGCTTCTGACCTTTGATATTTGGGATCGCTTTTAAATTCTACACCTTAGTTTTATGTCTTAGCAAATTATAAATCATCTGAAAATTACCCCTATTTTTGAATGTATTATGAAATATTTAAGGCATAGTTTAATTCCTCCCTTAGAAGCAACTTCCCTAACCACAGATATCAAGATATAATAGGCAAAATGTTTTAATGTTTCTTCTGTAGTTCCTAAAATCTCCTGAAATCTTTTCTTTTTATTGGACTGTATATCTGCATAGAAAAGAGCTATTGCTTTCACCACATTTTCAAAGGCTAGATTTGCAAATACTAACTACTATATATAAAATAGATAAACAATAAGGTTCTGCTGTATAGCACAGGGAAATATATTCAACATCTTATAGTAACCTATAATGAAAAGAATATGAAAAGGAATATATATATGTATATGCATGACTGAACTATTATTCCTTACACTGGAATTGACACAAAATTGTAAACTGACTATACTTCAATAGAAAGAAAGAAAGAAAGAAAGAAAAGAAAGAAAGAAAGGAAGGAAGGAAGGAAGGAAGGAAGAAAAAAGATCCAGTATGTTAGAAAGATGAATGATTTAGAGTTTAGGGAAAGACAATCCCTTTTGCTAGTCAGTTACTTTGTTGTTGTTTTATTTTGTTTGTTTGTTTGAAGTTATTAATGATTGAAATATTTTCATTTACAGTCTTGGTAAACTCAAATACAAGCCCCCAAATCCTAAAGTTAGAAACTAAACAACAATCTGATGAATTTCAGAACCAAGGCAGGCTATATCAGGAGAATTCATACCTTAAGATAATATAACAAGAGAGAAAAATGAGACTAATGACCATCAGTAAGATAAATGAGAAAGAAATGGCAGATTTGAAAAAGAACTAAATGCACCTGGAAATAAAAAATAAAATTTTTAAGTTAAAAACTCTCTGGGTTGAGTTAAAGAGCAAATTAGTCTCAGATGAAAAAGCACAAATGAACTACAATATATACCTGAGAAGATCACTCAAGATGAAGCATGGAGTAGAAAAAGGATACAAAAAAACAGAAACAAGAGATACAGATACTAGAATCAAAATGTTCAACTTGAGAAGGAATGCAATTAGAGAAGAATGGGGAAATTAGAAGGAATGGATAAGAATTTTCCAGAATGTTAATGAAAGACTTTTATGTTCAAATTAAAGAAAGACACATAAACTGAAGCATGATGAATAAGGAGAAATCCCCAGCTAGACATATAGACAAATTGTAGTGGAAATGCAACACACACACACACACACATACACACACACACATACAGAGAAAGAAAATCTTAGAGAAGGTGTCTAAATGTATCAGTCAGTTCTTGCCTCTGTCTCAGATGTGTGTGTGTGTATGTATATGTGTGTGTGTGTGTGTGTGTGTGTGTGTGTGTGTGTATCTGTGTCAGTCCCTTCACTGGCCATAAACTGGAGTTTCAGAAATTAACACAGCTTGAAAATGTAATATTTGAGAAGCAAACCACACAAAGTATCCACAATTTACCACATTATGTTGCAAGCCTTTTATTTAAAATCTCAGATGTTATGTATTTGCTTTCAAATATCTTAGAGAACACGCTGACTTTTTGGCAAATTGTCTATCTCTGAGCTCCTGTGGAATATATTAACATAAAAGACTTAGATATATTACTGCTAAAAGGGAGTCTTATTTTGCTATTTCCCTAGGTCTAATCTGATAAAATGTATAGATACTTTCTTTTGTTTTGTTTTGCTCTTCAAGTGATTCAATCCATGCTTAGTTATGAATGGTCCCTTCTCAAATACTGGTGCTGACTGATGGTTTCCAGGGCAGCTGGATTTTATTTGTGATTGGACATATTTCTGTCAAAGACAAGTAAAGAATTGCTGTAAAATACACTTCACTCTTTCAGATCTTAAAGCTTTGTAAAATAAAAACAAATTATTTAGTCACTTTTGCTTTTTAATTCTTTTATTAGAAATTCAGTAACAGTAGTCTAATCTCCTGAAGCTCATCAAATTATGTTATAATTATAAAAGGATCTTTCATAGTCTAACAGTAATTCTTCAATAGCAAGGGACTGCTATACTCCGTTTCTCCTATCATGATACATGTTTATTAAATGCTTTATTAATTTTGCACACTATTCCTGAAAATAAAATTAAAACTCCATTAATGCTTTAAGCCCTTATCAATGTAAACATTAAAATATAAAATATTTATAAGTTAACAAGGTGAGGAGTTCCGTGGTTTCTTTCCCCAGTGAAACAACCATATCTGGTAAAAATATCAATCAGTCAATCCGTCTGTCTAGATAACTGGAAATTACCCTTTAGGAACGCAGCAAATGAAGGTACAGCTATGAAAAGGAATCTACTAAATCTCAGCGAGGATAGTGAGAATGTGTGGTATTTGAGCCACAACCCAGCTCACTGTGATGGAAGCTTTGTTCCGAATGGGTGGATCCAAGAAGCTGGGGCTCCCGCTGTCCACAGCTCCCAGTTGTTAGAGCAGGCAGACAGCTAGATATGAGCAGATAAAGAGGGACCTGGGCCAAATGGCAAGAATTGGGCTAAAAGGAGGGGCATGGACCAAATGCAGGAAACCATACATCATGTAAACAACAGGGGTCCTTGGGCAGACAGAGAAAAACAGAAACCTCTGGACTGATAAGCAGTCATACATTTTGGGATGACAAGTGTCCTGGAGGCTGACAAAGAAAGGTGCAAAAAGGCAGGGATCTCCATTGTCCAAATGTAACCTTTTGCTCATTATGCCCTCATTTCAATAAAATCAGCCTTGCAGATTAGAAGCACCCGTCACGCACCAACACCATGACACATCCTATCCAGACTAAATAAGGACAAAAAACTCTCTTCTTCTCGGGAAGGTGGAGCTGGGATGAAAATCAGAGAATACAACTCCAAAGCCTTCCCTCCCCAGTGAATATTCTGCCCATTCATTTTACACCCTATGTAACCAACTTGCCAAAGGAACTCGGGGCAGCTGCTCACCTGAGCCTGCCCAGTCCCCCCCTGAGAGTGCACCATCCATCCCTTAATAAATCCCCACTTTACTTTCTCAACCTTTGCGTCTTGTCTCTGAAGTCTTTCTGCAATGAGACAAGGACATAATCACTGGTAACACAGTCAAGAATCACAGTATGTACCCAGGAGGGGGAGGCCACCAAATTTCTCATCCTCACCTCCCCCACAAGCTTCTTGTCACAGAAGACCCATTCCAGGCAACAGCAGCTGAAGATCTTTTCTGGGGCTTTTTTCCCACAGAGTGGAAACCTCAACCCCAGTATGGGAGTCAAATAGCATCAGGCCCTAAGCACTGACTCCTGCTCTCTTGTAGGACAGAGATTCCAGCCTAGAAGACACAAAGATCCATGGCACTGCCCTCACCCAGCATCCTCCTCGTAATGCAGGGATGTCACTCTCAGAGAAGTGGTCCACTGTCTTTATCTCTGGCTCCTAAGTGGCACAGAAGTTTCACCAGGGACAGAGACAGACCATAAAACAGGGAGGTCTGAAGATCTCCTTGACTTTCAAACAGTGTGGGAAAGGTCAAACCTAAAGGCACCCTTGTAAGTGAAATTCTGGTGATAAATAATTGAGAGGAAGCTGGTAGCTTCCTGAGTGTAACAAGCTAAGATGTAGACCAGCCACACATTCACCAGAGAAAATCAGGGACAGGAGAGCCCCTAGGGGTTGGAACAAACCTCAAAGACTGGCATCAAGCAAAGGAACCCAAATTTAATTGGTAAGACTGTAGATTGGTTTTTGCCCAGAGCATTGTTGAAAACAACAGAGAAATCAACTAGCAAATAGGGGAAGCTAACACCTGGCTGTGGTACCTACAGAGGCAAACAGCTTGACAGATCAGGGGAAGAGACAAAGAGAGCCCTGCTCGAGCTACAGCCATGCCAGGGTGACCATGAACTTGAGGAGCAAGTCAGAGGCTACACACTGCAAAGGAGATAGACTTCTATGAAATACTGCAGCCAAGTCATTAAACAAGCAAGCAAGCAAGGCTTAAAGAGGAAGTGGGGAGGGGAAATCATTATCCAGAGTTGTTACATTAGTTTATCCAAAATGTCCAGTTTTCAGCCAAGAAAAAATTGAGACATACAAATAAACAGGATAGCATAACCCACACCCAGGGAGAAAAAGCAAGGAATTGCCTTTGAGAAGACCCAGATGTCAAAAATATCTGACAGATATCAAAGTAGCTATTATGAACATGTTAGAAAAACTAAAAATTATACTGAAAGAAGGAAAAGGAAGGCATGATGACAATGTCTCAAAATAGAGAATATTAATGAAGAGATAGAAACTATAAAAACAGAATCAAACATAAAAATTCTGGAGATGTCAAAAAAAATGGAAAGATATCCCATGCTCCTGGATTGGAAGAATCAATATTGTTAAAATGGTCACACTGCCCAAGGCAATCTACAGATTTAATGCAATCCCTATCAAATTACCCAGGACATATTTCAGCAGAACTAGAACAAATCATAATAAAAATTTATATGGAACCACAAAAGACCTAGAATTGCCAAAGCAATTGAAGAGAAAGAAAGAGGCTGGAGGAATAACTCTCCCAGACTTCAGGCAATACTATAGAGCTACAGTCATCAAGACAGCATGGTATTGGTACAAAAACAGACATATAGACCAATGGAACAGAATAGAGAGCCCAGAAATGAACCCACAAACTTTTGGCCAACTCACCTTTGACAAAGGAGGCAAGAATATACAGTCTCTTCACCAAATGGTGTTGGGAAAACTGGACAGCAGCATGTAAATCAGTGAAGCTAGAACACCCCCTTATACCATACACAAAAATAAACTCAAAATGGATCAAAGACTTAAACATAAGACAAGATACAATAAACCTCCTAGAGGAAAATATAGGCAAAACATTATCTGACATACATCTCAAAAATGCTCTCCTAGGGCAGTCTACCCAAGCAATAGAAATAAAAGCATGAATAAACAAATGGGACCTAATGAAACTTACAAGCTTCTGCACAGCAAAGGAAACCATAAGTAAAGCAAAAATACAACCTACAGAATGGGAGAAGATTTTTGCAAACAATGAAACCAACAAAGGCTTGATCTCCAGAACATATGAGCAGCTCATACGACATAATAAGAAAAAAAACAAACAACCCAATCCAAAAATGGGCAGAAGACCTAAACAAGCAATTCTACAAGGAAGACATACAAACGATCAATAGGCACATGAAAGAAAGCTCAGTATCACTAATTATCAGAGAAATGCAAATCAAAACTACGATGAGGTATCACCTCACACCAGTCAGAATGGCCATCATTCAAAAGTTCACAAATGACAAATGCTGGAGAGGTTGTGGAGAAAAGGGAACCCTCCTACACTGCTGGTGGGAAGGCAGTTTGGTGCAGCCACTGTGGAAAACAGTATGGAGATTCCTCAAAAGACTAGGAATAGACTTACCATATGACCCAGGAATCCTGCTCCTGGGCATATATCCAGAAGGAACCCTACTTCAAAAAGACACCTGCACCCCAATGTTCATAGCAGCACTATTTACAATAGCCAAGACATGGAGACATCCTAAATGTCCATCAATAGATAACTGGATAAAGAAGAAGTGGTATATTTATACAATGAAATACTATTCAGCTATAAAAACTGACAACATAACGCCATTTGTAGCAACATGGATGTTCCTCGAAAATGTCATTCTAAGTGAAATAAGCCAGAAAGAGAAAGAAAAATACCATATGAGATCACTTATATGCAGAATCTAAAAAAAAGGAGAACATAAATACAAAACAGAAACAGACTCATAGATATAGAATATAAACTTGTGGTTGCCAAGGGGGTGGGGGGTGGGAAGGGACAGACTGGGATTTCAAAATTTGTAGATAGTGACAGGCATATGTAGAATGGGTAAACAAGATTATACTGTATAGCACAGGGAAATATATACAAGATCTTGTGGTAGCTCACAGCGAAAAAAAAAATGTGACAATGAATATATGTATGCTCATGTATAACTGACAAATTGTGCTCTACATTGGAATTTGACACAACATTGTAAAATGACTATAACCAATAAAATGTTAAAAAAAAATTCTGGAGATTAAGAGTACAGAAATTGACATAAAAAATAATCTCTCTCTGTCTGTCTTCTCTGTATTGCACAAAGGGAGTTAAAATATCATTTTATTTACCTTTGAGCCTTCCTATCCAATAATTAGCAACAGTAGTTCAATAATTTCTAACTTAAAAAAATTTATTCAATTATCTACTCAACCCAAAGTTTACATTCTGGAGTGTTAACTCAAATAGTGCATATGTATTTTAATAATTCATATATGCATATTTATAATAATTGAAAGATCACCATTTTGCTTTAACTAGAAAGAACAAAAGTCAAATAAACAAGATGGATAAGCCTAGGATTTGAACTTGGATAACTCTAAAGTAAAGAGCATGCATTCATTCTATAAAACAGGTTTTTCAGTACATTGAATGTAATGTTCTATTTCCTGCTGAGAGAATCATTTCACTCCCCTTCTCATACTGAAAACCTGAAGTTAAGAAATCGTATTTTACAGAATTGTGAAAGAATCTTCATTTTAGCAAAGTAATACAAAATGAAAAAAAATCAGCTGTGTGTCCTGAAAATTGTCCCTTAATGTTGAACTGACAATGAACAGAGTTTATAGGTAAGTGATCAATCAACCAATTTAGGGAACACATACGATATTAAAAGTATTGCCTCAAGTGGTCCAGGAAACATAAACAAGCATAACCCTAAGTCTCTCCAAGGAGTCTGCATATTTATTGTAAGATGACTTAGAAATACATGATTTCTAAGTAAGCGTAACTCTTTTATTGAAAATGGCGTGAACTCCGTAGAAGCATAAACAAGAAAGAACTGTATCTTTCTCCCACTATGACCTTCAGGTCATATACTGTCAGATCACCTTTTCTTGCATTTGGAGAAACTGAAAAGTTTTATTTTCAGGCATTAAAAAGTCTAGTCTACTTGAGCCACCAAAACTCACATACTCATGCCAACAGTGATGGGGTCGGTGATGATGCAGCTTCTTTACTTGTTGACGTTGTGGATGACTCCGAGTAACCTCTTTCTGCATTTATGCCTCTGATTCCTGAGAACACACATGGGCTTCTCCTAAGAAGCCTTTCATGCTCAGCTACAGGAACAGCATAGACCAGATATTTGAATATCTGTGGGTTAGCAAACGTCCAGCCAGGATAGAAGACACCTGTCTCTCCAGTCTTTTGGATTACCCTCCAACTTGGATTGATGAGTGAAAAAGCTGACAGAACTCTCTAGTCCTATAAATTTCATTCAAAACCTTCATGGTAAATCTCTAGCCTTGCCTTACAAAGGCTAGTTACAGATGCGAAAGAAAGTGGTCAACAGACCACCTTGGCTACCTCTTAGTAAATCTCCTTGGATGTGTCTAGGAACTCTGTTTAGGATTTAGTATATGTATGATCCATCACCCTTTGCTTTGCAATTTCAGCTACAGCTTTGGTATAACACAGATCGTGCCAATCCATATCCTATTATGGTAAATGTAAGTGAATAAAGGATCCAGTGTCCTTAAGCTACATCATGGGGCCTGATTTGCCTCAAAGATTAATGAAACATAAATCTCATGGCACCTCATTTGCCTCCAAGGTCCTGTGCCTCCTTCTGTGTTCATAATTTTGTATTCTTTCCCTTAAAGTGCTCTCTCCCAAATGTATAAGCTTTCAGCACCCCAAAAGTTGGATTTGCTCCTGAGAGCACATGATTAGTTGAAGATCTGTTAAGTTCTCAACATTGAGAGATGGCAGAGTCATTACTGGGGCTTTCCAGGAAGGCTTTATAAAGGAGAATTTAAAGATTTCTCATTTTATCACAGAAAGAACAAACTGTCTTGGATGTTTAGGGAGACTTTCTGAAGGAATTAGTACAAATCTTATGTAGACTGAGAATTTTAGAGGACTCTTGGAAATAGCAGACTATCTCAAGAAAAAAATCTGTCTCTGCACTGTTGCCCATAAAATCTTACCATGAGATTAATGTTTTGCTTCTAGAATAGGGCATAATCATCTATTTCCATTCGTCATGAGTAATGCAGCACTATATATGCTACCTCTCGCTGTAAATCATTCAGGGATCTTATTCAATCTTTAATCCTAACTGACATTTTAGAAGTTTTTTGCAATACATAGAAGCCAAGAAATCCTCTTTTCATACTAAATTTAATCTTAATTTCATATACATTGAATATCCGTGAATCTTTTCCACATGTATTTTTGGTGATATCTCAACTTATTATCTTATTAATAACAGACTACCTTCTTCATTAACAGAGTGTTTTTCCTTCTAATTCTGTCCATTGTTCAGTTTCTATTTCTCTGTTCTAGCCTTATCTTTCTGTAACTTCAAAAGCCACTTTGGTCTTGGTTTTACTTTTGCATTTCTTTCTCCTTGGACATTGCTATTTGTTTTACTAATGCTTTTCAGGTAACTTTCAATTTGCTTTGAAAGGCTTTCTTTCATGTGAAACACCTCTTTCTATCAAAAAAATAATAATTTGTCACTCAGTCCTCGTTTAGTTCTTCGTTTGTGAACTACTGTTGCCTTGTAGTAAAATCTGAGCCAAATGGGGCTCTTTGGTGTATTTTGTATTCACAAGGGATGTAGCAAGCCTTACAATCATGAAATGGCCCATCCTGCAGTGCCAGGCTCTCACTGAAACCTACTGAAAATAAGATGACCTGCTTCTATGCACAGACCTCAATTTACACGGCTTTTCAGTGTCTTCTAAGACATTGCTCTTCACATCCATCAAAGAAATAGTGCTTTTTTCTGCTTTTCCTCTACCATTACTTTCAAAATGTCTTTTGATCATTTATGTCCTATCAACATCACCAACCATGAATTTGAAGTCTGGAGGCAGCCAGGACTGTAAGAAATACAAATAGATGAAGTTAAAAAAACAGACTGTCATAATCATTACTAAAATAGAATATTATTTTAACTGCATATTTGGAGAACCAGTAAGAATCATATCAACAACTTTGTGATGAAAAGATAGTTGTTCATTCATTAATGTGCGTTAAAACAATGAAACGTTTCTTGTGGTTTCTCTCGCTAACAAATTCTGCCTCTAAAATAAAGTTTTGTGCCTTGCACTTTATAGAATATGTATGTAGATAAATACATATGTATGCATATGCTTGTAACAATAAAATATAGTAGTTATGCATTAAACAAGACATTCATTTTTTCCCTCAGATTAAAAAAATAAAAACAAAACTAACCAAAAATCCTTTTACACTAACTTCAAGGAACAGACTCATTTAGAAGCTTGGTATTTGGTCATCCAGGAATCTGTTTAATCATGACTTTCTTATGAAGATCTGAGGATGTAAAATATGTATATTTTTATCCAAAATACATTAACTTTTTCTGGACTCTATTGTATAGTCTCACATTTGAAGAGTACACCCAGCGTCTGAAGGCTGATGTCAAACCCGTGTCAAGGCAGAGATGATGAAAGTGTTACTGCTTTCTAAGGGCACATGAGCAACAGCAGACACCTTGGGGGAACACGTTCTCAAATCTAATGTGGAATTTTAATTTTGTCAATGCCCCCACTCCAATTCATACAATCACAGTACACTTTGACAGTCTTAGAGTTCTTTTCCATAGAAAATAACTAAAAACTGGTATCTTTAGAGAGCATAATGAAGTGTTTTCTAATCACAGACTTGTGATGTGTTCTCGATATGTCATTCCTCTAATTGAATGCCTTAAAATAGCAATTGCAATGCTCTAAATCTAATGTATTCATATGACAATAATGGAATTAGAGGATGAATACACAGATAAAAATCTCTTCTCGAAGTGAAGAATAATTATTCACGCTGGAAAACTATCAGAAACAATTTGGGGCTTTTCTAATAACATACAAGGTAATTTATTATTTTCAGTGTAGTTGCAAATATTTACTACTTACTAATTCCTATAGAATTCAATGCAGCCTACAAGTAAGATTAGTGGGGAATATGAATGTTACATTAAAAAATCACATTAGAGTTTACCTTAGGTTAAAAGGAACTTAGCAATAACATAGTTTAATCTTTTCATTTATGAGTTAACCAAATCCCAAAGAGGTTAAAACACAAGTAAAAAAGTATATTAATAATCTGTAGCATTGGTACGATTAGACGCTAGCTCACCTAACCCCATGCCCAGAGTGCCTTCCATATTTTCACCAAGGACTTATCTATCACACAGGCAAAACTGAGAGCAGAGCTTGGTCATTTAAACAACAAATGAAGTCTTGGTCATAAAGAAAGGCAACTCTCATTTAATTTTTCTCTATTCCTACAGTAAGCTCTTTATTTCAAGAAAAGAAAAAAGTAGAACATACTGTTTATCAAAACGTACAATCTACCATAACTTGCCCTATTTTGAGATTGTTAAATGTCTGTAAATTATAAAATTGCTATTTACATTAACCCTTCCACCAAACTGAAAGCAATATAAATGTCCAGTTACTGTGGATGATTTGTAATTTAGCTGTGTAGTGCAGCCACTTAAGCTGCTTGGATTTTGATATCCAAAGGCTTACCATTTTTGTTCCTGTGTACATACCTGCTAGAAATGCATACACACGTGCATCAAAAATGTGCAGGAACTTCCTCAGAAACTTTATTCGTAATAGTCATTAGGTTGAAACAATCCAAACATCCAGTAATCTTAATATGGATAACATTTATTCATGAAATGGGATAGTACGTAACAATGAAAAATGAACAAACTTCTGTTATACCTAACAGCATTAAGGTATCTCACAAGCCCAGAGTTTCATGAAAGAAACCCAGATAGCAAAGGATACATACTGTATTTTCTATTTATACAAAGGGGAAATAAACTATCAAAACTAATCTCTTTTGTTAAAATTCACAATTGTGGTTACCTCTAGGGAGGAGAGAGTTGAAGTGCTTTGGAGGAGGTAAAAGAAAGGTTTCTGGGGTGCTGGTAATATTGTATTTCTTGATTGCGATGATATGATAATTATTTAAGTTAAACTTAAAACTAGTGTACTTTTCTATATGCATGTTGTATTTCAATAAGCATCTTTAAAATGCTGTGGAAGAATGTATAGTGATGATGAGAAATAAAAATGACATTTTTTCAATTACTAAAATAATTTTAATCATTAAAACATAAAGATCTTAATCATATGCTAAAATATTGACATATTAATAAACATGTTAACCATAGTTATCACTGGGTAACAGAATTATAGATGAGTTTAATTTTCCTCTTTTTACTTGCTCATTTTTTAATTAATTTATACATTAAATTTTTTGTTGACATATAGTTGATGTACAATATTATATAATTTACAGATGTACAACATAGTGATTCACAATTTTTAAAAGTTATACTCAATTTATAGTTACTATAAAATATTGGCTATATTCCCTGTGCTGTATAATATATCTGTGTATCTTATTTTATATAGAATAGTTTGTAACTCTTAAGCCCCTAATCCCTATATTGCCCCTCCCCACTCCTTCCCACTGATAACCACTAATTTGTTCTCTGCATCTGTAAATCTGTTTCTTTTTGATTATATTCACTAGTTTGCCTTATTTTTAAGATTTTATGTATAAGTGACAAAATATAGTATCTATCTCTCTGACTTATTTCATTTAAGCATAGTGTCTTCCAAGTCCATCCATATTGCTGTAAATGGAAAACTTCATTTTTTATGGCTGAGTAGTATTCCATTATATATACATATACACTACATCTTCTTTATCCATTCATCTGTTGATGGACACTTAGTTGCTTCCATATCTTAGAAAATGTAAATAATGGTGCTATGATGATTAGGGTACATGTATCTTTTCAAATTAGTGGATTTTTTTTACAGATATATACCCAGAGGTGGAATTGTTAGGTCATATGGTAGTTTTCTGTGAAAACTGCATTTTGTTTTCTACATTAGCTGCACCAGTTTACATTCCCACCATCAGTGTATGAGAGTTCCCTTTTCTCCACATCCTCACCAACATTAGTTATTTGTGTTCTTTTTGATGATAGCTATTCTGACAGGTGTGAGGTGATAGCTCACTGTGGTTTTGATTTGTATTTCCCTGTTGATTAGTTGAAAAGATGTTGAGTATCTTTTCATGTGCCTGTTGACAATTTGCATTTCCTCTTTGGAAAAATGTCTGTTCAATTCTTCTGCACAATTTTTTAATTACATTGTTTTTGTGATGTTGAGTAGTATGAGCTATTTATATCTGTTGAATATTAATCCCTTATTGGTCATTATCATTTGCAAATATTTTCTCCCATTCAATAAGCTGTATTTCATTTTGTTGATGGTTTCCTTTGCTTTGCAAAATCCTTTAAGTTTAATTAGGTTGCATTTGTTTATTTTTGCTTTTATTTCTTTTGCTTTAGGAGGAAGAGCCAAAAAAATATATTGCTGAGATTTATGTCAAAGAGTGTTCTGCTTAGGTTTTCCTCTAGGAGTTTTATGGTTCTGGTCTTACATTTAGGTCCCTATTCCATTCTGAGTTTATTTTTAAGTATGGTGTTAGATAATTTTCTAATTTCATTCTTTTATATGTAGCTGTCCAGTTTTCCCAGGTCCACTTATGGAAGAGACTGTCTTTTCTCCATTGTATATTCTTGCTTCTTTTGTCATAGATTAACTGACCATAAGTGTGTGGGTTTATTTCTGGACTCTCTATCCTGTTCAATTAAATTATCTGTCTGATTTTATGTCTGTATAACACTGTTTTGATTAGTGTAGCTTTATAGTATTGTCTGAAGTCAGGGAGCATAATACCTCCAGCTTTGTCCTTTTTTCTTAAAATTGCTTTGGCTATTCAGGGTCTTTTGCACTTCCACATAAATTTTAGGATTATTTGTTCTAGTTCTATGAAAAATATGGTTATTTTGATAGTAATTTCATTAAATCTGTAGATTGATTTGGGTAGTATGGACGTTTAACAATATTAACTCTTCCAATTCATGAACACAGGATGTCTTTCCATTTCTTTGTATCATCGTCAGTGTCTTTCATCAGTGTTTTCTAGATTTCAGAATATAGGTTTTTCACCTCCCTGGTTAAGTTTATTCCTTGGTGTTTTATTCTTTTTGATGTGGTTTTAAACAGGATTGTCTTCTTGCTTTCTCTTTCTGATAGTTCATTATTAGTGTATAGAATGCAACAGATTTCTGTACATTAATCTTGTATCCTATAACTTTACTGAATTCATTTGGGTCCCTTGGTTTTAAAGGATCGTTCAGTTAAATATCCAGCCCAAATGTAGTAAAAAATTTTATCTTTTTTCCCACTTAAGCAATGTTTTTAATAATTAATATTACAACAATGTTTTTTCAAAGAAATATAGAAATAGGCAAGGAGAGTTCAAAGATTATGTACCATAGCAAACAGCAGGATTTATAAAGTACAGTCATCCCAAATTCAACCTCAAGAAATCTCTTTCTGAAAACCCGCAGGATAGGAAGATTGGTAGAAGCAGAAATTAACACATTATGGTAAAATAAATTTAGAAACAAAGTATACAAACACATTTTTGACATTTTAATATACTGAAATAAAGCAATAAAAACATCATACCAAGATAACATTCATACCAGCTTACACATGCCCTCACCCAACACCAGGGGACCTGCTTTTTTAAACTTAGGGGATAAATGACATCTGAATCTACATTACAGCATTCTTCTCCACTATTGAAGTGTAAACGATTGACATGGGGAAATTCACCTCAGGTTACTGAAGTAGAAAGTTGAACATTTACCTAGCAGATTCACTTGGGATCTGAGCAAGCCAGACAGATAAGATGCTAGAAATGATAAAGACAATATTCATAATGTATAAACATTTTCTCTCTCCCTATCTCAATATTTCCTAAGTCCTTTCAAAGTAACCTATGTATTCTACAAATGCCAGGGCTTGCACATCCAAAGCAAAACGATATAGAGGCATCTTAGTTATCTAAACTGGGTGTCTGCAGTGGCACAAATCACCTTTCTATTCTAATTTTGCTGAGCATTTCCAACCACAGGTTGATGAGGAGCAAAATATAAACATGTCCAGATTAAATTAAACACAGCATTTAAGGAGTGACTGTTTATTAGTCTGCTAGTAGAAACTAGACCTAAAATAATTTTGTTTCTTACATGTCTGAATCGAAGAAATATACCAAGTTGTTAGGAACATGAGATCTGAAGTTTGACTCCCTGGATTCAAATCCTGGCTTTACATTACCTACAGACCTTAGTTATTTTGTAAGCACTTCCTGCCTCAGTTTACCCATCCATAAAATGGTGTGATAATATTAACACTGACCTCAGATAGTGGTTATATGGATAAAGCACATAGAATGGTATCTGGAACACAGTAAGCATTTAAAATTGTTATTATTAGCTACTACCTAATACTCACCCATGCTTTTCATCAAACAGTTGCTGCATCAGTTTTTGTATACAACAGTCAGTCAAAAGATTGATGGGAAATGATCTGGACCTAAGTTGGAGTCCTAGATCTGCAAATAAGAGGTTACATGACCTTGGCAAGCCACTATCTCTAGATTCTTGGCCTAGGAAGTGGACCTGATACCTGCCCCACCTACATCATTATGAAAATCAAGTGTGATTGTATTTACTGAATGTAAATTAAGAAAGTCCTATATAGATGTGAAGGCCTGCTATCTGTTCGTTTAATCAATTCTCTTCAAAATAGTTAAGACTACAGCCAGATCCTGCAGCTGATGCTCCACAACGTGTGCCAAAGAAACGTATTTTTTAAGAAAAAGTAAATAAATATCAGAATATCCATGGTTATTTTTGAGTATATAAGGGTTCATTTTCCTACCGATCAAGAAAAGGAAACCTAGTAGTGAAACAATTATTTAAGTGTAGATGGATTTCGCTAGAGTTCCCTCTCCATCCTCTCACGTTCACATTTTTTCTCCCACTGTTGATGTGCATGAGCTCCATGAGCAAATTGCCTAATGTCCCTTCCCTGCTTCTGTGGCTCATCAGTTTCTCTCCCCTGCACCTGCCTGGGTGTTTCTGCTGTTCTTCCTTCCCTGTCTGGACTGATTCTACATCAGAGAAAAACAAGAGATCATCTACACTGGGAATAATGAACACTGATCTTCCAATTCAGCCCTGAAACACCTACTACAGTGGACCGACTTAAAGAACATTCAGGTGTCAGAAAATCTAATCGTCACCCTGAAAACAACACCAAGCTATGTTTTGATGGAACCATGTCTTCAGCTGTTTGTATGCTGTCCTCTGTCACAGACTTTGAAACTAAAATCATACTTGGCTTTACTGCTTTGGACGCCACATATTTTTCTGAAAAGAAGAAAATAATTATACAAACATTTTAAAATGATAGGGGCTTTATATTAAAACATAGTGGGAAAAAAAAACTATGCTGGCAAACTGGAATACTTTGGTCTTCTCTCCTTTCACGCATTATCAAATTCATGTACAAATTTGACAGTTAAAAGAGAACGATTTGAAATATCCAGACAACTCCTTGTAGATTTTCGTATTGTTCTCTCACTTAATGCAGCTAAGGATTCTTAAGGACATTTTTGCTAATCCACCATATCCTGGTTGCCAAAAGACTTTCATAGCTCTGAGGGAGTCTCCAGTGTTTAAAAATTGATTATTATGCGATCTTCAAAAATAAGGGACCGGGGATTGTCAAGATGGTGGAGTAAAAGGACGCAATGCTCACTGTCTCCCAAGAATACAATAAAAACTATATCTGTGTACAGAACAGTTTGCACAAAATACTCACTGAACTTTAGCAGACTATCTCTTGCATCAGAAATAGAAGGAGAATCCTCACAAAACCGGATAAACAACAAGTTTATAATGTATAGCACAGGGAACTATGTTTAAAATCTTGTAGTCCATATAATGGAAAAGAATATGACAAGGAATATATGCATGTATATATATGACTGAAATATTATGCTGTACACCAGAAAGTGACACAACACTGTAAACTGACTATACTTCAATAAAAAAAGAATGTCTTACATCTCAACTAAAATCATAATTAAATACAAGAATGAAATACATTTTGAAGATCAAAAAAAAAAAAAAAAAATGAGGGACCAGACTTGCTTTCAGATGTATAAGGTGATTGGACAATGTCGAGAGGCTCTGTTTGGCTGAGTATGCCTCTCTAGTCCTCTGGTTAAATAGCCTTTCCTCTCACACTTTGGTGAGCCTGCTATGGACCCATTTATCAAGTCTGCTCACAGTTCCTCCAATGTTTGCTGTTCGCTGTCCTTTCCTGCCCCATCTCTCCATCTGCAGAATGTAACAGCTATCTTGAAGACTTAGATCAAAGGTGAATTCTTCCATAAAGACTTTCCTGATTCTATATGAGGAATGAATCTTTCCTTCCTGTGATTTTTCCAATTTTTTTAACCTATTCAATGTAAATTGCCTTACACAAGTGTAACTACTAAAGCAGATTGCAAATTCTTTTAGGCCAGGGACTTGTCCTTGTCCATCTGATCATCCTCTGTATCCCTGAGAACAATGCCTTGCAGATAGTTGATTGTTCATAAATATTTGTAGGAATAATTTTAACCAAATAAATTTATTGAGTAAAGTGACAACTAGATGAAGGAGTCACATCACAGCTATGTTACAAGGGATATGATATCCGGTTTCCAGTGATGAAAACCTAATGAAAGTCCCAGTGAGGTAACACCAGTAGAGACAGAAACCTGTCTGAAGATGCAAAAACAAACTAACATTCATTGAGCATGAGGTTAGTTTCCCATGGCTTCTGTAACAAAGTACAACAAACTTGGTAGCCTTAAAAAAAAAAAAACCCAGAGATTTATTGTTTCACATTTCTGGACACCAAAATTCCAAAATCAGCTTCACCAGGCTGATGTCTCTGTCACCAGGCAGGGCTGCACTCCCTTCAGACATTCTTAGGGGGATTCATTCCTTGCCTCTTCCAGCTTCTGATGCTTGCTGACATACTTTGGATTGACCACATCCCTCCATTCTCTGCCTCCATGGTCACATTGCCCTATCTGCTACTGGTCTTTTTTGTTTTATTTTGTTTTTCTCTTTCCTTTGCCACCATTTTCTTTTAAATAAAGGCACATGTGGTTGCATTTTGGGTCCATCCGGATGAATACTTTTTTTATATCAAGAATCTCAGCCAAGCTCCAAGTATCCTTTTTTCCATGAAAGGTAACATTTAAAGTCCCCAGGGTTTGACATCTTGTATCTTTGGGGCCATTACTCAGCCTGCAAATACCAGCTAGACATTTTTGTATGTGTGATCTTACTCAGTCTTCACAGCTGGTCTGTGAAATAGTTGTGGCTGTTCTGAATTATAGGCAAGACCACTGAAATCCAAGAGTTTGAGTGTCTTTCCCAAAGGTACACACAGTAAGTGGTTGAATATTTGATTCAAACCTAAGTCTGACTCCAAATTGATTTTGTTTTTCTGTTATATCCTAGCAGTAGACACACCGTAGATTGTTAATAAATGTTTGTTGATATCAAACAAAACCCTCACTGAGATTTTGAAGGTTGCTGCTTTATCATTTTGTCACAATTTCTAAAAGTTCATTGATTTTTAAAGCATTTTTATGTATCAGATGTCTCTTCACAAAGTGTTTTCCAAAGTGAGTGCAGTGTTGTCTCCAAATGGGTCACCACTGAGAATTAAATTTTGTCAGTGTAATTCAACATAGGGAATGTTAAGATTTCATGTAGAAAGTTAAAAAAAAGGGGGGGGAATTGAAAATCTGAGAGGGTGAAAATATACACCAAAGTCATACAAAAGTCTACAAAAGCTAAAAGCTTCCATCTTCAATCCCATCCAAGAATGTTGAGAGTCAGCTATTTTATCACTATGAATTAGTGAGGTTTCTGTAGATACTGAACATAAGGTTAAAATTCATTCAAACAACGTTGTCTATTATGTCTGACTTCTCCTAAGTCTTAGATGATTGTGAAGTTATATTGCTGGGCTCTAGTAATTTAGTATAAACTTTCTAGTGAACATTTGTAAATATCTTATGTGATAAAGCTATTTTTGAAAATTCAGGAAGCACCACTGGATCATTTCTACTCTACTAGTTTATGCTAATGTATAATATAAATATAAAGATACTGGTTTTCTTGGTCCACAAAGGCATGTATGAGTGTTTGCTTGCTGATGTAACAAATTACCACAAATACAACAGCTTGAAAGATAGAGGAAGCCTGGATCACTGAATCTCCACATGAAGGAGACCTCCTACCGATCCGGAACTCCTGCATTGGAAAGTTCTATGAGCTAGAAATATACTTCTTTGTATTTCGGCCTTTATACATTCTGGATCTGTTTTTTTCCAGCAGCTAGTATTACCCACACTAATACATCCTCCGTTTATCCTACTCTAGAATTCATAGCACAAACCATGGTGCAAATTCTCCAGTCCCTGAGTCTTTAGACTACATAAATCCTTATCACTCTCAAATTTTACTCAAGGATATTATTGATGTTGTAAAGGTTAAGAGTGTATTTTGGAACTCAGAGCTAAGAATTTGAAACAAATCCTAAAATGTTTTGTGCATTATTTCCATGGGAGCAAAACACTTCAACCTCATTTAAAAAATAGTTTTAATAATGGAAAGGCTGCACAGCAAAGAGCACAGTTTAAAGTACAGTAAAAAATACATGGACAGAAATGCTGAAATATTACTCTCTTGTACAAGATTAGCTAAACAGTACAGACTGCTCTTAGCAGAAAAT
Organism: Camelus ferus; assembly: GCF_009834535.1. Classification (NCBI taxonomy): domain Eukaryota; kingdom Metazoa; phylum Chordata; class Mammalia; order Artiodactyla; family Camelidae; genus Camelus; species Camelus ferus. The sequence goes on along the minus strand of NC_045703.1, from coordinate 17,272,088 downwards.
TAAATTCAGGATGAAGGAAAGGCACACTCAGGTCTTCTTTTATGTGGAGAGGGTCTGCATTTAGAGACTTATTATAATGCAGAGTTTAAATATGCTCACATAATATTGTCCTTCTGGAAAAGGAAGGGTCCCAATACATAAGGTCAGTGACTGGGTTAGTGCCTAAGATCATGGGTCTATACTGATTTTATGATTTATATAATCAGGTAATTATTTTCTAAAAATTTCTCATTTGAACAGAAGGTTTTGGGTAAGATGTGGGAAGTGAGAGGAGATAATTTGAAGCTGATCCACATATGACAGTGTTATCAAAATTAAATGGTAGAACTGGGCTGACATCTGAGAAAAAGCTTACAGGTCAACAGGTTCAATAATTATTAGTAAGAACTACACTAACATTCATACTTCTACTTAGAATATCATTTACATCTGTAATTTCTCAACAAGCATGAATATAATTAATATTAAATATTGTAAATGTATGAGAAAACAAGCTCAGAGAGATTTCCAGCAAATGAGCCAATGCCACATAAATAACTACTACGCGCCTGTTTCAGAATTTGGAGTTGTGGCCAAGTCCTTGCATCATTTTTAAAAAGTCCTGATTAGGAGTTTCTGACTCACCATAAGAACCACCAACAAAAAGGGATTTTTGATAAACTACTCCATCCTGATTATTTTAGGATTCTTTCCATTGTGTCCATTTCTACTAGTGTTTTTACTAATTCTCTTGCCAATATCCCTGACCTCAAATGAAAAGGTAATATTGCTTCAGGTGTGCTTTCCTGAAGACAAAGTTAACTCATCTGAAAAATAACAAGTTCCTATTTTAAAAAAACAGCCATTTGGACTTACACAAAATGACATTTTAGGGTAAAAGTAAAGAACCACCGTGTCAAGCTATTTTCATGCAATAAGTACAACATCCAGATTAAATGCTTTTCCTGATTTAAAGTTTCTTAAAAGTCAGTTGATATACTATTTCTGGTTACTAACATTACCTAAAGTTTAAGGATTTTAAGAAAGCCAACTATTTCACTAAGAAAACAAAGCAAATAGAATTTGCAACCATAGTGACAGCTTAATTTAAACTGGGTCATTTATATATGATATTCAGACTTATGATTATTTACAAAATTGCATTATTGATTATTTTAAGAAGGCAATGAACAATTGTATAAATGAAGGCAAACTGTTCACACAACGCTGGGTTACATTTAGCCATAGGGAGATTAATGAAGGTGGGTAGGAGCTCAGATTCAAATAATTAATCAGAACGTTCATTAGGAAAACAGTCTGAAGAATCCCATTACTAAGTCACTCCATTTAACATAGAATTTATTCAAGTCATTTGACAATAATTTATCTTTGTACCAGAAACAATGGTGATGTGTTGCAGGTGTAGGAGGCATTTTGGAGAAACAAGTCATTCTTGGTCTCATAGTTCTTACTTTCTAATAAAGAGATAAGAAAGAAAGCAAGGAAGAAGAGAAAGAAAAGAAGAAGGGAGAGTTAACAAATAATTGGTAAATGTTGAGTGAATTAATTGATAAAAATATTAATAGAAAAGAAGTGTACAAATGAATACCAACAAACATATTCTCCATAGCTCAGCCAGGCTTTCCCCAAGGAAATGGAACCACTGTGAGTATCACGCAGTCAGGAATTTATCACAGGAATTAGGCATTACACAGTTGTAGGAGAAAATGTGAAAGTAAGGGTCGACAAAGTGGAGCTGGAAGATTACTTAGGAGTCATTATAAGTCATTAGATGGTTCTCCTGGAGCACTGGCACTGGGGGACATGTTAAAGCTTACAGCAAATCTGGAAACAAGGAACTTCAGCTCCTGGAGCAGGCTGCAGTGGGTGTTGGTGTGGAGGGATGCGCAAAGCTTTTGCCTCTTCATGGTTACTGCTCCTGTGAATTCACAGCCAAGCATGTAGTCGGCCTGGGAAGCTATGGGTCTAGGGGGGTCAGTGGTCAGGAAGAAAAGCAGAACTCAAAGTAGGAAAGAAGAATGAGGATAAACAGGGACCCATCACATTGCATCACATCTGTCTTAACCTCTGACTATGAAGACTTTCAGGGAGATACGGCTTCTGTTTCACTGGTCCAGATCTCATGCAGATTCTCTTGTGGCCAATTCCAAGTTGGAACGCATAGGGAAGGTGATTCTGAGACATGTAGTTCCAGATTAACCAAGCTGACATAATTCAAACTATCCCATTATATATCTATATATTTCCTATATTTCTATATTTCCTGTTTATAACATGTTATTTCAAAATAAGGTCATAAACAAAAATAATTACTTTTAGAAATGCTGTTAAAATCAAAAGTCAGTAAACACAAAGCTATAAAGGTATAAAATCCCTTTTGAGTCTTCCTTTCGTGATTTTGCAGGTTGCTCTGCTTATTCACCTCGTGCTCTGCACTTTGCAAATGTCATTTCAGATTCTTAAGAAATTCCCCCAGAATAGTGGCAATTTGCCAGAGCATCTTCTCTCACTTTTCTGAAAAAGATCAATGAAGTGAAGAGAAATGTAGTGGCTTATCCAACATTCATGGTGGGGTGAACTCCCCAGAAAATGCTAGCTTGATGCCTGCTCTATTCACTGGTCTACACAGTGAGGACAGTGTTCTCTGATGCAAGAAGTCAGAATAGATAACAGGGATGGATTCGGCTGATCTGCAAGTGTAGCATTTACTCTCATCCCTTAAATGCACGGAATAGATCCATACAATTCAGATCATTTTTCCAGAGAATGTTAAGGATGGCAACCACATCCAAAACTCTGGCAATCTTCATTGAGTGAAAATAACTCATTGCACACTTACCCTGAAAGAGTGGGCTTGTGCATAATTTAATAAATTTGGTGTTGGATGTTTCAATATGAATTCACTTTATTGTAGTAATTCTCTGGAGTCTGATATTGTTTCATCCTCTAGTAATCAATAGCCAGAGTCAATCAATTTGATTTCTTAACATGATTCACCTGTTGTATTTAGACAGTACCAGTAAAAAACAACAAAACACAAGAAAAACAACAACAAAGTAATTTGAATTGGAGAGGTATTTGATATTGAAGACAAAGTCTTAAAACTGATTTGTAGTTAAGATAAATAGACATTTCTATATTTCCAAATCTAATATCATCAGAATTGTGTAAAGATAATATTCATAACAAAGGACACTTTAAACTGACAATTGCTGTAAAATTGAAGTGGAGAAATACAGTGTTTGCTCCAAATGAATTACTACCTTAAGGTCAGGATAAATGTATTTTTAACTCTACATCTATCAAGTGGATTTAGATTGTGTCATTAAAATGAAAGAAACCTCTTATATATTATCTTCTGAGATGGATGGGAAAATTCTCTAAGAGGAGGTAAGCTGCATATCAAAGTAACCAATTTTACTAAAATGTAGGGTTTCAAGTAAGAAGTTACTTCAGCAAAACTACTAGTTAGAGTCTTACTGGTATATTCTTTGATTAATGGTTGAAACAGCTGGAAATCACTATTCATTGTGCTAGTATTTTAAAAAGCATCTCTACAGGATATTGGCAGTGACCCTCCCTGGAATAAAAATAACCTCCATAATGGGTGTCTTTGACATAAAATACTTATTAGGAAAATGCATATTTGGGAAAGTTTAATATTGGAAGTGCTTGCTCCAAAGAAAAGAAAGTTGTTGATAACCAATATTGAACTGCTATTTTTTATAAGGAAACATGCAGCCTCACAATTAAAAGTCCATATTCCATTGTGACAATGACCATGAAGAAGCCCTCATTAATACCACAGAACACTAAGTTGGCTCCATATATTAAATAACTTTAAAAAACCTGTGTCAGATGTACTTTCTTCATCCAGAAATATGAACTAATTTTTAATTCTAAGAGTTGTGGGGATTAAATGAGATAATCCATGAGAAAATATCTAGCATCTATTGATACATGAGGGTACATGCACTAAATGTTTATTTTCTTTCTTTCTTTCCCTTTCTTTCTTTCTTTCTTTCTTTCTTTCTTTCTTTCTTTCTTTCTTTCTTTCTTTCTTTCCCTTTCTTCCTTTCTTTCTTTCTTTCTTTCTTTCTTTCTTTCTTTCTTTCTTTCTTTCTTTCTTTCCTTCTTCTTTCTTTCTTTCTTTCTTTCTTTCTTCTTTCTTTCTTTCTTTCTTTCTTTCTTTCTTTCTTTCTTTCTTTCTTTCTTTCTTCCTAGATTTACTTATTATGGCATAATTCATAAAGTTAATTTACTTGCTTCAAAGGATTTGGATTCACTCAAGTTTAAAAAGGGCCAGGAGGAACTGTGAGAACAAATATCAGATTGCCTTAACATACAACCCATTATTGCTTCTAATAGGCTAACGTTTTTTCCTTCCTGGAGCAGAAAAATCTTCCTCCCACAGAATAGGGGAAAAAAAGAATGTCACTGCTGAGACCGGTGTTTCCTACCAACCTCTCCCAGTATGCCAACACCTAAAATTATTTGACCAAACAGGGATCTACAATCCATTTATCCGAAAGTTATTTCCATGTCTCTTACCACCTTCTCTATTCACTTATTCACCAAGACAGCCTTAACATTCCCCTTGGCTTGACTAAACTTTAGACAAGTTCCTTTTCGATTGTAGGCCCTTACCAGTTCTTCTTTTAGAGCATTTATTTTAGAAAACTTGCAAGTGTAAATTCTTCCTCTGCCTCTTTGAAATGTAGACAAATCTTTTCCCAGCCTCTCACCAGTTTTGCAACCCAGGAATGTCTTTCTCAAGGACCTGGGTGCCATCTGTTTGAAATGTAATCAGCAAGAAAGATAGTACCTCCATCTCCCTGTGGGAGGATAGCACCCTAGCTTGACAAGTGCCCATTAGCAAACACAGATGGTCTAATCACAAAGAAAAACATCTCTGCAAATTCAGGGGTAACTCAGTGTGCTGGACACATCCCACTGACCGACTCCATCCTCCAGAGTCCTCCAGCACTTTCCCACAAACTTACCCCTCTCTTAAAATCCTTCTTGCCTTTTGTTTCAGTAGAGTTGAATTCAGTCTCTCTCCTCTACTGCAGTAGTCTTGAATAAAGTCTTCCTTGCCTGTTCAACTCTGGTGCACTTTTTCTTTGACAGTTCCCTCCTTACCAAGTGAGTTCTAGGATTCATCATTAAAATAACACCCTTGCCAATATCCTCAGCTCATTTGCTTCTCTCATGTCCAAGCCCCAATTCCAGATAGTCAGACTCTCCAATGCTTTGTTTGGAGAAGAATACACAGCCAGCTGACTCACTTCACTCTCTGCCTGCTGACTTCCAGTTCGAGAACACTATTTCATCCTCTGTTTGCCTTAAACTCCCCACGCCTCCTTACCCACACTCAGTTTCAGCAGATGCCATCGTTTCCTATTCTACAGAGATGAGAAGCAACTGAAAAAAATCTCTACCAGCTCTCATCTCCATATCCATCTACTCACCTGCATCTGGGACTTGATACTCTGCCTTCTCTGCTGTTATGTTGATAAGCTGGCTGTTCCTGGAGCTCAGGCAACCATTCCATTGTTTCCCAGATCCCATTCTCCCTCATTTTCACTCAAGAACACAGCTGTAGAAGCTCTCCCCTCTCTAACCTGTGCTACCAATTTTTCACTACTCTACTCAATCAGTCCAGTCGCCCTGCAACATTTTTTAGGTATTCCATCTTAAAATAATTTAATAATAATAATAATAACAATAACAATAACAACAACAACAACAACAACCCTCTTTTAATCCCAAATGCACTTCCAGATACTGCAGTGGATTTCTGCTCTCTTTTCCAGCAAGTCTTGAGAAGGTGATCGTAAGTTCTCTCTTCCCATCCTCTTTTAATACTTCCTAAGTTCAGGCTTAAACTCCCACCCACCAAAGTTGTTACCGTCTAGAACACAAATAAACTTTTAAATCCAATTCTAAGTACTTGACTTATTTGACTTAGCAGCATTTGTCATAATCATTAATAACCACACTTTCTTCACATGGCTTAAAGAACCAAACTATTTAATTTTCCTCTTAAATAAACAACCCACCTTTCTCAGCACTGGTTCTTTTCATCTCTCTACCCCTTAGTTAGTGTGACTGGAGGTTCTGTCTTCCTTAATTGAACTTTCTCTGTAGGGGATCTCATTCAGTTTAATGGCATTAAATACCATCTACATGAAAATGATGCCTTAATTTTTATCTCCAGCTCGGATTTCTCTCCTGCATTCAGAGTATTTATCCAACTACTGGCCAGATGTTTCTGTTTGGCTGTCTAATGGAAATCTCAGGCATAACATGCCCAAATCTAGACTCCTGATTTTCACCTCAACTCTGCAACTTCAGTCTTCGCCATCTCTCAATGTCAGTGTCAACGTCAGTGTCACCCTTTCACTTGCCTGGGAATGAAGGGTGAGGGTGGGATGTGGGAATTAACCTTGATTCCTGTTTTTCTCTGCCTCACAGGGTGCTGCAGTGTGAATATAAGTTATTACAACTTTGTACAAAATACACCAATAACTTCCTGCCGTGTTTCAAGTGAAAGCCAAAGGCCTCACAGTGGCCGTCCCCGTCCAGTGTCTCAGTTACCTCTCTGAGTCACCCCTGCTGCTCTCTGCTCTCCGCACACTGCCTGCCCCCTCGCTAGTCCTTAAATAGGACGTGGTCCTGCCTCCCAATGTTTAACCTTGATTTATTTTGTCTGAACCCTCTTCTTGCAGGTTGCACGGCTCACTCTGTCATCTTCACTACTCCCTAGACCATTCAATTCAGATTGCAGCTCTACCCCTGTACCACTCCAGCACTCCATCTCCCCCAGCTTTATTTTCCTCCAGAACCCTTCTTACCACCTGCTATAACATACACTGATATATGCATATGTTCATCATCTGTGTGTCTTAGTTTAACACAAGCCTCGTGAGAACAGAGATTTTTGTTTTCTTGGTACCTAGAAAAGTGTCTGACACTGAAATATTTAAGAAAAGGGAGGGAGGAAAGGAGGAAACTAACTAATTTCAATTCTATAGTATTAAGAATTCTGTATTATTAAGAATCAGTCGTCTATGTGGTAATTATTAGCACACTTATCTTCTTAGCCTTCTTTTTGAAATTTCATTGAGTATTTGTCAATGCTTAGAACTCGGGTAAGAGAGAAAGATAGGGCCCTAACTTGAGTATAAAATGTCAGGAAGAGATATAAAAGCACTTCACCCTCTTTCTCCCACTAATGCTGCCCTTGCAACTTGATGTGATCTCAAATCCCCGTCCCACCAAACCCCGTGTAACTGCTAGAAAGGGTTTTATTCTTAGAGATTATATGAATGAAGTATCATCCTCTCTTAAAACTCTTGGCTAAGAGAGAATTAGACCACCCAGTCAGGGTGAGTTTGTTGCAAGATCTAATTCTTAGTAGAGTCCCCTGGGTAAGGATCTGATTCTCAGGGTTGATGATTCTATATCTTGAAGTCATTTAATTAAAATAATAAACAGTTTCAAGAAGATACTGATTTTTAGAGTAAAGGGACAGTTTGTTAACGTGCCTTGATTATAATGAGAAATGTATCTTTCCACTCATCAGGAAAGATGCTTCACTGTACTTAACCTCTAATACCTCCTCCACACTAATCATCTGTTAAGGACTGTGATGTTAAACTCCTGCACTTAAACGCCTATAATGGTTCTCTATTACTTTCCACATTAAGTCCAAAATCCTTACAGTTACACAATTATTATTAAGTATCCAAACTCAAAGTCAACTTAATTTTCTGTAATTCAACTTAACTTCTGTCTCTCTTTTATCATTGTGGGTGAAAATTTCAGCTTCTAAGGTGATATATATAGAAGAGACTGAAATTTTCACCCACAATGATAAAAGAGAGACAGAAGTTAAGTTGAATTACAGAAAATTAAGTTGACTTTGAGTTTGGATACTTAATAATAATTGTGTAACTGTAAGGATTTTGGACTTAATGTGCAAAGTGATATATATATATATATATATATATATGTTTTTATCTGAAAAAAGAATATTAACTTTTACTACCATTTAATGCAGTACCCACTCCCCACGTGTACAGTATACCTCCTAGGGATTTGATATAGTACTAGGGTCTTAGGTTGTGTCAAGGCAAGGGTTAAGGGAAGGAGGACAATGTGGTCCTCAGCTTTGCTCCAACAATTTGTCAGTGAGAGATCCATCACCCCGGTTGGTTTGGCTACTTCAAGTTCAGTTACTTGACGCTAGTCTTGTGCCACATGGAACACAGAATACTTTGGAGGCAGTGTCTAGGGCTTTATCTTCAAAGACACACCATACACTTCTCTTGGGGACTTGCCAGAGCCCCTGTGAGATGCCAGGAGGCAGTCCTGTTCACAAGACCCAGCAACACGTCTCTCTCTCTCTCTCTCTCGTGTTCTTTCCTCATCTATCTGTCTTACTTTTCTCTTCCTTCCCTGTCTCTGTCAGTCTTTCTCTACCTTCCCGTCTCGTTACAGCTCAGGGGATCTCTACGTGATCTAACGGGTTGTAGGTGGGATCATCATACCCCCTCTTTGCTTCTCTCAACGCATGTTGATTATGCCAGGAATATTCTCCCTGTCTGATGCATCTAGATTCTGGAGATAAAAACATAAGGACTTACTTACAAATCTTTTCCTATTATCATCTCTGCCACATCCCTCCCCTAAAACAATGAGCACAGAGAACACTAGCTTCTTGAGTGGAGAGTCAGGTAAAGGAAGGGGGTGGAATTATGATTTAATATCAATAATGTAACATTGACAATTGGATTCCCATTTCATTTCCTCACTCGTCCGCATTCTCCCTATATCCCTATAGCATCAGAGGGTTCATAGCTTCCTGAAGGCATTCACTCATTCATACGTCCCAGTCATTGAACAGTGCACTTGTCCTCTGTCTGCTCTGAATGACCTTTCAAGTGTAAACAGAAATGTGTGCAGTATGATGGGGAGAAGGAGATAAGGATGCGACTGCCATGTTCATACTTAGGCTCATCACCCTCTCCCAGGGGAGGATGTCAGTGTAAACCTCTGCATTAAACAGTGGGGAAGGTTAATTTTTTTCAGATTAAAAACAAACATGTAGATGTGTGTCTATATATGCCCATACGTGGATGCGCAAGTCTTATACTGACATATGTGTACCTTTAGATGCAGAAATATTTTGTTTAACTCTCACATGGATCTGTTGACCAGTCTGTGGACCCTATGACATGCATTCACACTACTTTGAAGACGTCTACTTAATATACAATCACTGCTAACTTTTTATGTATTTAAGCTGCCATCTTAGTGTCCTGGTACCAATTTTTCAGACATATTATGACTCATTCCTCCCCCACCTTACATTAATTACTTGATGAGGTTTGGGAGACCGATTAGTCACTTGGTTGTAATTGGGACCACATCAGTGTTATCAGCAGAGCTTCCACAAATCATTTCTCCTGTGGCTTATGTCTGGAGATGGATAAACTCGTATCTTTCATGAAGATGATGATGACTTTCAATATCATATAGTGATATTTTCTGACCTTGCTCCTGAATTCTGAAGATGAAAATCCCTTTGCACTGATTCAAGCTCATCTGCACAAACCCCTAGTTAAACTCCTTGGAAAAGAGTTTTTTAAAAGTAAGGATTCAGAGTATTATCATGCAAGGATATTTTTAAGCTCTATCTACAATGTACACCTTTATACAGCTTTTATTTTCATAGTTATCAACCACAGGTAATCCCTCAGTATAGTCTAGAGATTCTTCTAAGTTCATTGGTCAGCTCCATCTAACTTTTTTTAGTCCTTAAATATTTACTATGTATCTTTTTTTCAATTGAAGTTTAGTCAGTTATAATGTGTCAGTTTCTGGGGTACAGCAGAATGTTTCTGTTATACGTACATAGATTTGTTTTCATATTCTTTTTCATTCTAGGCTACTACAAGATATTGAATATAGTTCCCTGTGCTCTACAGAAGAAACTGGTTTATCTATTATGTATATAGTAGTTAATATTTGCAAATCCTGAAATCATCTAACTTTGTTTCCAGCCTATTCTAAATCCTGCCAACGCCATTCATGTCATGTTGCTGACTTATATGGTCACCTTTTGGGTGTTATCTTAACCTATCAGCAGTTACCTGGTTAGTTTGCTCTAAGAAGGGCATTATCTTTCTGAGAAGCAGCTCCCTCAGTAATCAGACACTGACATGTTAACCCTTACCTGTTAAGGATTCAATAAAGACCGTTTGTGATAAGACATTTTTCTTGATCCGTGTTCTATCCATACTGCCTTAACTCTCACCAGTCCCCACCTCTTACCCTTTATTACAACCAGGCCCAATTTTCTCGGGTCTCCAAGCTTTTGTAAATACGAGTCCTCGCTGTGATGTCCTTTCTACATCCTTTGCATTTAACATGAAGCACAGATCTCTGGAAAGCCGTCTCTGTACATCCAAAGTCATCCTTCCTCTCATGTCTGAATCTCGGGCCTCTCCTCTGTGCTCCAAGCACTTCCTCTGTGACAACAATTTTTAATATATTTTATTGTCATTTGCTGGTTTTTCCATAAGATAGTATGTCCTTTTGTATACTCTGGGGACTTGCAAAGATTAGCCATTCAATAAATGTTTGTTGAATAAATTAAAGAATGAATCACCATTCTTCCCTCACTTTTCCTTTTTTCTAATCTTTGCACATTTAAGTATTTTGAAACTTTAAAAGTGAAATGACATTTAAAAATCAGAATCTCATAAACTCAGGGTGTGTTGATATTTATAAAAATAAGAAGAGAAAATAAATATTTTTACTTTCAATTTTCAAACTATTTGATATTGTTGACATTGAAAACAAAATTGTTTCTCTAAACATGTTTGAAAATTAATTCATAGATTGAATAAAATAGAAATCAGGGCTCTTTTAATCATTTAATGATTTAAAATTTAAAAATGAGGTACATAAGTATTTATTTTTCTAAAATTCTCTAATTCTTTTGAAAAAAAATCTTGCTAGTATTCTATATTCACCACAAAGCTGCAATATAATTTGTAGGCAGGAAGGTTTTAAATGCTAAGCTTTGCTTATTAATTCCCTGAATTAGAACAGCTCTTAACGAAAAACAACTAAATTGCAGCCAGCATGAAGAAATTGGATTCGGTGATGATTGCTGTCTTTAAAGCTTGTGACCTTGCATTATTCTGTCATGTGCCTGAGGGTGTAAAAGTGCTCTAAATTAATTTTAGGAGCTACCCAATAATGGCTCCTTTAATCACAGAATCCAAGAGCAGTATGCGCCTTGGTGCTCTATTATCATGTTTTTAATCTTCACATTATGATTCTGTAATGTGTCTTGTTTATAGAAAAGCTCTGCAGATTTTTTCCAGAATTATTTTTTTTTTTGGTCTTGGCAGTAATATGCACCTTTTTGTACCTTCTCCCACTACTTCACTGAAATGAGAAAATAAATATTTTTTCTTTTCATTGTATGTTCAGTTAAAAAAAAAACCCTCAATTTTTTTTTTTTCAAGAGTAAAGACAAAAGGGGGAAAAGTGAGGCTAGTGATGGGGAGGCTTATGCATTTGTTTACTGGGGAAGGGGCAGGGCTTTACTGAGGGAGGGGGTGCCACCCCTTTACATCCTTTTCTGGTCCTAGTGTTGTCATGGCCAGTCTACTCCCAGTGTTTAAAGCTGCCTTTAGGGTTGCCAAATACAGACAAGCAGGGATGCTCCTGTATCTTAAAGACCCTTATGTGCTTTCAAATGGCAGAAACTTAGAGTTTAACCTGCAGTGAGCACTGCAGTTTTCACAGTAACCCTTTACGTTCTATCACTCACTTTATGAATAAAGAAACTGAGTCAGAGAAGTGTAGTAACTTGCCCATGGTCAATCAGCTGGTCAGTAGCTGGAATATGATTTAATAGAGCCAAACTTACAGGAAATGCAGTATGAACACAGAAGATCATCCTGCCCTTACCGTCCTCCTGTAAATGACCCCCAAATTACAAAAAACTAGTGGAAACATTTACATCTGTCTTGGGCCTGCCAACTAAAATAAAAACACAGCCTAAAACTTGAGAGTTATGTTTAATTTGGTGGACATTTCTGAGGACTTGCACCCCTTTGAGCCCGGGATGACAGTGTCTCAGATGCTCTGAGGGACTGCTCCAAAGAGGTAGGGGAGGGGCTAGGATATATAGGAGTTTTACAACAAAGACAGGTAGTCGGAACATCAAAAGGTTACTGTTAACTAAAGAAAACCAGGCATCTCAAGTTAAAGAATTTAGCGCTTTTCTATGTACGGGAGGGAGCAAATGTCTGGGCTCATTGGCATCATTCCTTTGACAAGCACCTAGCCATCTAGGGTCAGCATCCTGTCTCTTCCCCTCCTGAGTCCCCTCAGGCGGCACCGCTGCGGGTGGGAGCAGAGGCCGGGCTGCTGACTTGTCTGCATCCCAAGTTGGCGGCAGCCGCTGAGGACTTGAGGGCCACAGCACTCTGTTTACTGATACAGCTTTTGCAGTGTTTTTTGTCCACAGTCACTGGAGAATGACGTTATTTTGCCACCTATGACAAATAATTTCTAAATATGATGCAGCCATTACTAAAAATAAGCTTTTGAGGAGAAACATTATCTCTTCTGGGGAAAGAAGTACCATATCCCTGAAAGTAAGTAGTAGAGGCAATCCTAAGAGATGAGGAAATGCTGGACTGTCTGCTGAACCAGACAGACACACGGACACTGTGCAGGAGAGGGAACCAGGCTGACCAGAAGGCTAGTTATGGAAAACAGCTCTAGGTGCAGAAATTTTTCCAAGAAGAGAGTAGACTCAAAGTGAAGAAGAAGTGTATACCCTGGATCAGCTCACTCACCATTTTATTCAGGCTAGTGGATCATTACCTAACGCAAACTGACAGGTTGAAGAAAATCAGAAGTAGAAGAAAATACTCTCATAACAGGAATTGTCTGTTTTCAATGTCTCTACTTCTGTTTCTTCCATTCTCTCTCGGTCCTGCTCCAGCATGGCTTCTGCCTTCATCTCTCCACTAACATTTCTTCTGTCACCATCACTAATGCCCTGAATGTTGCTGGATCAGACTGTTGTCAGAGTTGCTCTAGGTGTTTGCTCACAACCTGCCAACTCCCACCATTAGCAGGAGTGTCCTTGCTCAGCACTTGCCACCCGTCCCCCACAGCCTTTAGCACAAGTGAACGTAAATCTTTAAGTTAGTGATCAGAGTTAAGAAAAGAAGCTACAAACAGAAAAAAAAAAAAAAAAAAAAAGGATGGAACCAAGATGGTAATGAATCTGACCTCAGACAGACCCTGCTTCGTTATGTGTTGATTTTATGTTTTGTTTTTTTTTTTTTAAAGTTTTATTTGGGGAGGGTAATTAGGTCTATTTATTTAATAATTTTTTAAATGGAGGTACTGGGGATTGAACCCAGGACCTCATGCATGCTGAGCATGTGCTCTACCACTTGAGCTATAGCCTCCCCCTTTACTACACTATCATATTAAATGACACATCTACTGGCAGCTGTGATTGAACATTAAGGACCAAAAAAGGCTACAAAGGGGATGACACCCCACTCCCTCGACAAAGCCCTGCCCCTTCCCGGTAGACGGATGCATCAGCCTCCCCATCACTAGCCTTGCTCCTCCTCTCTTTGTCTTCACTCTTTAAAATTAAATCCTTCTCGCCAGGTGGGTGGACAGTTGATCTGTGAGCTTAGTTCCTGCTTCTCTAAAAGCCATTGAATAAATCTTGTGCTGTGTCGATCTCAGCTTTGGTTTTATTATTCTCCTCCTTGAACCCAAAAGGGAAAAGAACCCTCCCCTGATGAAGTAGAGACCTTGCAGGGCTGGGGGCCCTGAGCAGGATCCATCTGACTTAATTCGGTAACAAAGATCACCTTCTGGTTCTTTTACCTAACCTATGAGCTGCATTTAATTCGGCTGATTATTCCCTTCTCTTTCAATTGTTTCTTCACATGGCTTCCAGGAAATCACTCTTTCCTAAAGTTCTTCCTACTACTTATTTCCATCATGGCCTCTACAGCTGGGCCCTCAGCCTCCTGAATGCTTAATATTGTAGCATCTGTGGCTTAGTACTGGGTCCTCTTTGTCATACATCCTCTCCGTGATCTCATCTAGTCTCATGTTTCTAAATACCAACTAGTCACTAATGACTTTCAGAGTGTGCCTCCAGCCTGACTTTCCATGATGAACTCCAGACACCTGTCCAACTGCCTTCTCAGCCTATCTTCTTGGTTATCTTGGAGGAATCTGAAACATAAATATCCAAAATGGAATTTCTGAACTTTTCCCACAAATCTGCTCTACTTGAAGTCTCACCCATTTCAGTTAATGGGCATTCAACTCCTTAATTGCTCAGGCCAAAAACCTAACGTTCAGTCTGTAAGCAAGTATTGGATTTTTTATTTGTGCTTAACTACGAATTACAATGGCTATATAGGAGCTGAAACTGAGAGGTTAAGATATAGATGGGGGAGGCATTTCACTATTTATGTCAATATTTTTTAAATATAGGAATGTTATTACCCATACTAAAGTTAAAGGTAAAATTTCATAGGCTGAAGTAAATATGGACACCTTACTCATCAAGGACGATGACATATAAGATGTTAACATATTATCTTCAGGAGAAGAAAAAAAGTTGCAAATGTCCATCTTTTACAAGGAAAAGTTAGAATGTTATCATTTGTGTAATGACCCATACCATAAGAACAACACAATCTTTTAAGTTTATAATTTGCTGCAAGTAAACAGTTTATATAGATGAGGTGCTGGAAAAAAATCAATATTTATTAATCAATTTCTGTGAGTACTTACTGCTTCTTGTGTCACAAATCAATAGTACTTATCTGCTAAATAGCTCATAAAATTCAGATGAGCAATAAAGCCTGAGAATTAAGGGCAACCCCAACTTGATATCATTCTTCCTCTTTTAACTGCTGTCCTTAAATTGCAAAACATAACAAACTACATTTTAATATTTATATTTTTAACTATAATTTCTGCTTCAAATATATTTTTGTTATATTTCAAAATATGCGATGGTAAGATCCCCTAGGAACAGACTAATAAAATGCTAATTAAAAATACTGAAAAGAGTTTCATCAATAATCCCATGGTGTAGGGTAGAGAGAATTAAGAAAGAAAAATAGAGAGATGACTTTCCCTTTAATCAGTGGTAGAGATGCTGTGTTCTGCTCTCAGCCCGACATGTAAAGGGCTTGGAAGTCACCTCTCCCAGTACAGACTGAAAATAAAGTACTTCTTGGGCCTGTTAGACAATTAGGGTCACAGGGCAAATAGTCACCCTGAAATCTGGAGAGAAAGGTGAATATAGAGAATCTCAGCCGAGATCAGCTTACTGAGAGCAGACGACATGGTAGTCATAAAGTGGCTGGAATATTAAAATTATTTTGACAAATTGCTGCAAGCTTAGTTTGCACTAACCAGCATGAGAGCCAGAAATTCCTGGGGCTACAGTCACAGGGAGACCCTGCACTTTCATGGGTTTTATTTCCAGGGAAGCTATTAGGTTCTCGTGGTGAAGCTCAAAGACAGATCCCTCCACATTTCTGGCAGGGGAAGTGGAAAGGTAACCATTTTGAAAAATGTCCATAGCATGACAAAGAACTTCTCTCCAAGGGAAACAACTTTACCAGAACCTTATCTACCCCAGGGGAAAGGTGGTTAGCCAAGCCGAGTTCTGGCTTCCTGTCTCCCTAAGGGGAGGAGGAAAAAAGGCCAAGAACACAAAGTGAAGGTCACAGCCCAGGAACACAGGCCACTCTTTGACATAAATCATAGCAATATTTCTTGGGACCTGTTTCCAAAGGCAAAGGTTAAAAAAAAAAAAAAAAAAGGAAAAATAAACAAATCAGACCTAATTAGACAAAAACACAGCAAAGGAAACCATCAACAAAACAAAAAGACAACCTATGAATTGGAGAAAACACTTGCAAATAATATGACCAATAAATGGTTAACATCCAAAATGTATAAACAGCTCATACAACTTAATTAAAAAAAAAAAAAGATACAAGATGGGCAAAAGAACTGAATAGATATTTTCCCAAGGAAGACATTCAGATGGCAACAGGTACATGAAAAAATGCCCCATATTGCTAATTATTAGAGAAGTGCAAATACGAACCACAATGAGCTATCACCTCACATCTGTCAGAATGGCTATCATTGAAAAGAACGCAAATATATGTTGGCAAGGATGTGGAGAAAAAGGAACCCTACTACACCACTGGTGGGAATGTAAATTAATGTAGCCACTATGGAAGATAGTATAAAGATTCCTCAAAAAACTAAAAACAAACAAACAAAAAAAATAGAACTGCCATATGACCCAGCAATTACACTCCTGGGTATATATCCAGAGGGAACTCTATACTGCTCTGCCCCCATTATTTCATTTAATTCTCATCAAAACCCTACAAATTGGGTTTTATTTTTCACATTTAGCAAAGGAAGACACTGAGGCTTATAGAAGTTAGGTCATTTGCCTGAGGACATAGGCTCACATTACAAGAGCAGAACCTGGAATCAGTCTGTCTGACTCCCAGATTTGTTTTTTACACTGCAAAAATCAATGGCATTAAAGTCAGACAACAAGGACATGGTTTTTGTAGAAGATGCCTATTATATCATCTATAAAATAATACAAAAATCGTGACAATAAAATAACATGACAACCCGCAGCACCTAACTCATTGCTTTACCATCATACTTCATAATTATTGAGCAAATATTTATTGAGCTCCTACTATGCTCTTTGCTCAGCATTATGCACCTAATCAATCAGATTAATCTTACGCTAGCTCCAAAGCAAAGGCCAGTCCAATACTTTATATTCGTTTTCCTTCATGGGGCTATATTTCTGTCTGGGTTGTTTTCTCTGCCAACACAGCTTAACTCTGCCCTTGCTCCTAAAGAAACAACATTCATCTTATGATTTGGGCTGTGGAATGACAGCAGGCTACTGTTGTTTTGTTTTCCCAGGTGAGGAATGAGCACGTTCACAACACCGCAGAGGAAACCAAAATCCTCTTTCTGGCCAAAAAATCTCCCTTCCACTTTCTTTTTCAGTTTTTGAACACAGCAGCTGCTCTGAATTTAACTGAAGCAGGGAATATTGTCAGAATGGAAACAGAATTAATTAAAATAGTCTGCCGAGTCCCAGGCCAAATTTGCTGTTACAAGTTAAAGCAAAGAGAACATGATACTGTGTTGTTTACAAGACGGAGGTGATTTCCTGGGGTTATTTTTAAACCGTTAACAGAACTTCTCTGTCTTTGTCCGGACCTCCACAGACCGGGACTCACTTTTAGAACATAATTATTAGAGCCAGCATGATGTGTGAGCAAGAGAATTTAGTTTGATAGATAAAGCTATTAAAATAATACAACTCACATGTTTCACTGACTATTAAAACATTACTGTCTGACTTTAAAAGGCGTGAAAAACTGAGAGAAGTATATGTAACTGGGTTGCCAACTACTACTACTCAACTACAACTACAACTACTCAGGATTTTAGTCTTTTTAAAACACAAAATTTTACACAGTTGAGACCTAAGCTGAAACAGTGTTTTAACTTAGCATCTGACTATGAGCATTTCCGCAGTCTTCACAGACATTACTTACTTTGGCTGGACAAAGGATGTCCCATATATATGTATATATTTTTTTTGTATAGTTTCCCTATGGTGAATCATTTAAAGAAATTCAACTCTAACGTATTTATCCAGAAACATTTTTGGCATTAGACACTTTGGTAATTTTATTGTTTAAAATAAGCAGTATCTTTATTTTATTTTCACTCATAAATATTTGTGAACAGTTTCAACTAACTGGCAAACTGTATCCTCCACAGACAAGCTCAGGGTTCTGATGAAAAGGGTCCTTGTGCCTCTTTAATAAGTCCCCGCATTTACCATCAGACGCTCTCATTGTGGGACATATAAATGTACAAAATATGTGTGCTCTAGACGTGTGTGTCTGTAAGTGGGATGAGGATGTCTGGGGAAGAGTCATACTTGCAATTTTCTCCTTTTACTATTTTTTAAATGCCATTTAGACTTGTGAGATTGCTTCACACTCGGAGTTTCTTGTGGTAGAGCCCAAGTTTAAGCCTTTTCCTCTCGCCTGTAGTATAGTTATTGGGATTCCTCCCCCCCAAAAGGTATAATCTTCATAAACCCCTTACTTATAGCCACGAGGAAAACTGGACTGAATCCTTAAGAAATATCTCTGGCATTTACGTATCACATCCTTCTTTCGTGCCTATTCTTGCTCTTACCTGTTTCTTGAAAAGAAACCTAATCCAGGGTGATGGACTTTGAAATTAAGAGAGGAAAATAAGTGCAATAGATAAAGCACAAAAGAAGATTAGTACAGTATTAATTTAGCTAGCTTCATACCTGCCGACAGGAACAAGAGCAACCCATTTATTAATTGACAAATGAAGCATATTTGCACTGGTTTGAAAGTATGCGTTAATGGGGAGACTTAACTTTGCGTACCAATCATTTCTGTTGGACAAATACCAAGTGGAGTTTACTTGAAGGCTAGTGAGCCCAGAAAAGAGTGCGGGGCCTGAGTGGTAGATGCCAACCACAGAATTTTTTCTTTTCAGTACAACAAGCCTTATGTAGCAAGTTCTCATCCTTTCAAAGTGCTCTATGGCATCATTCTGCCAGTTATAAACGTGTTCCTTTTAAAATACCTATTTCCATGTCACAGAAAGTAAAATGCTGACAAAATATCACAACTAGAGAGTCATTATGTAAACTGAACGTCCCTTCAAATTCCCTCTGCTTCTTTCTGGATGAAAATCCGTGTGAAAATTGTACACTGTATTCCCTGCACTCCTGTATTCCCTGTCATAGTCTCTTGTACATTAAACAGATGAGGAAAGGAAAAGCGTTTTCTCCCTCACGCATGCCTGTTTTCTCCTTTGTGAGCATTTTTGACTCTCCTCCCTTCTGTGAAAGTGCCAAGGTAGTGATGTCAAAGTGACCACCGCTGACGAAAGGCAACCACTGGTGAGGGATCAGGTCAGTTTCGTTTTGTAGTATACTCGGAAGATTTTGACCTGGTTTCAGCATATTATATTTTTGATATGCTATTTTATTATACATTTAGTATTCTGAAAAATGCAGCTTTAAGTGAGGTTCCAGTAGACTAAGCAGTGCATTTTTAATGAAAAGGAGAGAGAACAATGCACTGGGTATCCCTTCACATCACCTGTGTGTGTATTGATGATTATGATACTTGAAATGCTACTGGAAAAGAACTTAGTACAGAATTGGGTATATCTTATGTGCAGAAGAAATGTTAATAAAATAAATTATCCTAAAGAAAATATGTTTAAAATATGTCTTTACCAAAATGTAAATATACCTATTTAATTCATTTTCCTATACTTCTGAAATGTTTAAGTTCATTCAAAAAGTCATTCAAAAAGATAACGTCATTCAAAAATGATTGTTTTCTTCTTCACTTAAGAGAACTGAGGATATATTTAAGTAGAAGGACCTGACCAAGGATTCCTCCATTCAAACGGTGATTGGAGTAGGGACAATTGTGTCCTCTCAGACTGTTCTTAAACTTCACTTTTCTATATGGACATACTGGATCTTAACTACTTAAAGCATCATTTCATCATGGTTAGATAGAAAACACAGTGATCGCAATGAAATTTGCAAAACTATATTCAACATTTTTCTGCTTTGAAATTTTAAAGCACCCAGAGCATATCTTAATTTTGAAATGCCAATTAGAATAGATACAAAGAAAATAGATTTTCATTTCCCTACAAAATACAAATATGTAATTATATCATAATCAAATTCAAATCATGGACATTAATCCAGGGAAAATATTTGAAATTCACATACCAGACAAATGGTTTGGCATCATTTTTTGAAAGTCTACCTGACACTTCCCAGGATATCGAATAAATATTTTCAATTTAGCATTCTTAAAACTGTAACTCTTGATTTGTAAGACAAACAAACAAAACCCTTCCCTTCTAGATTTTTCCTGTGTCAGTTAATGATAACTTTCATACATATCAGTAACTCAAAGTCTATATTGCAAATGTGTGAAACAACTTCACTGAGTGGGGTAAGGAAAAAGGTGCTGAACTAAGTAACTTTGGAAGTCAGTGGATAATTTAAAGACTAAAGAAACTATAAGTAACAGCTTACTCTAGGTGATAGAATTGTTTCCCCAGGAGTACAAGATACCAATTTTGAAACCATGTGTGTATATGAATACTGGAATTGAGCAATTAAATCAAGAGTCTCACTGCTGGTGTGGGAGTTTACAGATAAGCAATGAGGAGATGCCTAGAATTATCCATATGGTAATGGATTAGAGTTGGAGACATCTCATGGATTTGTATATAGTTCAATACAAATATAGATAGACACATATAGAAGTATTTATGGATCTATGTGTGTATATATATATATGGGTTGGTAATATCCTTGTTCTATCCCTTGGAAGGCCTAGAAGTGATGATAACTCACTAACAATGAGCATACCTCGCTCTTGGTTTCTAATGCTATTCTCCAATTTTTCTCATGATTAGATTGAGGTTATGCATCTTGGGAGGAAACTACAGGGGTAAAGTGTCATTCCTGTCATACTCTGTCAAGGATACATTCCATGGATATGCATTTACTGGTAAAAAGGCTGATTCAAAACTACAACAGAGAATATTTAAGAGAAGACTGAAGAATTTCATAGTGCCAGAAAGTCAGGTTTTGCTCAAAAAAAAAAAAAAATCATAACAAAACCCAAACTGAACCAAACTAAAATGGAAAAATCTACATAAATGAGAGTCTACCAAAGAGACATAGGAGCCCACTGAGAGAACTCCAAATGACGAAGGTGGAACAAAATGAATAACATAATATTGTAATGGAACTCAAACTTTAAAACAAATTTGCATTAGTCCTTACTGATGTAAATAAATGATTTATTAAAGAAATAAATGGGAGAGTAGATAAATCTTCGTGTAAATAACTTACGGTGTTACTCCATACTTAACGGTTGGGGGACATGACCCCCCACTCTTTAAGTGTGGCTTATAGAGAGTGACTTCCTCACAAAGAACATCGCCTGGAAATGGGGTGGGAGGAATTCCTTAACGGTGGAGAAACCTGACAATCAGCACTGTCATCCAGGTGATTAAAGTTAACATCAGCAGTGAAGTTCATGTCGACAGACTGTGATGTGACTCTGAGATCTTCTTCCCTGAAACCCATAATCACAGTGTAAGCATGAGAAAAAAATCCCAATAGAGGGACATTCTACAAAATATCTGAGGAGTACTCTTCAAACCCTGTCAAGGTCATCAGAAACAAGGACAGTCTGAGAAACTGGCACAGCCATGAGCTGCTAAGGAGACATGACCACTAAACACAGTAACTAAATGTAATATAATCTCCTGGATTGGATCCTGGACCCGGAAAAGGGACGTTAGTTTAAAAAGGAAGCAAATTTGCATAAAATATGACTTTATTTAATACTAGTGTACCACTATTGATCCCTTGGTTGTGATAAATGCAGCACATCAGTTACATTAGTTACATATTAATTAATATAAGATTTTAAGAATAGGAGACAGTGATTGTGGGGTACGTGGGAACTCTTTGTATCATCTATGCAATTTTTCTGTATATCAAAAATTATCCTCAAATAAAAAGTTCATTTAAAAAACACATTTTAAAAAATATGAAGCAAGCCAGATATAAAAGGATACATACCACAAAGACCCATTTGTGGGAAGGTCTAGGAAGCACTATTCTGATCTCCAGAGACATCAGCTTATTTGCAGTTATCTGGGGCCAAGGATGGAAATTGGAGAACTGACTGTATTGATATTAAGGTATATTTGGGGGTGATAGAAACATTCTGTATATTATTGTCACATCAGTATGTATATGTATGTATTTATCAGAACCCATCAAACTCTACAGTTAAATTGTGTGCATCTTATTGTATGTAAATTATACCTCAAAAAAGTAAATTTATTTTTAAAAAGAAGAAAAAATAATCCCTTTTCAAATATGCATACTACAATCACACTCCTGGGAGGAAAGACTATCATATAAAACTGAGAAAATATTTATTTATTTCTTCAAGTATCTTAAATTGTGGTAGAAAAAAGCCAATAAATGATTTATTTCATCCTTCCTTCAAAAAAATTTTTTTTAAGGATTAGAGACTTTCTTCTGTAATTTTGCTTTAACCTTTTTATTCTATGGCTACTCCCTTTGTGAAAAACAATTTTCTCTGAGGGCCTGGAAATAATAATTCACAGAATTCATTGTGCTATACCAAATTAAAATAATAGAACTAGCAGTTTATGTGGATAGAATATATATTTCAAGTAATATAAAGAGATTCATACATGCCATTTAATCTTGGTCTGAAAGCCTCCCCAATTTAATAAGATGTCAAGAGAGCTATTAATAACAGAGGGCTGAGCACATAGTGAAGCGTAGGTGCTGACTTCTTAAGCAGGAAAAGAACAGCTTTTTAATTGGACTGGATGCTGTTTTGCTAAAGTCACCAGGAAAAAAAAAAATTATGCTTTGGCAGCAAAATACGTCCTCTCCATACCAATGATACAGAATGGAAGAGAAAAATGTCTGTTCCTCTCTGTAGGGACTATTGAAAATCATATGTGATCATTCAGGTTACATGTATTTACTGGTGTCAGTGAGGTGCAGAACAGTACATTGGACGTGAGGATCCATTTTACTACTGTAAATCCCTCTCGTGCCTGGTGGAAACCAAGTCAATGATAATCTCAAGCAAAGAAAAGTGTGTTTTCTATTTCCTTGCAGAGTCTCCAAGTGATGTAGACTTCTGTGCGTGCTAGGATTTTAAAGAATGAGGTGATATTTGCATTGAATAAAGGTCATATGCAGTTTTACTTGAAATAGAAGCAAATTTTCTTTTATCCTAAAAATATTCCAGCCCCATAAATATCCTAATCAGAAAGCTGCTCGTGTGAGTCAGATGCTGGAATTACCAAATGACCTGCGTAACATCTATATGAATGCCAAACAGTATCATTAAAATGTCTTCTTCTTTTCTATCTCCCCTTCCCCCCACCAAAAATAAATTCATAATTACCTACATAAACAAAAAAGATAAAATACTTTATTTTGATAATTCGTCCATATTTCCCTCTGAGATACTGCACTTCAATAAAATGAATGTTCAGAATGTCATTGTCATGAAAATGTTTTCATCATAATTAAGGAGGCATTTGCTGATTCAAGTCAAACTTTCCTCAGATCTAAAATGAAGATATTTAGTTGTCTTGCTTAAAAAATGGTAACTATGCAGCCTTGAAATTAGTGCAAAGGTATCATTTACTACATAAAAGCTCAATAAAATAAAGAATGCCAATAGAGCTATAAACAGGAAATTTTATACCATGTTGTCCAATGGACTCTAGATTCAGATAAGGTCAATTAATTCAAAGCACATGTTTTAATTGAAATGATCTGCTTAAGACTGAATGCCAAGATATTGGAAACTATTTTCAGTGGAATGGAATAGAAGGCTGTATTTTAAAAGTTTTAAGTAGAACTTGTAAAATAAGTTGATAAGTTTTTAAATCAACATTGTATTGAAAGTTCATGCTTGGGTTGTCCCCTGACCGCTAAGTTGCGATCATATATAACAAAGATGGAGAAAGTGAGGAAAACATCTCAGTGTACCAACAGCACAAATGGAAGACAAAGCAGAAATTCCTGTGAAAACTGTGGGCCGGCTGAGCTGTGGGTCTGGAAGTAGAATCAGAGAGAGGAGAGTTTAATCTGAGAGAGTTTACTCTGCAGAGTAAGAGACTAAAAGTGACCCACGTGGGGTGGGGGATGAGAGGTGCTCACTCTTTGAAACAAGGAGTAAAATGCAAATAAAAAGAGGCTGCAATGAGCTAAGGGTGTTTGCTCTCTGGGTCTCAGGCTTCTGTAAAGGTTCATTCCAAGGGAGATATTAATAACTGCCTTACAGCCAGAGCCTCCGTCACCTCACCAGTATAACAAGACGGTCAAGAATGAGCCCCATGGGGGCCAGATGAAGGCAACAGATGAAATCTAAACAGCAGATGCAATAAAAACTTCTAAGGCTTATTAAAAGTTTATGAGCCCAGAACTGCTCTTAGTGACTTACACTTACTACCTTATTTCATCTTAACACTCCTAACGGGGAGCCCAAGTAGGACCCTGCGTTCAAGGTGGATCTGCCAAGAAAAAATCCAAAACGCATTCGAAAAGCAAAGACAGAGAAAGAGTGAACAATGTTTTATCACTCTAGATAGGATTGAAACCATAGGTCAATGTGAAAATAACTTTTTTCATTTAGGATTTCCTCCTTTCCCCAAAACAACACAAAAAATTGAAGGAAAGGGTATCTTTAAATATATATAAACAGAATTATAGGAAGAAATGCAACAGCAGCTGTTAGATATGAAAGGGACCTATGAAAAATTCCTATAAATGAGAAATATGTTCAAAATATTTTAAAGATAAAATATATGTACAAATATAAAATACATTCTATATAATACATATGTATACAACATATACTGTCACATAATATATACATATAGAATAATGTATACCTATAGTATTATTTATATAGTATGTATTTTTATACTGTAACTGTATCATATGTGTATATATGCATATAATTTATAATATACCTCTATCTCTCTCTATATATATATCAATGGCAGATAAACAATTTTCAAAGTACACTATATATGAATTCTCTAGAAGTAAGAATTCAAGAGTATCGAACCACACATCTTAGATATTCTGTATTGAAACTAAAAAACATAAAAGTCAAGAAAAATAATCTTAGATGCTAACATAAAGAAAAGAGATTACCTAAAAATAAAGGACAGAAAATAAAAGACAGTTAGATGGACAACACTGTTTCATTTGCATTGATATATTCCAGAAAGCAATGGAATAAAATATTCTGAATGCTGAGAGAAAATAACTATCACCTATAATATATTTAGCTAAAGATATATTCAAGAATTAGAGCAGAGAGCAATAGCTGACCCCCTAGAGATACATAAAGCCAGAGAAAATAAATGGAAAGTGGTTAAGAACAGATGCCCTGTAGCTGGAAAGCTGGGTGTGAATCTAGGTTCTGCCACTTATTAGCTCTGTAAGCTCGGGCAAGTTACTTAACCTTTCTGTTCCTCTATTTTTCATCTGTAAAATAAGGATAATGTGTGCTTTGGTATTGTTATGAGTATTGAATGAGTTAATATAGGCATAGCACCTTGAAATGCTGCATGGTACATAATTAATATGATATATGGTATATATATGATGAGTGTGTGTGTATATGTGGATGTATATGGATATGGATATTGATCAACTATTAATGTAAAAAATTATGCTTCTTGTGTTGTGATCAACTATTAATGTAAAAATTATGCTTCTTGTGTTAAAAAGTGAAAAGTTCAAGATAATATTACATCACAATGAAACAATGGAAAATGTAACAGTGAGCGACAATATTGCAGAGTAGCTATGCACACAGAAAATGAAACCAGATGGCCTGGATTCCAATCCTGGTTTCCATCTGACTGACAGTATAACCTTGAAGATGTCAGTTAATCTCTCTGTCTCATTTTCTTCATGGAAAAAACAATGGTTATAATAATAGTAATAGAGACCTCATTGGGTTAAACATTAAATTCATTTAATATGAGACATATCTGGCATATATTGCCATATAACAATTAGGTTGTTATATGTATCATTTAATGTAAATATGTTGGATCTACATGTATCACATGAATAAAAATCAAAGTCAGAATGTTAAT
The DNA here is from genome assembly GCF_009834535.1 of Camelus ferus. NCBI lineage: Eukaryota > Metazoa > Chordata > Mammalia > Artiodactyla > Camelidae > Camelus > Camelus ferus. Next base: position 17,246,147 of record NC_045703.1, on the reverse strand, counting down.
GAATGAGAGACACATCGTAGAATAATACACGATTGATTCCATTATTGAAAAAAAATTTTAATTTCTTGACTGCATATTGTTGCACTCATATGAAGTAACACTACATAAACATGTATAGATGAGAAAAAGACATGGGATATGAAGGGGCAAAAAGGCTATAAAGATCTTAAAGAGAAAGATTTCTTAAAAAAAGATCTGAAGCAAATAACACAACTTGTTTTATATTTGTTTAATCTGATTGCTGAATATTGGTTCTTCAATTCAATTATTATAATTCTCTAATTTCTGAATATTGAAATAACTTATTTTAAAACATATAAAATAAAGCAAACTGTTCTATGCTTTTCTGTACTCTGAATAGTTTAATAATATAGGTTGTTAGAGCTCGTCTGTTAAATCGTCTGGATCTGATATATTTTTCAGTTGTAGATTTTTAACTCCTTGTGAATTTCCTGTGTATTTCAATGTGTGTGAGTATCACTAAAATAAGATCTCAGTCACGGTGCTGCTACAAGGAGAGCCAATAGGTCTTGGTAAAAGGATCTGAATTTGTCTTGTTCTGGTAATTTGCACATTCTTAGGGTGTAAATAAATATATTTGGGAATCTTAGATGAATGCTGTAAAACTCTGAATCATGACACAGAAAAGTGGATGGCCTAGGGTATGTGCCCTTTAAATGATAGCTAAGAGCATTATTACATCATTGTAATGGATATTAACTCCTTTTTACATTTGGTTCCCAGAAAGTAAGTTTCAGATCCTAATTTGATATACCGTATTGCAGCATGCCTTCACAGAAAGAAGGCATAGAACAGAAGCAGGGAAGAGTAGCTAGTCTCTGTGGGAGTTATAGATCTTGAGCGCTGGCATTCTGACATTGAACTAAAGGCCAGAAAAACAGATTTCTAAGGTGACAGGGCCTAGTGCTAACTCTCTTGACCTTGACAAAATCACTGAGCTAACAGGAGAGCTGTGAAAGATAGATGGAGAGTAATTCTCAAGTAAAATCCTGATTTCACCTCTGACCTCCCATAATATTTCCTTTACAAAACTTCTGTTGCCAACTTTTATAATGTCAGATTTCTCCAAACATCTGGTATAATTAAGTTTAGTTAATAAGTTGCCTTGAAAATATTTAGAAAATACCCAATTGTTCGACTAACTGTAGAATACCAATATGAAAGAGTAAAAATCTTGATCATAAATCTTTAAAAATGTACTCATTTTATTTATGTAATCATTCAAAATAAATATACTTACCATCAAGTTTCAGTCTGTACCTGCCACATCAAAGGCACCATGCTGTGGACAGGGGTCACAAAGCTGAGCAAGACCGAGGCCAACAGAGGGGACAGATATTTAAACTAATAATCATAACAAGTTGTGATGTTAGTAGCGATATTAGTAGCAACTGTGGAGGGACATAGGAGGAAAAGCCACTTGAAAAGGCTAAAAAGTAAAACTAGAAATAAGCTCATAAGATCTAGAACCATGCTTACAAGCTAGTTCGTGCTTTAGTGCAAAGATAAGAATGATTTCTAATTAGTCTTTCAATTGCTTAGTCCTCAATGTGTGCTTCTAAATGCAAAAGTGTGCTTAAAAGCAGTTTCTGTCTCCATTAACTTAAGTACCCTCTCTAATCTTCTTTAAACTATTAAACTTACTTTCATAAAGCTTTTCTTCATAGATAACATAAAGGTAAATGAGGAATTTGAGTTAATGGAAAAGTACAGCCTTTCTCATATTAATCTCTCCCAGCAAACAGATCCTCAGTGTGGAGAGCCTCATATGCCTCTGAACTGAAGGCCAGAATTCTCCCCTGAATACACAGGACCAATATGGAAGGTTTTGGTCATTTCTGAAACCATTCAATTAAGTTCTATAAAACTATTCCAATATTGTTTTGTTTTATGTAAGAATTTCTGAGAAAAGCTGGAATGATAAAATAGATTTTAAAGTGTATTGTAATTGTTAGAATTACATATACCCTTAACAACTAAATGTTCTGGGTTTTTAAGACTTGAGTTTCCCTTATTGTCACAAATGATAAAATAGGAACCCACTTACTTTAAAATTTTAACTCGTGAGTATCACTGGTTTCCTCACTTACTAAAACTTAGCAAAAATAGTTGCAGTGTTCACATAAACACCCAGGCTTTTACTTGACTCCTAAAAATTAAAAAGGTCATGTACAAAATTCTAGCTTCTGGTAATGGCAGAGTGGCCTAGAACACTGCTGCTAGTAATAGACTTTGAACAAACTGCTTAAAGAACTTAACGCAGGCAGAAGCCAGAGAGGACATGACCCTTGAAGGGCCCACGTTGATGCCCCTTGGGGCACTCCCCAGTCCTCACAGCAAACCAAAGATAACATTCAAGTATAAAGCCACTGCCTTATGGGATTGAAGAGTCAATGTTTGGATTTCAGGACTGTTACAGAGGCTGGAAAAATAGGGAAACAGCAGTATCTCAGAAAGGGAGAACCACAGACAAGAAACCCCAAAAATCTTCATCCAAAATCTCCACCCACCCCTGATGGACTTATGGGCTCCAACAATCCAAGGAGCCCAGAGGGAAAACAATACCTACAAGGTTGAAAGCGCTGAGCAAAGATGTTAACAGTTTCCTAGTGAAAGACAGAGTTTGAAGTTTAATCCTTCCAAGTTGATGAGGGACTAATTGGGAGTTCAAGATTTGCAGATACTAATGTATATAAAATAGATGAACAAGTTTATACTGTACAGCACAGGGAAATATATTCAATATCTTGTAGTAGCTTATGGTGAAGAATATGAAAATGAATATATGTATGTTCATGTATGACTGAAGCATTGTGCTGTACACCAGAAATTGACACGACATTGTAAACTGACTTTAATACTTCAATTAAAAGAAAAAATATATATATATATATACAAAAATATATATATATGTATATACAAAAAAAATAAAATAGTGAAAGAAAGAGGCTTGGTAAACACACCAGGCTTTTCATTAATGCTGCAGGTGTGTTATAACCTAGGACTAAGGGATTTAGGCATGAAGGCAAATCTACTGTCAGAGATTGTGGGAGGATCGTGGGAAGAGGAGAGAGAATGGAAATATGAGCTGAGAAATACAGTTTTCCAGTTTTTCCTAAAACATGAGAAGTGGATTCTGAAAACTGTGATTGGTGATTTTTATTTCAAATGAAGGAAAATTCTAGAATGATTTACTAAATACTTCAGATGGATTACATATTTTACAGGGAACTCAGTTTCCTCTCCCACTGACTCTCACAGCATGCTTGTAAGTCCAAATGTATAACGTTTTATGGTGATTTTGGTAATATCTGAAACTTGTAAAAGATAGAAGCTCACAAATTCCCCTTCTAGACCATTTTTCTACAGTAATAGTCTCACAAGTGGTGTACAGATATGTGGACAATGATGTTTATTGAAATTTTTTGAAGTAGTAAAATATTGTAAAGAATCTAAAAATCATCAATAAATAAATGCATCAGAAGGCTTGTCAGAAACAGATTGCTCACTCCAATTGTGTAACTTGAGAATTTAATAAGGGAACCATCTAAAAACGTGTTGGCAAGGTGTGAGCCAGGTAAATGGGAAATGGTGCTAGAAATAGTGGAAACAGTTATCTCTTCAGTGCCTGAAAAGGGGAAGAGAAGAAGGGTTCCCCAGAGACAAAGAGAGAGGACCAGCTTCACATTTGGTCACGGGATGTAGCCAATAAAAACAAACCTTAAGCGAGGGAGGGCAGCTCTTCTTCCTCGCTCCAACGTGTTGCCACTGTGTCTGCTTGTGGCTCAACCACACCGAAAGTCAAGCGGTCAGGGAGTCCTGTTGATGTGGTCGATGCGTGCCAGCCTCCCAGGACACCGAAGCAGGTGGAAAAGGGTGGGAAATAAATCTGGAAAGACAAATAGAAGATATCTATACTTGATATACATCACAATGCAGCTTGCATTATTCCATTAAAATAAATCAATGTATTTAAAGTGAAAAACGCCAGTAGCGGAGCAGGATGAAAGTACTGAGTAGTTAGGTGTGTGCATTAATAAACAGTAGACATATGATGGATGTTATAAAACAGCTGTATATTCTGTTTATAGCCAAACTCATAGATACAGGGTACATCTCTATCTGTATATTTGAATATGAATATAAAATAAAATATGTTTGAAAATATATATGGCAGACTGTTAACAGTGTTACCTCTAAGGAGTTGCTGCGTCTGTGCATTGGAGAGAGTGAAAGTCTCTTATGTTTTATCATTGTGTAGCTTTTGTTTTTATAATGAGAACACATTACTTTTATCATTATTTTTTAAACATGTAGATAAAAGAAGATAACATACAGCATGAGGAGAAAAAAATAAGAAAGCCATGGTCACTATGCTCATGCAAAATTCCAGTAAGAAGACACTCTGCCATCTCATTCACCTTTTACACAGGCTTACTAACCTTGAAGGTGAGAGAAATGCGGTAGCAACATATTTGAAGGTTTCTCAGGTGATCACTGAGGACAAGCTAAAGAAATGTGTTTGAGTATCATACATATTTGGGTGATCATACACTGAGGAATGTCTGAACCCCAAACCTGAGTGACATCTCTGATGGGGTGCTCCATCTTCTGCCCTGCTTTGATTGCTTTTACATCAATGACATATCTAGTTATTAAATGACTTGGTGGCTCAGACATAGTACTGATCAAGATACATAACCTCATGACTGAATGAGGAGCCAAAAAAGTGCTGACAAGCAGAGCAACAGACCAATCAGATAATACATCATCTGACATAAATGTAAGTTGCAATAAAACAAAATTACTTACGTACATCGGGATCCAGTAACTATGGGCTTCACAGCAGCATGTGTTTAACTTGAATCAATTCAGTAAGTGTCAACAGTATGAATTGGCTCATTCCAAAACTCAGTTGATTTACACCACATTCATAATACAATAGTTGCCAGGAGGCTAATCAGATTGTACTAAGAATTTTTGATTAAGTGGAGAATGCGCAGAGAAGAACACTGGTGCAGTAGCAGAGTTTTAAAGTCATACATTGTGGACACTGGCTAGAAGACCTGTCTTGATGTTAGCCTGAGGTAAACCACGTGATAAAGACCATAGGGGCTGGATCGAATGTAGAAGACTCCAGCCTTTTGGTGTGGTCCTAGAGTTAAGGCCAACGGATCACGGATACGCAGAGATAGATTCCAGCTCAATACAAAGAAGACATACCCAACAGACTGTTCTGACCGGAATGGACTGCCTTAGGACTAATGAGCTTTTGGGACATAATTTGTAGATGAGATTCAAGCAACTGGCTCCCTTCGGATGCTTTCTGCCCTGGGATTCTGTGGTTCCACGTACTTCCTGTTTTTTCATAAATGAAAATATGGCTTCCTCTGGTCTCCACATCAGCACAGTGATGCTGAATTTATATCGTTCTGGTTTTCATCCTCACCATATGAAGAGCGCCGAGGATGTGAGGGGAATTCATAATAAAAGAGCCGGTTTACTGGGCTGCTGATTCCTGTTAACCTGCTGGTGAAATTCCTCCCCGTTTTCAGTGTTCCTCCTGGATTCTCCTTTTCAATACACACATAATTTTCTATCTGTAAATATCCCTGCTTGCCTTTCCTATACCTTTTATCTTTCTCTCCTCGGGAGTCTCACTGCTGAAGCCTTATCTTTCCGGAACTGTTTACCTCCTCTGAGTTGCTAAGTTTTGCTTCTGAACTTCTCTTTGACTACGCGGTGACTGACACTCCCCTCTGCTGACCTCTTGTTAACAATGCCTTTTATTCTCTTTTCATTATGGATTATCTGAGGAATATGCCATTCAATCTTTCCAACTTTTAAACCTCTTCTTATATTACTATCATTAAGTTTTATTCATTTATTTCCCTTTAAAGAACACTTTTCAATATGTCCTAAGTATTTCTTATCATTTCACCAAAAATGTATTTAAATTATGAAGGACTATTTGTAATGTGAAATATTTTCCTATATCTGTAATACATGGCTAATTTATTTCCCCAAACATGCAAGAGACTTTTCCTGTCTGTATTTCTCTATTACCAAACTTTTTTCTCCCCACGGAGAAGAGATATTCAACTTATGGATGTTTAACAACTATTAGAAAAGATACACTGTGAAACTCATAGCTTTGCTCTAATAATTCATGCATAATCATTTGAGGGAAAGATGGTACAATCCAGTAAAAACTAGCTTACTCTTGGCCAGTTGAACATATGGAAAGTCCAGAAGAATGTACAAAGAGATTTGATATTTGAACCATATATTTGATACATATATTTGTCTGACTCATATATTTGAAGCCATGAAGTGTTTGTTGGGTGGGTTTTGCATGGGCTGTCCAAAGTGGCTTTTTGAGTTTACATAATTTGCCTTAAGCTCCTAAGTAGACCTAGGGCTAATGTTTTAGAGTCTCAGGATGCTCCACAGAGTCAGCCTCCTTCCCATCAGTAAGGAAGATGCTGCCCTTGTTTAGGGATTCCTCCCACCAGGGCATCAAAGATCCACGAACCCTGGCTCTTCTAGACACTAGCTTCCACAGACTGTCAGTCATTGATTCAACACCAAAACAGGATTTACTTCCGGACTCATCTCCTATTAGACGCAGAATCATTTGCTCCATGTGGCAATGAAATATAAAATGAGTTGAGTATCTTCAGTACAAGCTTGGGTCCCAGAAAGACAGGAAGGGGAGGTGAGAAAAGAAACAAAACAGATTCTGCACAACAATAATACATGGTGATTCTCTACAGTTTTTCAAATTCAGTATTTGGAGACCAGTTTGATACTCCAATGAATCAGCCTTTCCAGTTGGAATTTCAGTTTATTTCTTTCAACCTGGATATACCATCTACAGTGTTTGCAGTATATTCTGTGCCCTCTGGGTGTTCACAGTATAATAGGAGGGTGACACTTGGAAAGGGGGTGTTTCAGTGCACTCTTAAGATTCTTCCAACTTGGTGGAAGAGGTGTATCAGAATTTTAGGGGTATGCAGAGGGAAGAAAGGAAAAAAAGGAAGGGACTTACTATTTATTAAAGGACTATTTACTAAAGTCCATTTAGCAGAAATACTAATTGAGAACGTAGTGTTTGAAGTGGAAAAAGCTCCAGAGAGGTAGTGATAATTTAGTTGTTAGAGGATCCTGCTGCCAGTAATTACTGCCTTAAGGCTAGAGAGGAAGTGAGAGAGATAGAGAAGCTTGTGCAAAGGATATGCAGGCTTTTCCACCGTCCTGGCTGGGAGCATGAAGAGCAAGGAGCAGAGCATTTATTTTAAGATTGGTCAAGAGTAGTGGCCTTGCTTGCTTTCTTCATGCATGAACTGTCACCTCTATGAAATATTCCCTGATTGCTCCCTTCCTCTCTGCCTCCACAAGATGTATGCGTGTTTTTCTTAAATTTGACCATATCTATTTACAAGCACAGGCAAATATGATGACAACGACAATGGTGTCCTTATCATTAACACCATATTCATTCTCATCTTCTTACCCAATCACAAGGTTGCCACACTCCAAAATGTGGTCATTCCTATAATGTACGGAAATGATAAAAGCCAGGCAGGTTCTTATAAATGCTAATTTATTTCCATCCAAAAGAATTTTGTTTTCTTAACTATAAGGAAACTCTCTAACAGCCCTATACACAATTCCAGTGCCACAGTGACAGCTGCCTTTCTGATAAATTCCTGACCTGCGGGTCCACATGGTGTTTCCGTTCCCAAACCCCAAATTCCAAGGATCAGTCTTTCTTGGTGGATGTCAGGATGTGAGTAATCTAAAGGTGGCTGCCCTGAGACCAGTGTGCTACATGCAGCTTATGAACTCAGGCCAGGAAGGGACAGGGACTTTTCACTGTGAGTACGGTGCCATCTCTCCATTTCTTCCACAGACACATTCCCTGCACACAAAATATCAAAAGAAATGGGTATTTGGGGAATTAATGGCTTCATTTCATTAATACAAAAGTTAAACCAAAACCACTAGAGCAGAATAATATATCAAGTAGAAATGTTTCAGCTTAATTACCACTCACATTCCTACTGGATTGACAGAGCGTAGTTACTTGAGGGGATGGTTTCAGTTATCCAGGTACAAAGATGGATTTGCACATCAGGATCCCAGCAGACCTCCATCAGAGTCAAGTTATGAGGGCGGAAAGCACGACGTACAAGTTAGCTGATAGATGTCTCTAACTGTGCTCTCTAAATCAAGTTTTTGGCCATGTTCCTATTTAATTAAGCAACCAGACTGTAACAGGGAAGATGGTTCAGTTCAGCCCTGATGATGCACTATCTGGAGAGTGACGCGTTAAGCCGCGACCCATCAGGATAAACTGAAAGGCATGGCTTCACGGAAAAGGATTCTTTGGTGTCGATATGCAGCAGTTCTGTTGTGTTTCCTGCACAGACATCACATTCCATACAGCTCTGTGAAACATGAGCAGAGTTCCCTTTCCTAATATGCTTCTGAATAATAAAATAGAGCGCGATCTTTTCTAAACCACTAGATCCGTCTCCCGTGATCAGTCGCACCCCACCCCTTCCCGCCACAGGAATCTTTTGCTCTGTTACCATTGCTGCAACTGCTGTTACAAGATCAGCCGCCTCTTCCGCTGATTATATTGTTTGATTCTTATCTGAGTCCTGAAGGTGAGGGGTTATTACTCCCACTTTGTAGGTTGCCCGGGGGTGGGGGGGCAGCCTCACAGAGGTTAAGTAGTCTCCCCCAAGTTTCCCAACATCTGTAGTGAAGCCACGAGGCTTCTCTTCTAAGCCTCACTTTTACACCAGGGCCAGCTGCTCTCACTACACACTTAGCGACATCGAGATCCTTGTATTTCATAAAGAATTATGGTTGTTCAGAACTAGGGTAAAGATAGGTTTTAGAAGATTGCTCCTGCTCTTCAACCTATGGAAGCATTAAATGCAGAGTTCTTAGGAAAGAGAGAATCTTTTATTTATCTTCTATTGTCCGTTTGCTTTGGTGTACCACCTCTTCTGGATGTTTTTAAGGCAAGTGGGCTTGCTTCAGATGCCTTCCTCAGGTGCATTACTTCCTCAGGTTTGTGGGTGAAAAAAACATCAGTCAAATGATTGGCAATAATATTTTTAAGACATTATTGTGTACAATGGTTTAAACAAAAATTCTGTAAAAAAGACTCCTTACATGAAAAATATGTGCAGCTTTTAACATTAGAAAGACAGTACTGGAAAAGATTAGTGTGGCTGAACATTCAAGTACTCAGGGATTTCTTTTTCTAAGGCATAATTTTATACAAGGATTTAAACAAAAGATGTTCTGAAAATAAGAATGAGTCCAGCATGAAAATATGAAGAACTTTTAATGTTAGAAACTCCTGGGGAAAATGCTGTAACTAAAGAATAGTTCATTAAACTGGTTTTGTGGAAAATATTTAAAGAAGAACTTTCCAGAGTGATCAGAGGCTTAATTTTTTTTAAAGTCTGGTATATTCTTCTATGTGTCTGTGAGACAGTAAAAGACCATTTTCTTTAGCTTTGCCATCTTTCTTCTAGAAAGAATTGAAAAAGGATATTTGAATTAGCTTTTATCTTCTTTATCGATTTTCAGAATCATTAATAAAAACTCACATAAAAATTTCTGAGACATCTGATCCTTTTCATTTCTCTATATTCATAGCAGCTGCAATTGTAAGTATATTACTTTGCAGAGACAGAACTTTAACATTGATGAAATGCATTTACCAGTTGTAAACGCTACTAAATTGAAAATAGACTATGAAAATGGGCTCTGTTGAATTAAGGTCAAAAAAGTTAAACAACTGAAAGAAAGTCTATTCCAGGTAGAAGATGACTAAGTCCATGGCTTGGAGAGGGCAGTTGTTTATTTTAGATAACTATAATACCTGATGGAATATACAGTGACCCGCCCCTCAATACATTGCTTTTGAAATGAACAAATGGATATATCACACACAGGAAAGAGTTCGTGGAAGAGGTGACATTTGAGATGTGCCTTGAAGATCAGTAGAATTCAGTAAGAAGGGCTGATGCAATGTAAATGTTGCATTAAATGTTGAATTAAAGTTCTGAGAAAAGGAAGCAGATTAGTACTACATCAGCGAATCACTTTTGCCAAGGAATTTGGGAGTCAGAGTACAAGGATCAATCTGGCAGCATGGCTAAGTCAGACCAGTGGAAGCAGGAGGCAGAAAAGAAACTGAACGTTAGTTCAAGTGAGAAGAAATCAAGCCTAGAAAGAGGGGAGAGATAGTGGAAATTAAATGGCAGCTGTTTCAAGAATGATGTAAAAAGTCCCAGGATGGCAGGGAGCAGGATTAGCTTGTCTACTGCTCGGCACTTGGTTTAGTGCCTGGAACTTAGTAGGGACTGATTGTGTATTGAAAGAATGAGTGACTGAACAGATAGATGAAAGCTAGAATGTTTAACTTCATACCTATTTCACAGATGTAACAAGAGTATAAATATAGGTCAGGCTTACTCTGATATTAACAGAAATAATCGTTCAGCAGAAGGAGTCAGTCTCAGGAAAAGGAGATGTGCTCATTTTGGACAGGTTAGGTTAAAAAAAACAAAACCAACAGGATATCCAGGTAGAGGTGTTTAATGGACAGTTGAAAATATGAGTTCGTTACAAAGGAAGGAATATGTTTGTTGAAATAAGTGCTGATTTTTGATTATCTAGATATATGAGATTCTGTCTCTCCTGACCTTGATTATCATAAAATAAATTTTCCACTTCAATTTTCTACTTGTTCCACTCTCATTCTGTTCTAGTGGTCTATTGCTGTGTAGTGAGTTACCTCAAAACTTAGTGGCTTAGACCATCAGTTATTGTTATCATTACCTCTCCCAGGTTTTGTTTTGCTTTGGTTTTGGTTTTCTTTTTGTTGTTTTTGTTTTTGGTTGATTGAACTTACTGGGATGGTTGGAGCTCACAGTCTCATGCAGTTGTGATCATATTGGGGCTAGAGTTACATGAAGATTTATTTATCTTTTTTAATCTGTATCTTTTTATTGAAGTATAGTCGGTTTACAATATTGTGTTAATTTCTGGTGTACAGCTTAGTGATTCAGTTACACATATAAATATATTCATTTTCATATTCTTTTTCATTATAGGCTATGACAAGGTATTGAATATAGTTCCCTGTGCTATACAGTAGGACTATGTTGTTTGTCTATTTTATACATAATAGTTAGGATCTGCAAATCCCAAACTCTCAATATATCCCTCTACCCTGCCTTCCCCCTCTGGTAATCACAGTTTTGTTTTCTATGTCTGTGAGTCTGTTTCTGTTTTGTAAATAAGTTCATATGTCTCATTTTTTTTAGGTTCTACATATTGGTAATATCATATTTGTCTTTGTCTAACTTACTTCACTTAATATGATAATCTCTAGGTCCATCCATGTTGCTTCAATGGCATTATTTTATTCTTTTTTATGGCTGAGTAGTATTCCATTATATAAATATACCACATCTTCTTTATCCAATCATTTGTCGATAGACATTTAGGATGTTTCCATGTCTTGGCTATTGCAAATCATGCTGCTATGAACATTAGGGTGCACATATTTTTTCAAATTAGAGTTTTCTCCAGGTATATGCCCAGGAGGGATTGCTGGATCATATGGTAACTATTTTTAATCTTTTGAGGAATCTCCATACTGTTTTCTACGATGGCTGCACTAATCTATAGTCCCACCAGCAGTGTAGGAGGGTTCCCTTTTCTCCACATCCTCTCCAGCATTTATCATTTGTGGACTTTTGAATGATGGCCATTCTGGCTGGTGTGAGGTGATACCTCATTGTAGTTTTGATTTGCACTTATCTGATAATTAGCAATATTGAGCAGGTTTTTTTCATATGCTTATAGGCCATTTGTATGTCTTCATTGAAGAATTGCTTGTTTAGATCTTCTACCCATTTTTGGATTGGATTGTTTGTTTTTTTCTTTTTAAGTTGTATAAGCTGTTTATATATTCTGGAAACTAAACCTTTGTCAGTCACATCATTTGCAAATATTTTCTCCTGTTCCATAGGTTGTCTTTTTGTTTTGCTCATGGTTTCCTTTGCTGTGCAAAAGTTTATAAGTACAAGGTACTTTTAATGGAGGTAAGTAGATAGAACTATACCCTATAGCCATTTATTTAAAAAAAGGAAGGATGACAAGGTTACTGTGTTCTTAATAAAATATGTTTTATTGCCAAGTTTTTTTTTGAAACTTTTAATGGAGTTAACTTCTGATGTTTTACTTAAAGATGCTATAAATGTTTTTCAGGCTTTTACCTAACAACACTATAATCTCTATGTGAAAATTGTGTGTCCATTACTGTACTGGGGAGTAATAGTTCTTTATCACTTTTTCCATCTGTGCCTTCCCTCAAATAGCAGGCTGTCAAGAACCTTTCTGATGTAACTGCAATTGCGAGTAATGGTACCTCCCATCACCTGTAGTTTTCTGTTTCTTATCTGATCTGTGTTCTGAAAACACATAAGAAAACCTTCTTTAGAATTTCATGGTAAAAAGAATCCAGAAGTTTCTGAGCAAGCCTGAGCCTGAGGGCTAAAAGTAAGAGCTAATATGTTCAAGTTCTAATTTCGGTCCAGTTGTTAAAAATGCATATGTCTCACATTGTTTGATCTTTATCTCAATCCTGTACGATAGATACTATTATTACCCCTATTTTACAGATGAATTAAATGAGGTTTAGGCAGGTTATTCTCATAGTAAGCAACAATCCTGTGAGGTTTTTGTTTTCTTTTTGAATCCCCCCTCAAAAACAGAGCAACTATACAGGCATACAAACAAAACACCCATGTACAACATCTACCACAAAACAAGACAACAAGAAATTCTCATGAACCCCAAAATAGGAGTGAGAGGGAACCAAATGCTAACAGTGACTGGACCCAGGTGATACTAGAGACAATGTGTTGGAATGCAGAAAAAATGACACAAAAATAACCAGCAGAAAGTTAGATTGGACAATCTGTGATCTGATGTGAAGACTGGGAAGGGACATTGCAGGCTCCAATTCCCAAATGAGGGGAAAGGGATTGCAGGAAGACCTAATGATGTTGGTGGGTCTGGACCGTTTCAACTTGCCAAACTAGCCAGCTGGAGCTACTTCCAGTTTGCAGCCCTGTTCTGAAAATAAACTACTGGGAAAATACAAATTGAGTTTGTTAGCTTGATTTATATCTCTAAAATAATTAAACACAAGATTTGTGAGCTCGCATTTGGATTATTGCCCTGGGCCTTGCAAATATCAGTGGTGGGTCTCATCCTGGATATTAGCAAGAAGCTGCTCTCTACCTTCACGGCAGGGGCATCAAGAAATTGCAGTTTGGGTGCTGCTCAGAACACCAGGGGGCGTGCAGCCCAGGCTGCCCTAGAAAATCCATTCTACTTAGCTGATGTGAGTTTGAGAATATGGAATAATGTCATTTTTTTCTAACCATATAAGTATAGATCGTATTTTAATGGCTTTTTCAAAAAGTGGAAAAATGAAACTTCTTTAAGAGAAGTTCATAGTGTGCCTCTTCTCGTGTTTTTAAAAAGGCTTTAAAGCTATTCAGAGAGAGAAAAATGTGATACCATGATATTTGCCATAATGAAGGGTTTTCTTTGTGGTTTCCCATCAGGTAGACCTCAAATCATAAGGAAAATGAGTTCTTGCCTTATAGCCTCTTCTTCCTACATGTATACATTGTTGCATTTTTAAATCTTCTCATTTGTATATTGAATTCATTTTCAAGTCATTTTTGTGATGGAACTTGTATTTTTCACTTTCCCAAAGAGAAAATAATTTGTTCAATAAAGAGAAAGGAAGTGATTTTAGCATAGAATTTTTAAATTGTCTTCACTATTTTACTAAAAAATACAATGCAGAAAAAAATAAAATTCATCTAGCAGATAGGTGTCCAGGCTAGAGGCTAGTGTCTTTAATTCCTGGGCTCTGGCTGAGCCTCCCAAAATATGTGATTCTAACACAGGATGGCTTTTCTCTGATTTGCTACATTTAGAGATACGTCCTGAAAGGCAGAGCCTATAGGACACTTTATTAATTTCCCAGGGCTGCCATAACAAATTACCACATACTTAATGGCTTAAAACAACAGAAATGTACTCTCTCGCAGTTCTGGAAGCCAAAAGCCAAAAGTCAAGGTGTTGGCAGGCTGTGCTGCCTCCGAAGGCTGTAGGAGAGACTCCTTCCTTGCCTCTTCCAGCACCTAGGGGCCAAGCATTGCTTGACCTCTGAAAGCGTAACTCCAATCTCTGCCTCCAACTTCTTAGTCTCTTTTTCTCTGTATGTGTGTCTTCTTGTCCTTTCTTCTTATAGAGACACCTGTCGTTGAATTTGAGGTGTGCCCTAATTTAGGGTGATCTCATCTTGAGATCCTTAACTTAATTACACCTACAAATAAAGTCATCTTGGGAGGTTGTGGGTGGACTTATCTTTTGGGGGTCCACTACTCAATCCATTGTGGGGGTTGATCTATAGATAAACAGCAAGAGTATTTTAATATCTTTAATCAGTCAGTGAGAAAGGTTATACTGTACTTTTTCAATATCATAATTAAAAACACAAAAACTTAACCTGTGATGTTTAATGAAAGGAGACATTTATATCTTAAATTGACTTCCAGGCACAGTATAAGTCACTGCAATTTTTATTAGTATGAGATGAATTTTGTTTTAGTGAAAATTGATATTTCACTCTAAATTCTCTCAGAATTATGAAATCCCAGTTTCTTGTACTGAGACATTAAAGGGAAAAACTTTTACCTAAAAGTAAAAGCAAAGTCAGAAAATATCAGAGGTATTTTTATAAAATAATTTAAGTTTAGTGTTTTCATACAGGGCCATAGCTTTATTAATATTGTATTATTATTATTATTATATTATTATTATTATTACTATTATTATTATTAAATGTTTTTACATTGTTCCCATTAGGGTTCAATCAACTGTGACCTGGGAAAATGAAAGACAACCAGGAAATTTTAAAATAAGTGGAAATTTTCTATAGTATAAAAAGAAATTTGAAGGGGAAAAAAGTTCCCTTCAATTTGAAGCTTCTTTTTTTTATATTTTCCAAATAGGACATAAACAAAAATGATCATCTTATGAACAAAAGGAAGACATCTCATTTCTAATGTGATGAGGCAGAAGAAAATTTTAATAAAAGGGTAACAGAAAGGAGGAAATTATTGCGTGTGTTATTTTTGTCTTTAAGAGAGCATGAAGTCTTCAGATGCATGAGAGAAAGAGGAGGGAAAGAGAAAGAGGGAGAGTTATGGAGGTAGGAAGAGAGAGACAGAGAAAGCAGAGAGATGAGGTGTGGGGAAGAATGCTTTCTGTCACATTCCACAGTGTTATGTTTGCTACTTCTCTTGTAGTCTAGTAGGAAATAATTGTGTTTCTCCTATGCAAGGAGGAGAACTAGCTAAAAGGGAAGAGTCAGTAAAGACTAGAACACAGAATTGGTGAGCCTAGTTTATAAGTCTGACTACACTCCTTTTTGTTTCTGTTTCTCCACCAACAATATAAATTCCACATAATCAAAATCTTATCCTACCTCATAGAACTTTTTGCATGTAAACTCTGGGAATTAATCTTTGAGAAAGAGAATATTGGAAACCTTGTGCTCTTTTCAGAGCTGGTTCTTAAAATGTCTAATAACCGAATTCAACAAAGATACTGATGCTCAACAAACATTCTATCTGTCCCCCCTCATTTTCCAGTCCCCTTGCTGTGAGAAGGGACCAGGTGACTAGTTCTGGCCAATGAAATGCAAACTGAAGCCATATAAATGTCCCTTTTTATCTGAGGTAGGGAAAAAAGCCCTCATGATTCTATGGTTCTGCTCTTACCCCTCCAGGGTAAGAGGAAAGGCCACATGTTGCTAATGGTGAAGCTACAAGTTTTAAACAGCCTGGATCTCTGAGTCACCACGTTTAGTTCAGTACCCTGGAGAGTTCTAAAGCCTACAATACACTTTACATGAGTGAAAAAATAAACTTTGTATTTTAAGCCATTGAGATTTGGGGATAGAGGACTATCACAGTATAAACCTATCCTAATACGTCTACTTTTTGTAAGTTGTTTGGGATTTGCTGAAGCCATCCTTAATAGGTGTGAATCAAAATTGAATGCTACAAAGTAGGCAGACATTAGTTAAACTTGCTTTTTAAAAACTGCACTCTTTTTGATGTTTTTGTTACCATTAAAAGGGAAAATATTCTTGTGATTCTGGGTAAGGATGTATTAGCAATCAATATTTTCAGTTTTACTAACAGAAAAGTCTTTAATTGCAAATTCCTCTTATAATTTTCTTAGCTCTCATTAACTTAATTGATTTTTTCCTACTTTTAAAAGTTATACAGGGAAGCCTGGAAGTCATAAAGTTCTTGATATCAAATATTTCCTTCCAGATATTTATAAATAATATATAGTAAACTTCATAATCTGGCATGACTAGAAGGGATTTTGGGCAAAATCAAAATTTAAACTCACGTAAAATTTTTCTTTAACTTCAGTGAACCTAATAGGATAGGTTTAGAAAAATGACCAAAGCCTTGACCCAACCATAAAATCATTCTCCTTTTTCATGGGATTATGTGAGAATTATAGACTATGACCATTGTTGTTAAGCCTTGTGGGCTATTTAAGTGACTGAGCCCTTTCTTTAATAAATTTTCCTATCTTCATTGAAGCATCACCTGTTGGGTGTCTGGACAGAAAAGGGACATGTAACCTCCACCTACACACTTCTGACAAGTGGAGATTACTCATATTTACTAAAGTAACCTGCAACCCTAAGGCCTTTTGGGCATCAAACTGTACAAATACCTCAAGGTTATGATACCTACTTGTCGTACAGGCTCTGTTAGTAAATACTGGTAATTCCACTGGTTAGAGGTAGGTAGGTGGGAGCTGTATGTACTTTCCCTTCCAAGATCAGTATCAGGTGCTGTGGTTAGATGAACATACATCTCAGACTAAATTCTCTCAAGCAGAAAGAAAAAGTGTCTGTCCTATGGGTAGTGGAAGTCCCTCACCCTTATACACCCATGTGACAGTGTTAAAACAGATGACCAGACATACATTTGAGGAGCCTATATTATCAAGTAAACAGGTGCCAGTTTTAAAGAGCATCCCCTGCTGCTTCATATAGACATAAACAGGAATCAGGGTGAAGTCGGGGAGGAGGCTGATCCCTTTGCTTCTAGAATTTTTCTAGTGCCCCTGACATCTTTTTTCTACTGATGACATATTACAAGGACTCAAACAATATATATACCTGTATTATAATCCCCGCAGTTAACATCTGTTTCTTTTTTGCTGTGAATATCAGGAAATAGTACCCATCTTGAGCCATTTAGACTTAGCCATGAATTATACAAAGTCAATAGCTACTATGTTTACTTGCACATTTCCACGTCTTCAAACTGTACAAATAAGTGTCATTCTTAAAAAGTGTTTTATTCACTTAAATGAGAATTGAACAGAAGCATTGGGAGGCATGAGGACTTTATTCCAAAGAAAATGTTATTGCTGAAAGATAATAGGAAAATGCATTAGTAAATCCACCATGTGTGCTTGGAAAGTCCCCCAAAAGCTGCATTCCAGGGCCAGGTGGATGACTGACCCATCACTGACTGTATCTGTGGAGTGACCTGTTTTGCTGGAGAATTAAGGCAATATGGTAATAAAATGAATAATTAGATCTTAATTAAGCTCCCAGGCTGGTGATTGTAGGCAGTAGTGGTGGCATGTTCTTCATTATAAACAGGCAGCTGCACATTCATTTATTTTGGTTGTCCAGTGCTTTTTGCACAAAACAGAGTAAATAACCCGGGGAAATTAGTAGCCTTTTTGACTTTTCTTAAATAAATTCAGCAAGTTAGTTTTATTGTTTAATTTGAGTTGAGGCCAGACTATGGAGGGAGAGTGATTTTAAAGACCAAGTAGAGAACATTTTCATGCAGAATATTTAACAGACAACTAAAACTAACAAATTTTATCCTATTGCTATCCCCATTTCTAATTTACTTCCTGCCTGGTCTCCGCCCCGACACTATACACCCAATCAATTACCTGAGCTTTCCTTTTCCTCTAAGCTTTCATTCTCTGAGAAGTGAAAGATGATCAGAGACCACTGAGAAACTAGCCAAATGCCATAAACAGCAGGGTATGTTTTGCAGCATGAGCTGGTTCCACTATTGAAAAGGAGATTCTTGGCAGATGCAAGTCTAAACAAAAAAAGA
The DNA here is from genome assembly GCF_009834535.1 of Camelus ferus. Lineage (NCBI taxonomy): Eukaryota > Metazoa > Chordata > Mammalia > Artiodactyla > Camelidae > Camelus > Camelus ferus. The sequence continues at coordinate 17,227,821 of NC_045703.1, read as the reverse complement.
ATCCTTCTCCTGATGTGTTCTCCTTTGGGAATGGAAGATTTCACTTCCTTTTAACAGGCTCTCTATGAATACTCTTTGAAGGGAAAATCATGTTGCTTTTAATAAAGGTCCTTTCTTTCAGTTTCCTTTCCAAACTGCATCTGTTTCTTTTCCTAGAGCTAAACGGATCACAGTTTATTAAGAGGATGCTATTTACAAAGGAGGAGAGAATTATTATGCTACTTCAGGGCCTGTTTCTGGAGAGGCAAGAATGTCATAAACTCATATCTTCTATTTTAACTTGATTCTATACTTCAACTTTTTATAATAATACAATAAATGGACTTTTTTCTACATTCTGAAGAAAGGTGTTCTTAAATTCTTTGAAAGGTGAATAATATCTATATATGGAATATATTTTAAATGCACAAAGCATAATATATAGGTGCATACCTGTATCTGTTTAGATAGACAGCTATTAATAGTTACCTAATAAAATAATTACCTAGTAAAGTAAGTAGTAACCAACAGTTGATATTGAAAACATGATAAAATATAAACATTAATATAATAATAAAAGGATAAGAGCTAATATTTTTTGAGCTGATACATATAAACCAACAACAATTGTGGGTGCTTTACATGCAGTCTCAGATATCAAAATAGTGCAATTAGTGGATACTTTTATAATCTTAGTCTTACAGGTTAGGGAACTAAGGCACAACAAAGTTAATTAATTATGTAGGATAGAGTTTAATAGATACTTCACTTTGATTATTTATCAGAGATTTATTTAAATATATACTTATACATTTGCATTTTATAGTAAAGATACATTTACATTATATATTATGTACGTTTAAAATATTTACATATTAATATATACTTACATATTATGTTACATATTTATACATTTAATTAAATCTCTAACTGCTAAATAGGTAATTCAATCAATCAGAAGAATGATTTATTAAACCCTATTTCCCATAGTTGATTAACCTTGCTGTGCCTAAGGAGTGACTGTATAAATATACATATGTATTTATGTGTGCATACTAAGGAGAGGGAAAGAGAATTCTGTCTGGGAGCCTCTTGCATTTTACACATCTTGTGAGTGACATTCTGTTTGCCTGTTTTTTTCTGAACTGTTTTCTTTTCAAGGATGTCTGTATAATAAAAACCCTGTGATGACAGAACTAGTGTCTTGGTCTGGAACAAAGACAGGCTTGCTCGCAGCCTTAGAAGACAGAGGTAGTGGTATCCTCCAGGGCAAAGGACCAGCATGCTATGAAGATTCATATTCCCTAAGCTCAAGGTTCCTCTCCAGTAATGCAGTCCACGTGCATACTGGTGTTACCTGAGTCTCTTCACATCATTGTGGAAATTAGGTTTGAGGAAGAAGCATGACACATGCTGATACTCTGACGACTGATACTAAAGTAAGTCTTTTCGTTCTGACCCAGGTGTCTTTTGTCTTTTGCCAGCATCAACCGGACTGTGACAGGCTAACTTGTTAGCTAGCTTCCAAGTGGGGTGAACCCTCAAACCCTTCATAGGTTCTTTGTTGCTGTCTTTTTTCTTAATTGAAGTATAGTTGGTTCACAATGTTGATTTCTGGTGTATAACATAGTAATGCAATGATACCTATATGTATGTATATATATATTTCTTTTCATATTCCTTTTTATTATAGGCTATTAGAAGGTATGGAATATAGTTTCCCTGTGCTACACAGTAGGAACTTGTCATTTATATATGGTATATAGTATATATATATATATAAAAAATATATAGTAGTATCTATAAATCCCTTGCTGCTTTCTGATATACAGATATATTGTGTCTCCTTTCTGGTCATTCTCAAGCTTCAAAAAGTAGCAAAATTCACTTATTGACACTTTTATGACTTAAAAAAATTCCTCCAAATAGTGGAAAGGGCAAATGGAGGCAAACATAAAAGGGGAATATAACAAACAAAGGACTCAAGAAATGACAGCTTGGTCAGACAGACACACAAGCTCATCTCTGCTTTGGGTGTCTGACTCTGTATTGCATGCTCTGGGAGCATTTGGGGCTGACATACCTGCTAATAAGAACCATCTTCCCCTGAAAAGCTCATCTATCCCACATTCTTTCTCTAATAAGGCCATGAATATTTCCCCCATAAAGTGTAAGCTGCCAGCATGGGTATAATTTGGTGATAGAAAAAACGCTCTTTAAAAGAGCTATTTGGTTGAAGGATAGCAGTTCCCTGGAAACCAGGTAATAAACGTCAACGCCTTGGTAGTGGCAAGTGAAACTGATCTCCTTCTTAGGCCCTTTCTTTCATAATCCTGGATGTATTATAAAACAATGGTCCTCACAGCAATTGCTAATTTTAGGTTTATAACTATAATAACAAGTGCATTCTATGATCATGTAATTATCATTTTACTTGCACCAAAACATCACTATGATTTTTAAGGGAGATAACAATATTTAAAGATAATGCTGGTGATACTTAGATCTATTTAGCTGTAGGAAACAGACCTTTAAAATATTTAGGAAAATTCTAGAGTAACTTTCCTGTGTTTTATTTATACCAAAGACAACTGGTTTATTTTGGCTTTGTTTGTGTGGGTTGATTTAAGTGCTTTAATTAAAGGCCAGTGCTCAAGTTTTCTGCACTCTCTGCACACCCAGATTGTCCTTGACTTGAATCTCTCGTTTTATGGCGACTTTGGGAAAATCTGTCCTTGCTATGTTCAGTAAGGTAGCACTTGTTGTTTTAACAAACCAACACCCAAATTTCAGTGCTCTGATACAATAAATGTTTATTTTTTGCTGATATAAAGTCCTATGCAGGTGCTTTTAGTTGGTGAGGTAGAGAATTCTACTCCATATAGTCATTCAGGGACCCAGGATATTGGCAATCGTACCAGCGTCAACGCACGTCTTCCAAGATCATCCCGGGTTGATATTCAGCTGGAAGAGAGAGAAAGCAAAGATACTAAAACTATTCCCACTTCAAAACTGCCTTAACCTAAAAGTGTCATATACTTAAAAATAGCTTCAAACTACTGAAGCAGGGTTGGGAATATTTGGTGGAAGAGCTGCCCCTGCCTCATACCCCAGTCTTAGCAATTACTCCCCAAGCCAACTCTAGCAACCTCTCGATATTTTAATAATGTAGTCGTTTTATTCTTATGAAATAATGTGAATTAGCCTGAAAACCATTCTGTAGATATATGGAAACATCGATCCATTATGGCACAAATAAAGTAGTATACACTGACTCAGGCATACACTGGTTATGATCAATGCAGTCACAGTGGAGCAATCCGCACAAAATATTATGATACATGAAACTGCTTTCACGTACCCTTACCCGTTGTAAGCATGATTTGAAACCCATCAAGTAAATATGTATTGCTAACCTTGTTTATATCATATACCCTTCTCTAAAAAAATAACAATTCAAAAAACTATACTTTCTAGTTATCAATCTTTTTTTCAGAACAATAAGCTAGTGCACATTTTCAAGGAAGGAAAGGGAAATGCATAGAGTATATATATTCAAAGAAAAACATAATTTAGTTCTCAAAATATATAAACATAAAAAATATATAATTATTAACTACTGAATGAGTCCATTGTGTTTTATGGATGGGGAAACCAAAAACTAGGGATTCAGGCTTTTGTCTGTGATCATGCACCTATGGTTGAGTAAGATCTGAGATTCAGCCTGTCCGGCCCTGTGTTTCCTCTGAATCCAGCTGACATCTTAGGGATGCTAAGAATGTCTGGAGCTGCTGTGGTGGGATGCCCTCAGGTTTACTCCATGGCTACCTCTGAGTCTCGTGTTGGAGGCTACAATGAATTAGAGTGTCATTGGGATTAAAAATAATAATGGCTTGTGTCTTGGAAGTGTTTTTATTGTTCATCTCTTTTCTTGCTGCTCAACAAAATCTATTAAAAATGAAGTGTTGTGGGGAGGGCATAGCTCAGTGGTAGAATGCGTGCTTAGCATGTGAGAGGTCCCAGGTTTAATTCTCAACCCATTAAAAAAATTAATAAAATAAAAATAAATAAACCTAATTACTGCTACCCCCCATTTTTTTTTTAAATGAAGAGTGTCAAACTCACAGGAGAAGGGAAAAATCATTCCAGATAGTCACTGCCATATTCAAGCTAATGCAACAGCAACAGTTTCCATTATTTGAGGCTAGATACTGGACCAGTAGGCACTTTGAATAATGTTATCTCAAGGCATCTTCAAATAATTCTTTGTGGTACATACTGTCCGCACATATTACCTATTTTACAGATGAGAAGATAAGGAACTGAGTAAGTAAGGGACAGAGTTGGCATTCACACTGAGGAATGTCTCATTCCGCCATTCCTTTCCCCATGCTCATATTTTATTCTCATGAATTTCAGAAGAGAACATGCAGCTAAGCTGGTATGTGGTCCTGTTGGTGGGTATCTTTAGGCAGTGGATCATGTTGGAGCATGACTCGTTGCTGTACATGTAACTAAATTTTTGGTGCTGAGTCTTGAATTGACCATTCAAATGCCTGAAACATTGAAGATGTTGTGTTTTAGAAGGTGCCCTTTGATTGCCCGTATAGGATAATATGCAGGTACAAGGCAATTTTTAGAATAAGCCTGTTTAAAGAAGTAGAAATGAGGTTCAATTCGTATGTTCATTCATATAAGAAAGCTCTCCTGAAAGCACAGTGAAATTTCAAAAATAATTGTTAAAAAAGGATTTAGAGGAAAATAAATACACAACATGGAAATGGTATCTGTCATCACTTAATTTTGGAAAACTAAGAATTGTCACTAGGCTCTTGAGAATAACTCCCTTTGGCCAGCACTTTGGTCTCCCATTTGCATTCGGTATTGCAGTCGTAATTATTTGTCTGTTATCTGCTTGCCCAGATGGACTGTAAGCTGCATGAGAACAGCACCCAGGTCCGTGCTGGTCATCAACATCTCTTCCTCTAGCACAGCTTCTTCTTCATTATGTTGGCTCTTAATGATACCTGTTAAATACATTGATGGACAAGATGCTGAAACTCATTAAAAGGATTTAAATAAATTAATACATGCTAATGGTAAAATTCAAGCAACACACAAAAATATAAAGTACTTTCCACTAGGTTTCTACTACCCAACTGTATTCCCCAGAAGAACATTTGTTCATTGTGTCTTATAAAATTTTCTGAACTTTTATAAGTGAATATTTACTTCATTTTTTATTGAAGTATGGTTGATTTACAATAGTGTATTCGTTTCAGGAGTACAGGACAGTGATTCAGTATTTTTACAGGTTATACTTCATGAAAAGTTATTAAAAGATAATGGCTATAATTCCTTGTTCTGTACAGTATAAGTCAGACAGAGAAAGACAAATACAGTATGATATTACTTATATGTGAACTCTGAAAAATAAATGACTGTATATAGTAAAACAGAAACAGACTCACAAATATAGAAAACAAACCAGTGGTTACCAGTGGTGAGAAGGAAGGAGAGAAGGGCAAGATAGGGGTATGGGATTAAGAGGCACAAACCACTGTGTATAAAATAGATAAGCTACAACACAGGAGATATAGCCACTATTTTGTAATAACTATAAATGGCATATAACCTTTAAAAATTCTGAATCACTATGTTGTACACCTGAAACATATAATATTGTATATCGACTATACTTTAATTAAAAAAAGAAATATATGTAAGCAAAAAAGAAAATGTAGATAAGCAACAAGAATATAATGTATTTACTTCTTGGTATACTTAATTACCAGATAAATATATTGACTTGCAATGTAAATCAATTTATTTGTTTATATAGCATCAAGTCAACGATCAACGATCTAGACAAAAGATGTACAGTTTGGCTAAATTCTCCCAGTCTCTAACAGATCATAGTCTACATATTTCTAAAACATACTCTTATGTCAGCTCATTTTTTTGTGATTTCTTTCTTTCTTATAGAGGTAGCAAACCAAAGGTAGACCGAAACAATTGCACTTCAACATTAGTTGAGCTTTCAGTCAGGAGAAATAACAATAGACTTAAAATTTTACACATAACTTACAACATAGGTTCTTAGTTGCAGTTCTTCCACTGTTTTGGCAATGACCAAGAAATTCATTGTATCTGGTCATGTGGTCATAAACATTGGCTTCATTTAAGTAGCAAGTAACCCAATAGATGCAGACCACCCTGGAAAAAAGAGCCACAGGAGGGCGCTCTGACACTGCACAGCTCTTAGGAGACTTTAATTCTTAATTAAGTCTAATCACATCATCTGGTATTAAGTGATTTAAAATATGTGTGTGTGTATAGGAATATTTTTATGAATTATGATTTGAAATAATAGGACAATTAGTTGTGACCTGGAAATTTTTGTTCTTCATTGGTGTACTGTGGTATGGAATTACTGCAGCAGAAATTAAACTATAGATATAGGATTGGTATTATCTAGTGATGTGTAAAAATATATGCAGAAAAGCTAAAGCTGTATTTTTTCTTTTGAATATATATTTGCAACAACAGTAGGATTCATCTTATAACATAATGTAGGACGTTTCATAATCTATAGCAGTTGTACAGGTAACATTCTTTGATGTGCACCCAGAACTGATCATGCTGTCTCTATAATATATATATATTTTTAATTTCCTCTTGTTTTATATGGAATTGTGAAGGGCTGTTCCTGTTTTCATTTCATTTCATTAAGAATTTGTTCTTAAAACCATAACAATGAAATGTGTTTAAACCCTGCTGGGGTAGTTTAATTGGTGTCTGTTTGCTGCCTTTGCCTGCTCTGCATCTTTCACCAACTAGCAGTGGTTTTCAAAGTATGGTTCCTAAACCAACAGCGTCAACATCACCTGGTATCCTGTTAAAAGTTCAGGATTTCTGGTCCCACCTTGACTTACAAAATGAGTATCCACATATTTAACAGGATTCTCAGTTAAAAATAATGGCTAAATATACATTAAAGTGTGAGATGCACCCGTTGCCGCTACAACGCTACTTACCTGTATCTAATGATACAGATAGAGTATCTATCTGTTTTGGGTAGAGTTGATCAAGCTTTTTCCTGACACCACAGAGATGGCCTGTGACTCAGCTTTGGCCAGTCAGAGCCCCACCTGCTTGCTTAATTCAGAGACAGTTAAGCGACTCAGCCCATGCGGATCAGCATCTGCCAGGAAACCTTTGCTGGGGCTCTCAAAGGCAGCTCTCTCTCTATTCCGTTTGCTCCGCTTTCAGAATTAAGTCCCATAATCCTGATGGCCAACATGCTCATTAGAGAGAGAGAGCCTGCTGAAGATTGAAGTCAACACAGAAGGAAATGAGCTGAGAGACGGGGAAGGAGCCACGGGAGAGGAAAACGAGAAACAGGAGGAGGGAAGAGGTGAGGTGAGAGGAGAAGAGGAAAGAGGGACGTGAAAGAAAGAAAGGGGAAGAGAAGATGGGAGGGGAAGGAAAAGGGAGGAAATACCACTAAGCTCCCGAAACTATCCGTGCTGTAAGCCAGCATCACCTCTGGGATTTCTCAATTATCTAAGTCACTAAATTCCATTTCTTAAGTTAACGTTGGCTCTCTGACACTTGCAAATGAAAGTGTTCTAATTGTGCAGATGATAAAGGTGTTTCTATGAAGAATTTAATTACTAAACTACCAGTCAGCAGTCTCTTCATGTGCCTTACATTTAGAAACACGATTACATTGTCAGCCTCAGCCTAATTTAATCTCTAATGTAGTCAGCAAAGCAAGTTCATGTTTTACATTCACAGATCTCAAAACGTGTGCTTTATCTTCAATAATTAAAAATGTAAGGGGGTGGGAAGGGGTAAATTTGGGAATGTGAGATCTGCAAATGTTAACCACTATATATAAAAAGAGATAAAAAGCAATTTTTTCTTTATAGCACAGGGAACCATATTCAGTATCTTGTAAAAACCTTTAATGAAAAGGAATATATATATATATATTTATATTTATATACATATACCTGACTGGGACATTATGCTGTACACCAGAAATTGACACATTATAACTGACTATACTTCATTAAAAACAAAAGTACTTGCTAGTGATCTTGCTCTAATGACTGCTTTGGTAAGGGTTGACAAAATGCCAGGGGTTAGTGTTTTTACTTAGTTATTAAAAATTCTTAGCCTGAACTGCCTCTTATTATCTTAAAGATTTTGAATTCTCTTAACATTTTCTGAAAACCTGTTTAATGATATTGACAGACGATGAGTAAACAAATTTAAAGAAAGCAGATGGGAAAAAAACAATTTCCCACACTTCCTCCTATTCTTGCTTTCTTTCTCAGCCTGACTCATTTCTTATCTTTTTAAGTTCCTCACCCTCTCTTTCTTTCTTTTGACTTCTATGCCTGGGCCCAAGAGTGGGCATCATTGAATACGAAATTCTATTTTTTAATCAAATTATAATTAAGCAGCTTTTCATTTTTCCCACACTATGAAATTCTAGTTATCAAATTGTCCAGTAAGTATTAGATATTTATTACATGTCTCCTTCATGGGGATGTTCAAATATACAAACTATTGCAAAGGAGAGATCAGTGTTAATTAAATACATTTACATCATTGGATTAGCATATTAATTCAGAAATTATGCTGTCAATTCTTAAATTGTTTTATTTTTACATAACATTTTCACAAAAATTGATTCATCGCAAAATAGGATGTTTCAATGTGCAGCAATATATGTACACATACATATATACAAATATATATATATATATCTTCTAATAAAATATGTATATATTTCACCTAATAAAATACGTATATGTATTACCATAGTAAACCAGACTTGAGTGTTGAGCCAGGCTAACAACAATATTAGTTCCTAAACCTGAAAAGAGAAGCTTCCCTTCCCTACCTCCCATAAATCCATTCTAAGTTGGAGATATTTTCCAGAGAGGGAGAACAAAGGCTATTTTTCACTCAGTTAGTCAAGAAGCATCTATTGAACACTGGTAGTGCTTTTAGGTTCTGTGGTTAGAGCTAGGAGCAGCAAAATGGTTAAGCCATGTTTCTTTCTTCTAACGGTGTGACCTAATTAGTGGAGTGGTTGGGGGTTGGAGAGGTCTGGGAGGAGGAAGCCTTATAGATCTTCCTGGGGATTTGTATCAAAATATCTAAAAGCTTGGATTTTCTCCTTTCCCACAGCAATCTAAGAATATGTCAAATTTTTTTGGTGGGAGGCAGGTAATTAGGTTTACTTATTAATTAATGTTAATGGAGATACTGGGGATTGAACCCAGGACCTCATGCATGCTAGGTATATACGCTACCACTGAGCCATACCCTCTCCCCACATTTTGGAGTGGTCTTCCTGAAAATGTTTTCCAGGGCCTGGGCCCTTCCCATATACTCCAACTTTCTCAGGTCTCTCACCCAGTTGTAACCAATTCCTGGTGTTTCCAACAAGGTATTCTGGGAGCAGAGATGAGGAGCAATTAGTTCCGTGCAGAGTAAAGTTGGTGAGCTCAGGGTAATCTCTAAATCCCATTATGATTATGACTGTTGTATCTGAGGGAGGCCTTGAAGGATTAGAACAGGTGGAGAAATCAGGGAAAGAGAATTTCCACTTGTAGAAATGGACGCATCATGGTTGCCAGGCTCTTTAAAGTCTTACCATTTGCCATGCGCGTCCTTCAGGTCATAGACAAGAAGATAAAGGACAGAGATTGCATGATTTTCCTGTGGTTTCACTGGAAATGAAAGATGGGGCTGGTCTGTGAAGTGCAGCTTTCCTGTCCAAAAAGTATGCTCTAAACCTCCACACGGTCTTCATTAAGCTATAAAGATCACAAAGTTGCGTGCATCAAGGTCACTACTCATTGTGGCTTATATGCTCCTTTGCCTTTGGGTGCCCAATAAGAGACATCGAGGAGTGATGAGAACTGACTCCATCAATAACTTAGTCCAACTATCTATCTGCTGATGTATTAATGCTGATTTTTGCTCTTTCATAGCCTACTGTCTAAATTAAATCACCTTCCTCAAACATCTTTTCTATGCCATATTTCTTCTTCATAATGAGTTGTGTGTGTGTGTGTGTGTGTATGACTTTTCTGTGTGCATACACACAAGTGTACATATGTATGTACGTGTATATTGTGGATTTCCACAACCTGGGTGTCAGCCTCTACTTGCTTCTGTCTGGAGATATCTATCACCAGGCAGATGGTGTGTTCTTGACAAGGCATATACCACGGGCTAATGCATAGACAGACTTCCTTCTCATAATAGGTTATATCCAATATCTGCTTAGTAGAGAAAATAAATGCCTCAAAATATTATTTTACATGTGACAGTGATGTCAAGGAATCTTCCTTTGCTCTCATGCTTCATAAGTCACCTTATTCAGCCCCAAATTCATTATCAAAATCCTTTGACCTTTTGTTATCCATCCATCAATTTTATTGCATGCAAACTTGAAGGAACAGAGGAAATTTCAAATATGAATAGAGAAAGGGTATGTGGTTGTTACAGTAGGCCAGACACCTTATCTAGCCCTCTGTGTGAATTTCCACCTCACTGCTCACTGGGACTCAGAAAGATGCAGGCTTCACCCAGTTTGAAATTTCCACACTCTGCCTTGGTAACCCACCCCGCTCTCTGTCAGAGATGGCTCTAAATGCAATGAGGTATGAGATAAAGGGATGAAAAGTGATCTTTTTTAGAGGATTTTTTAACAATTCAAAATAATCTGTATATTTATGGTAGCCAAATACTGCATTCAGCTCATTCGAAAATCATTCAAGTTGTGAAAATATAATCCATAACATACGCTAAGGTCAATGAGATGCGTGAGAAACTCTCAGTAAATGTTAGTTATGTAAAGTGAAGTTGTTTGTACAGCTTTCATTTATTTGCACTTCTAGTCCCCTGATGAAAACAGTTGATATCATAAGTAAGTTTAACTTTTCCATTTTAATCAGGTTTTCTTTGGGGGCCAGGGCCTTCTTATCTTTTCACTTCCCATCTTCATAGAACTCGCATGAGAAAAAGAATTCTGTTGCCTAAATCGACTTTTAGAAGGTACTTTGTCCTGCTTTCCCATTGGAATATGGTTAAAGGCTAAGCTATTTCAAGGAAAAAGGCAAGGAATCCCAGTCGAGAGACAAACCCTGTTGAAGTGGTAGCAGTTCATGGGTATTCTCCATAAATACGGTCACTAAATGAGATTACATCTGCCGAATTATGCATTTTAGCAATTCTGCATGTGCTGCTTTTTCCATTTGCCTCCACAGGATGCCTTCCTTTTGGAAGTAGCTTTGTGGCCCAGTGAGTGAGTATCTTTTCTGTTTATAGAATTCTATTTTCCCATTGCAATGGCTTCTGCTAATAAAAAGCAAGGCAGTTCTATAAAGTAAAGAAATATGAGAAAATTTCTAGGGAGGTGACGGAGGGAGAGACAGAACGGGGTAGGGGGTTGTCATTCTAATCATGGCCAATCTTACCAGAAGTAGAGGAACTACTAGAAAAGGAAGAGAAACCCTTTCACTGTCAGGATGAGACACTTCCTTTTTGGACAGGAATTTGCAGAGTACAGAAACCGTACTTCCCTTTGTTGGGAGGTCAGAATTCCCCTATTCTTGGCATGGCTAGATTTGTCAAGTTGATGCTCATAACTTTTCATTTCTTCTTGACGTAGTCATTTCATTGGTTTTGTGAGTGTGGTGTGATTGCAACCATTTGGCCAGAGCCCTCTTAGTAGGTAAAATACTTTCTAAAGTCCTGTTCACACTGTTCTTTGTTCATCTGTAGCTATGTTTCTGGCTATTTAATCAAATTTTTCTCTCAATGTATTTAATGTATGCAGTAAAAAAATATAAGAAGTATTAGACCCAGTCTCTACATCTTTGTGTCAAATCTTATGACTTATGCCATTTTAAACTGCATTTTTTTCAGCCATAAAATTCCCTTTCTCAAAATGAAGAATTTAGTAAAACATCAATAAATAACAGAACCATGGAAGAAGAGAGGTTAAAGTGGAAAATGGGGGTGGCAGAAAATGCTTCTCAATGTTTCTTCAACACAGACTTTTTATTTCAGAATGCTTTTATTTATTTTTATTTATTAATTTATTTTTGGTTTTTTTGGGGGGTGAGGGAAAACTTTATTTATTTACTTATTTTTGGTGGAGGTACCAGGGTTTGAACCCAGGACCTAGTACATGCTAAGCATGCGCTCTACCACTTGAGCTATACCCCCTTACTCAGAATACTTGCAGATTTACAGAAAAGTTATGAAGAGAGTACGGGGGGTTCCCATATTCCCTACACCCGGGCTTCTCTGTTGTCGACATCTCCTGTTACTGGAGTCAGTTAGTTGTCATAACTAATAAACCAACATTATTATATTATCATGAACTAGAGTCCACACTTTTTTCCAGATTTCCTTTTTCCTATTCCAGGACCCCATTCAGGATATCACATCCCATTTAATTGTGAAGTCTTCACACCTCCTCTTAGCTGTGCTAGTTTCTCAGATTTCCTCTCAGGATTGGACTGCAGTGATGGGTTCTGGGGAGGAAAACCACAGAGTTAAAGCATCACTCTCACCACAGCGTACTAAGCTTACATCCTGTCACTAAGACTAATTACTCTTTTTTTTTTTTAATTGAAGTACAGTCAGTTGCAATGTGTCCATTTCTGGTGTACAGCACAATGTCCCAGTCATGCATATACATACATATTTTTGTTTTCATATTCTTTTTCATTAAAGGTTATTACAAGGTATTGAATATAGTTCCCTGTGCTATAACTGAAGAAAAAATTTTAAATCTATTTTTATATACAGTGGCTAACATTTGCAAATCTCACTCTTGATTTTAACCTTGAACTCCCAGCTGAGGGAGTATTTGTCATTTTCCTCCACAGCAACATTACTCGTTTTCTCTCTTTTTCCATACTGCTCTCTTTGGAAGGAGGTCACTGTGTGTGGCTTACACTAAGGAATGGGGAATTATGTTTCACCTCTGTGAATGGGGAACATTATATAAATTATTTGGAATTTTCTGGCTGGGAGATGTATCTATTCTATTGATTTAGTTATTCAACCACTCATGTCTGTCAATGTGAACTCATGGATGTTTACTTTACATTTTGGATTATTATCCAATGCAAGTTTATTTGTTGTTCAGTTGTTCTAGCTTTGGCCATTGGGAGCTCTTTCTGTTGGCTCCTTTGACAAACATCATTGTGGGTTTTTAGTTTGGCTGCTTTTGTTTTGTCTGGTTTTGCTTTGTTTCGCTTTTAGCACTGCAGGATACTCTGAGTGTATCTTATCTGTCCACTGACCCAGCCCTCCAGGAAGCCATTTCTCTAAGGAGCCCTACTCCCTTTTACTGGAGAGCTGTGTTAGAATCCGAGATCTGTGTCCCAGTTGTGCTCCCTGCTATTGGAGTGTCACTACTACTAGGCTATTTCAGCTGACAGAGCAAGGAAACAGATGTGTGTGTAGTAATACATGTACATACACATATCTGTAAATTTTTATGTCAAGTTAAACATGAGTTCTTCTGATATACTCAACTCTAATCTATTCCCACAGAAGTCATTCTAGACTTCTCCCCTTGCTTGTCTGTAGCCTCCACCTCTAACAGTGAGAAACCTGTCTCCTTGGTTACTGTGTCTTACTCTCTTGATTGCTGTAGCTTCGTAATCAGTCTTAAAATCAGAAAATGTGAGTTCTCCAGTGTTGCGGTTCTTTAATATTTTGGTGTGCCTTCTAGATCTTTTGCTTTTCATGTACATGTTAGATAGTATGTTGATATCTGTACAGACACTATGTTGTTATCAGATTTTTAAATATATTTTTATTGAAGTATAGTCAGTTTACAATGTTGTGTAAATTTCTGGTGTACAGCACAATACTTCAGTCATACAGGAACATATATATATTCATTTTTATATTCTTTTTATACCATAGGTTACTACAAGATATTGAATATAGTTCCCTGTGCTATACTATGCTATAAAGTTATTGTTTATTTATTTTATGTATTAAAATGTTAGTATCTGTAAATCTAGAACTCTCAATTTATTTTGATAGTGATTGGGTTGAATAAACAGATCAATTTGGGAAGAATTGACAGCATAAGAATATTACGTCTTTCAATGCTGGAACATGAAATCTCTCTCCATTTATTTAGATCTTTGATTTATTTCATCCGTGTTTTATAGTATCCTGCACACAGTTTTGTACATGTTCCATTTATACCTACGTGCATACAATTGTTTACAGATTTCTGCATACAATTTTGTACATGTTACATTTTTCCATTAGTGCTGTTTAGGTGCTATTGTAAATAATATTTTTTATTTTCAAATTTCAGTTATTCATTGCTGGTATAAAGGAAAGCAACTGAGTTTTGTATATTGATGTTATATGTTGTGGTCTCGCTATACTTGCTTATTAGTTTCCGGAGTATTCTTCTGCAGATTCTGTGGAGATTTCTGTACAATAGTGTCATCAACTAATAGTTTTATTTCTTCCTTTCCAATCTTCTCTTGCTTTATTGCACTAGCTAGGACTTTCAGTATGATTCTGAACAAATGGGGTAAGATCTCTTTGCCTTTTCCCAATCTTAGTGGAGAAGCATCCAGGCTCCTGTCACGAGCTGTGATGTTAGATGTGGGTTTTGTGTGGATATCCTTCATCAAGTTGAGGAAGTTCCCCTTTATTCCAGAATATTAAGAGTTTTTATCAAGAATGGATGCCCTACAATTTACAATTTACATTTTTATCTATTTTAAGTCCACTTTGAAATAACACTATACTTTTACCAAGTAGTGTAGGTACCTTATAAGAAATCATTCTTAATTTCTCCCTGCTTCCCATGTGACATTGTTGTCACATTTCACCCATTTATAATCACCTAATACATCATTATTATTATTGTTCTTAAAAGTTATCTTTTAGATCAAATAAGAAAAAATGATTTTATTTCACCTTATATATATATATTCTTTTTTTTAACTCTTTCCTTCCCTAATGTAGTTTCTGACTTTATCGTTTTCCTTCTTTCTGAAGAATTTTTAATAATTTCTGCAGAGTAGGTTGGCTGGTGACAAATTCTAGCTTTGGCTTTTTTTTTTTAAATTTCTCCTTCACTTTCAAAGAATAATTTTGATAGATACAGAATTTTAGCTTTTGGTTTTTGTCTTTTTTTTTTTTTTAATTTTCAACACTAACTCACTCTCTTCTTGCTTTCCTGTTCTCTGGTGAGAAGTCCACTATAATTCTTATCCTTGTTTCTCTTAAGTAAGGGTTTTTTCCCCCCTCTCGTTTTAAGATTTCTTCTTTTTTTTTGTTTTTAAGTGTCCTGTGGCTTGAATTTGACATACCTACATATAATTACTACAGCTGAGTCAGAAGGAATATTGAGTCTCTCGCTTAAAGAGTAGGTAATTGATAGGGAGGAAAAAAAACACTTGAGGAGAGCTGGGCTTATGGAAACGACATAGTAGAGTTCTTACAGGTGTCACTCACATGGGATGCTCTGGGATGGCCATGTCCTGGACTTGTGGGGACTTTGGGGAGATATGACTCATTTTTCCTAGAAATAGGACTTAGGAAGAGAAGCAAATAAAGTGGAAAAATTATGAGCTGTGGAGTGGGATGGGCTCACATTCCGTCTCAGCTGAGTTCTTGAACTCTGTGCTCTCGGGAGAGTTATTTCATTCCCCCAAGCTGTGCTCTCATTGCCTGGAAGATAGTACTCAATATTCATGGCTGTGTGGAAGAGCATAGTAATATGTGGACACAGTGGAAATAAAGCAGCCACATAGCATTGATGAAAGAATGTAGGTCTCCCCTCCCCTCTCCTCACTCTAGTCTTCCTCCTCCTCTTCTTCCTCCTCTTCCTGCCCCTCCTTCTTCCCCTTATCCTCCTGTTCTTTCTTCCTCTCCTGTAAATGAAAGCACTGACTCTTCTTATCTGGGATTTAACCAGAGAAAGATCAAGTAGGATAGAAAGAGATACCTCTGTGGCAAGACTATGCAGTTACCAGAGGGGTAGGTAGAGTAAAACTGAATGAAAGAAATCAGCTAGATGTTTGCAACTGGTACCTGTACTGGAGGGCTGGACTGAGTTGTCTCAAGGCAGCAGGTGGATTGGAACAGGCTCGGCAAATAAGCTGACTGCGTCATAAACGGAATTCGGAATTTTGTCAGCATGTCTAGGATTACACTCTTTGAATCATCTCTTACTGACTTATTGTTATTCTGTGTGAGAGTCCCAGCTTCCTTCCAAAGAGAAAGAACACCTATTTGAGCCAAAGTGCTGGAGATGGGATCAGGGCAGTGCCTTCTAGTGCCCAGCCTGGCAGAGTTAGCATTATAGTAAAAAATGGAAGGTATTGCACTAAATGAAATAAGTCAGATGGAGAAAGATAAACACTAGTATTTTTTTTTTAAAGCTCCCAGATGAACCAGTATACACCTAGGGTTGTAAACCACTGCCTGATACACTTTGCCATGTATTTCCAGGCTTCAGCTGGAATTTTAGCCCAATTGTCTCTTGCTTTGTCCCTTGTGGTGAAGAAGGACAACTGGTCAGTGTCATCCCGGAACAGTTCTCCAAATTTTTGAAATTAAATCCACCCCTCAGGCGCTTCTCTGAGCTAAATCAACCTAGTGTCTTCACCTCACCTCTTAGAAGCCTTTCTATACTTTTCATTATTTTTGTAATTCTCATGAAGACTTCTTGCAGCTTTAAATCTCTTGGAAGGCAAAAGACCAAAATTTAGGGGAAAAATAGGACTTACTTTAATTATAGTGGTAAAGTTTATTACTAATTCTTAGCCATTATACCCTTGTCAAAACATTCCTAGAGTGTATTAGCATTTCCTATTTTTTGAAGCAGTTACTGCCTATTGAACACCTATTATTGGTGTCCAGCTTATATTCTGATATAAATTCAATTTTTCTCAAAACTTATGTTAGAGATTTTCCTAGCTTTCTGAAGTCTGCTGTTGAGAAGAGACTACTTACGCATTTCATTAAATTTGGGGGTGGATAAGAAAGGCACTGTTGAGTAATAAGTCTCAAGGAAAAATTCTGTGGAAAACCCATTTCTATCTTATTACAGCACCGTTTAGGTATATTGGATTCCTGCTTATAATTCTGCCTGGAGCTTGTCAAATGGAAGTAAAAGCAAGGGGAAGAAATACCTTAAATTTCAACTATTGAGCAAAGAGTAAAATTTCCCCCTAAGCAATAAACCATTTAATTTTAACCAATGTAATCTGAGGGAAGAAATATATCAATAGAAGAAACTAAGAAACCAGAATAAGCACTCAGTCTTCAGAGACTACAAAAATTCTGCTTCAGGGAAATTAGAATAGAAATCTTCCGAATATAGCCTTGATTGAATTTATGGCTTTTATTTACAAATTAAACTTAATTTGGCATAAGATTGGCGAGGACACATTGCTCTTTGGGTATCCCAAATCTGCTCTAAAATCAGCTTAATGCTATGTAAACTAGAAATGCTCTGTACTAAGAAGGGGTAAAGCAACTTATCCTAAAATAGAGTGGGACTGACAAAGCTTTAATTTCCAGAATATATAAACAGTTCATACAGCTCAATAACAACAACAACAAAACAACCCAATCCAAAAATGGGCAGAAGACCTAAACAAGCAATTCTCTAATAAAGACGTGCAAATGGCCAATAGACATATGAAAAAATGCTCAATATTGCTAATTATCAGAGAAATGCAAATCAAAATTACAATGAGGTATCACCTCACACCAGTCAGAATGGCCATCATTCATAAGTCCACAAACAATGAATGCTGGAGAGGGTGTAAAGAAAAGGGACCCTCCTACACTGTTGGTGGGAATGTAGTTTGGTGCAGCCGTTATGGAAAACAGTATAGAGATTCCTCAAAAAACTAAAAATAGACTTACCCTATGATCCAGCAATCCCACTTCTGGGCATGCATCTGGAGAGAACTCAAGTTTGAAAAGACACATGCACCCCAGTGTTCATAGCAGCACTATATACAATAGCCAAGACATGAAAACATCCTAAATGTCTATCAACAGATGATTGGATAAAGAAGATGTGGTATATTTATATAATGGAATACTACTCAGCCATAAAAAAGAATAAAATAATGCTGTTGAAGCAACATGGATGGACCTGGAGATTGTCATTCTAAGTGAAGTAAACCAGAAAGAGAAAGAAAAATACTATATGATGTCACTCATATGCAGAATCAAAAGAAAAAAAGAAAAGAAAAAGAAAAATCAAAGGAACTTATTTACAAAACAGAAACAGGCTCACAGATGTTGGAAACAAACTTGTGGTTACCAGTGGGTGGGAAGGAGGTAGGAAGGGATGAATTGGGAGTTCAACATTTGCAGATACTGGCTAACATATGTAGAATACATAAACACCAAGTTTATACTGTTTAGCGCAGGGAACTGTATTCAATATCTTGTAGTAACTTATGGTGAAAAAGAATATAAAAATGAATTTAAAAAAAGACCCACAAACTCATGATGCTACAAAATCCAATGTCATCCTTTCTTAAGAGTTGTTTCTTCAATATTTTAAATTTTTTTCTAAAATACTCAATATTCTTACAGTTAATTTCCTTTTGATGGTGAAGATTTGTCGTGCTGTATCTATTTTATTAAAAAAAAAAAATTCTTTCCTAAATAGCACTCATGACAGTAGAGCTTAAGAAAGGCTTTGAGGAGTCAGCTAGTTCAGCGCCTTCATTGCATGTGGATTAACTGACTCTCTTAGGCATCTGAGTCAATGATCTGATGTACACATGGGATAGAGATGTGGGAAGAGGACTCAGTTCTTACCTTTGCTGAGTGGTCCATTCTAGTCCCTGCGGTTTACCTAAGTTACAATAAAGGCTTATGGAACACAAGCCTCTTGGTTTACTCGCTTTGCCGCATATTGTGTTTCCTTCTCCTCAGGCTAAATTTCTCACTTTTAATATTTACGTTTTTTTCTTACTTCCACTTTCTGACTGAAGCAAAAGGACCAAGGAGTTTCACAAATGCTCTATCTAGGCAAAACCCAAAATTAAGTCTCATAGACTATTATTTGTAGACAAAATGTATTTGGACAAGGAGAATTCAAAATAATAAATTAATCAATTAATTCAACCAATATTATTACATCTGTAGTGTGTGCTGGGCACTATTCTAGTTTCTGGGGGATGGAGGAGTAAGCATACATAAATCTCTGCCCTCTTGGAGCTTCTGTCCTAGTTGGGGAAAAGACAATTGCCATATGTATATAAAATACACAGAATATTATGTTGGAGTGAATACCAGGAGTAAACTACAGCAGGGAAGGGAGACAGACATGTGTGTGGGATTGTAATTTTAGAGAGGGTAACCTCACTTAGAGGGTGACATTTCCATAAATCCTGAAAGCAGTAAAGTAGTGGGCTGTGCAAATACCTGGAGACAAGCACTCCAGAGAGACCAGTACATGCAAAGGCCCTGAGGTGAGTATATCTGGTTTGTGCCAGAGACACTGAAGAGGCCAATATGGCTCATATAGAGTGAAGAAAGGGGAAAGTCATAGGAGATAAGGTTAGAATGGTAAAGGAGACTAGGGGACATTGATCACATAGGGCCTTATAATCTACTGACTTTGTCTTTTACTGTGATGCAAAACCATTGGGGAATTGAGGAGAGGAGAGATATAGTTTTTAATTCCATCCCTGTGGCTGCTGAAGTTAGAGGCAGGGTGTCTCCAGAAGGGAGACAATGATGGCAACAGAGGGGTGAGAAGCAGGAAGATTCTAGATCTATTTTAAAGATGAGCTGACAGGATTTATTGATGAATTAGAGGCAGAGTATGTGAGATAAAGGGGAATTAAGGAGACTGCCAATGTTTCCACCTGAACAACTCAAAAATAGAATTTTCATTTGCCAACAAATACCTTAAGATTAAAACAGATCCGATAGGCAACGTAAAAATAAGACTGTAATGCAGGATGCCAGGGATTAAGGACATTCCAAGCAGAAGTTTCTTCAATGTCTGCCACGTGCTTGGACAGCACTGAATGTGCACTCTGAATGTGGATACCAATCAACACACCCTTAACATCTTTCCAGACAGCGTGAATTACATGGTTTAATTCTTTTTGAATTTTACAATATAGTCAAGTGACTCAGACACAGTGACACTGCTCATTTTTCCTGAAATTCTTGTCCAAAGGATTGGTTTATGAGTGAAATCGATCATCCTGATATTTAGTTTCTTGCGACGGGGCCTGAACTGGGGTTGTTAATTGAAGTTCCAAACACAATCTTGTTACATGCTTCTGGGCTGATGAATCATTGTACTTAGGACTAAAGTTTATGCTTTATTTTGACTTTGCCAAATATAGCAGAAAAGCATTTGAACTAACAGTTAACAGAAAACATAAGGAATCAGAGCAATTGATTTAAATTCAACATGTTCTTATTTTTGTGCCAACCTTGAGTACATCTGTGAAACTGAAAATTTTCTTCCCAAATTAAACAAATTTCAGATGAGAGATTTATCTCGTTTTCCTCCACCCCAAGAATGGACCATCTGCTCAATGACCTTGACTTTCTGAAAGCTGGAAAGAGCACAGTGCCACCCACTAAGAGAGAAGGAAGATTTATTTCTCTCTCATTTAGAAACACTTCCCACATCCAATAAATGTGGTTCATTCTTTCTTCCTGTTTCTTTGAACCCTTAAAACCAATTGGTCAGTTTTTGCAGAATGAAGCCTTCTTCATGACTGCACATTCATTTTGGGTGTTGGAACATACGTAGCATCCAACATTTTCCATTTTAAAATTAAAAAAAAAAACAAATTTGTGCCTTTTACTGAAAAAATAATGAAGCCTTTTCTTTTTGTATTGTTGTTTAACAAGAGGAACACTTTCCCATCTGAGTTGCTTTGAATATTTTCTAAAATCATTGTATTCATTATTTATTTAGTCAATTGTTCCTTCCTTCCTTCCTTCTATAAGCACTTATTAAACATCTAGTAAGTGCCAGGCACTTGCTGGATACTGACAATTAAAAAAATGAATAAATCAAGGTCCTCCTTTAAATAATTTACAGTCAAAAGCCATAAACAACTAAATATAAAATAATTGCCACTATGATTTCTCAGCAGGGCTAAATCTCCCTCTGAACTCGCTGTTTCTACTTCTGTGCACAGTCTCTTCTCTACATAATGTCCAGAGGAATCCTGCAAACAAAAATTAGCTCGTGTATTTCTCATGTCCCAAAACTTTCTGTGGCTTGTCATCACTCTTCAAATACGTTCTGAAGTCCTTATTATGGCAAAAGCACACAATGATCAGCCTGCACTCTCCCTCTGACCGCCTCCTCTCCACCATCATGGTGCTCAGGACACATTGACCTACTTGCTGTTCTTAGATCTCCCAAATATGGCCCTGCCTCAGGGCCTTTACCTGTGTTTCTGCCTGAAATGATTTACCACTACTTCTTTTTATGACCCACTCCTTTCAAAGATCTGCTCAAATGCCCTCTCCTCAGCTTCCTTCTGTGATTACCCCATTCCTTTCTAGATAATGAGGAAATTGGAGAAGGGCTCCAATTATGTTGCACCACTTTGTTTTAAATAGCACTTATCACCAGTTGACAGCATATTTCTTTCTTTCTGGCATAATCCACATTCCAGGTCCTGCAGGAATGAATTTTTCTTCCTGTTTTGTGTACATCTGCATTCCCAGCCACTAGGATGGGTTTGGCACAGAGGAAGCACTCAACTAACATTAGTTAAATGATTTCACAAAACATAGAAGCACAGGTGGG
The DNA here is from genome assembly GCF_009834535.1 of Camelus ferus. NCBI lineage: Eukaryota > Metazoa > Chordata > Mammalia > Artiodactyla > Camelidae > Camelus > Camelus ferus. Next base: position 17,205,986 of record NC_045703.1, on the reverse strand, counting down.
CAAGTAGAGTGAGTGACAAGCTAGGGAATTCAGGGGGTAACTCACAGAAGTAACAGGTGAATAGGGAATTTAAAGAAAGATACGTGTGTACAAAGCAGGTACGCAATAATGTGATGAACTAAATTAGCCCAGGGTGTGGTGTGCTTGGGGGAAATTACATTGTGTACCTAGATGATACAGATATGGCAGCCATACTGTTAGAGAAGTGAGTTCTAACAGTGGAGTGTCTTTGAGGTTAAGCATAGGGGAAAACCAAGAGAAATTCACCTCTGGATAATGCCTTGCTTTAACACGATCAGTGCTTGCTCCTAAACTTCTCATTGGTGACAAATGTTTTCATGAAGAATTTGCATTCAACTTTAATAAGTTTATGTTAATTAGAGGTTTTAAGGAATGAGCCTTTTGCCATTCTATTATTAAAATTACTTGGGAGCAGACAGGTGTACTCTGTGCTCCTGCAGCCTTGAAATTACATCCCCTTTATCTCTTCTTTCCTCCCAGCTCCAAGCACAGTGCCTGACACATTGTTGGGAGCTCAGTAAATAATGACTAAAATTTTGCATTTTTTATTTCAAATCTAAATAAATGAATCAGGAGCACTATTTAGAGTATCTCTACAGCATTTTGGTAAGAGGAATAACCATTTTCAGTTACCCATCTGAATTCTGAATTTTCAGTTGCTGTGAGTATTTAAAACGGGGCTGTTTCTGGCTGGTCAGATGCCCATTCGTCATATTTGCAATGGCTTCATGTCACTGCCATCCTTCAGTGACCAGGAGAGGTGCTACCTCCTCAGAAAGAGAAGGGCATTTTGTTCTCAATTCTTGGAGCTCTAAGAGCCCTCAGAACCACTACTCTGGTACAAGTCACCCTGCCTTTGTCCAACAACTCAGATTTACAAAAGTGTATAGTAGATACTCGTTCTGCCACCCACCCGGATTTGGAGTTTCTCAGTAATGGGAATAGCTATTCATGTTTAACTGTATCTCAAGCATCTAAAAGATGTCTTTTGTTTATTCAATTGACACATATTTCTGAGACCTATATAAGTTAGGCACTGACTGTGCTTTACATGGGGCGTAAGACAGTGAACCCAAAGACAGCATCCTTTACCTCCGGTGTCTTAAATTCTAGTGGGAGTAGACAGGGCATAGATAAAAATAAGCAGCATATGTGGTGTGTGAGAAGTTGGTAAATGTTGAGAACCATAAAGAAAGGGAGAAAGCTAGTGATATCTGTTAAAGGAAAGGAAACTTGCAAGTTAACTAACGGAGGGTGGTCTGAGCGGCCTCAGAGAGAAGACAGCATTTGTGAAAAGACCTCGAGAATGTAAGGCTGCATATTTGTTTCTAGCTATTTCCAGTTGCCTGGGTACGGATGGATATTTAGGAAGATAATTCTCCAGATACGGAAAGCAACACGTAGAGAAGATCTGAAGCAAGGCTATGCCTGGAACGTTCTAGAACGATAAGGAAGGCAGAGTGGCTGCAGCCAAGGAAGTGAGGAGGAGAAGGAGAGGAAATAGTTCAGACCTATTCTTTAAAAAGTAGAGCATCTTGTAGGCGATGCCAGGATTTTGACTCTCATTAGAATCTATGTGGGTCATCGGGAAACTGTGAGCAGACGAGTGACATGACCTGACTTATGGAGTTACTCTGGCTCCTGTGCGGAGAATAACGTGTAGGTGATGAGGCAGGACATAAAATATGAAGTGTCCGTGGAATGCTGATCAAGCCAGATCTCCACCAGAGATCAGGGAGAGGACTGCACACGAGAGGAGGCTTTGTTAGCAGCTCCTGAGTTCCAGAACTTTCTTTACTTTAGTCTTCTGGGCACTGAATCCCTTGCCCTTTCAGATCACCAGAGCCTTTAATCTACCCTAAGCTTTTTCTCCTGAGAGCTGAATTCTGGCAAGTTTTCCCTCATCTGTAGAAGACATTTTTTACTTTACTGTTTTTTTTTCTTTGAGTGGGGCCAGGGCACCCTGGATTAGCAAATTAAAATGTACTTACTGTACATGATCTCTTCTAACAAAAACAGACGGCTGTGCTACCAAAAAAGAATAAGTTTTAGAAAAATATCAAATTGCAAGTGAAGTGTGTGAAGATAACCTAATGCCAAGGTTGGGCCTTATTTAAAACTGTGAAACCATAGAAGTTTCCCTGGTGCCCATGTGTCCTCTTTTTTATACTCACCCCTCCCCCATTTAGCCCCCGGCTGCTCAGGGTTCACACTCCAGGATCTCTCCCCTCTCCTCACTCCTTCGTAAATCCACATAGTACAGCCCATTCTTTACATCCTGTGCTCTGCAGGGTCCCTAAAAGTTAAGATGATTTTCTTATGAGCGATGGCTAAGGGAGAATGACTCGGTGACCCACTCTCAAATAATGCCACTCATAGTCTAATTAAAATGACCGGTCTATACCTGAGGAGGTTGGGCGCAGGTCGTTTTGGTTTAGAGAGCTTGCTGACTCCTTTAAACCCCCTAGGATGGGGATATCTACTCAGACCAAATGAATGATCATCAGTGTCCCTGTGAATATGTGCAACCTGGAATATCATTTTTAAAATGTAGGATGTGCTGTTATTCAGGCATGGGGAAGCCAACTGACCAGAGGATGCCTGTCCTTGAAAAGATAGATAGCTAAACTTATAGATCCCAGAGGACAGGGGGCAGGTCATCCTGTGGGGTCTACGTGGGGAAGCCAAGGGATTAGATAGGAGACAGAAGGGGCCAGGAAACACGGGCCATAGCCGTTACTGTGGTTTCCATAGGAAAAAACGGGGGAGGCAGAGTGAGCATGTTTAGGGTTGGCTGGTCTGAATAACTTCAGCAAGTGCTGGGGTCTAGGGACTGTCTCAAGTTTCCTGGCACCTGGTCTTGGTGTGATGAAGGCAGGTGGATGGTGCCCTGAAGGAGGTGTTTGGGATGTGGGCTCTGGGTTGGTCGCTTTGCACAGGAAAGTGGTGCTCTCAGGCCAGCCGTTTCCTCCCTCTAGAACTGGCCAGCCGTGGGAGAGCTGGTCTCTCCAGGACCAGTAAGGCCCAGATGTCAAAGAATCAAAGACACAACCTTGGAGAGCTGAGTGTGCAGCCGCTGGTGCCGGGCGCTGGGCTGGCGAGGCCCGGGTCCCGGGTGCCCTGGCTCGGGCTCGCGCCCCCTGCTCTCACGTGTAGGCATCTCTCGGGACGACTGGCACAAACGCCGCAAGGCCAGGGGCAGGAGGAAGCCCTGTCCAAGAAGTGGAAATGTATGAGCTGGGATGCCCCGCGGCCGACACCGAGATCGGCCCGGCAGACACAGTCCGTGTGCGGGGAGGCAACGGGAAGCACCGCGCCTCGAGGCTGGACGTGGGGAACTTCTCCTGGGGCTCCGAGCGTGTACACCCAAGACAGGGGTTACAGATGTTGTCTGCGACGCAGCCGACGGCGATCTGGTCCGCACCGAGACCCTGGTGAAGAGCCGCACGGCGCTCCCCAGCAGCACACCGCGCGGAGGATGGGCCGAGCCCCACTGCGCACCAAGCCCCGGGCCGCGGGAAGGGGGCCAAGCTGACTCCCGAGGAGGAAGAGATTTTCAACGAAAAACGATCAAAGAAAATTCAGAAAAAATATGATGAAAGGAAAAAGAATGCCCAAATCAGTCCTGGGGGAGCAGTTCTAGCAAAGGGGGTTTCTTGCACGCTTCGCTCCAAGACCAGGCCAGTGTGGCCGAGCAAATGGCTTACGTGCTAGAGGGCAAGCAGCTGGAGTTCTCCCTGAGGAAGATCGAGGCCCTGAAAGGCCAATAAACCCTCCCTCCTACCTTAGCCCATGTACTAAAGGTGTTTATTCTTAAAAAAAAAAAAAAAAAAAAAAAAAAAAAAATCAGAGACACACGGTAAATGGAGACGCTGAGATGTATTGAGCCTATGTCCTGTCTCTAGAAGAGTTCATACCCCCGGGGCATAGTGACATATCCAATAACGCGCAACAGAAGGAACACAACGTGGGTCTTCCCTGAGTGTGAACTACTGTCAGCAAAGCAGACATACCGATCAGGTTTGAAATTTTGTTCACCTCAAGAGGGATCTGAAGAGGTTTCAGATGACAACTATTTCAGAAGCTGCCAGGGTGAAGACTTCTCTGCTTGGAATAAAATCCTTCAAAGGATCTTTACTCTACTCAGGACAGTAGCTCAATGGTCTTGTCCACAAGAAAGGTCCAAGTAATTTCTGACTCTATATTTAAACCTAAAATTTGTGTCTTCTAAAAATCTCTTCCTAGAGAGAAAAAAAAAATCCCTGAAGATCTTACTTTATAATTATACCAAAGTTCTCTTTTAAAATGGACCAGCAGATCCCACTGTAAATACATTCTAATTCCTTCCTCCTCCTTGCTGTTTGTTGCGATGCTTGTTATTTCTTATTTCTCTGAACAATATCCAGGCAGCTTCAAGAGAAAATCCATTAATGCCCCTACATTTGCGTTTGTATAGCGTTTTCTCAGCTCTTCAACACGATATAGAAGAACACATAATGACGGTTTCCAGGGACCCGTCAAAAAAAAACACTGTGTTGGAAAGTAAGAGATGTCTGCGGAGGATTTGGATTCATTTAAAAAAATCACCTAAGGGACCTGCCAAATTGCTACTATCTGTCGCAGACAAGATGCTCATTAAGAAACCCCTTTGGCTCATGATTTATTGATTGGAGACCAAATATCCCGGAAGACTCATAAATGACTCTTTGAATGGGCTTCTAAACCCCCTCCTACATTATGCTTCAGATGCATTTGCACCTGACTTAATCTCTATGAAAATGTATCCATTTTTCCTACCTCATTACTTAGATTGTTATATAAAAAGATTATGTAGCTGGAATATAAACAACAGAGTTTTGGTGAACAAGATATCATCAGTCATACTAAATACTAAAAACAATTTTCAGATAGATGTTACTTCAAATCCAGGGTTTTATATTTGAGTGATTTGCTGAAATGCTTTTCAAATCTAAGGATGAGGACATTCAGATGGATCAAGCTGCAGATATTTTTAGTCCAAAACAGGCTTTCTTTAACTTCAAGGACAAAAAAAATCAAAGTATCAGCATTTTCTCTACCTCCGAGGATATTTAATAAATACTGCAAATACTCGAATCCGAAAAATTGTCAGCATTCTATGCTGGCATGAGGTATGAGAATTAAACAAGCCAACCCCTGGTTTCTGAAGAATTTAGAAGACTGAAACCAAAGTGATTCCCTGCGAGCTATAAGCTGGATCTAAGTAGAACAAATCAAACCAAATAAAGAACAGACGAGCAAATAACACGTTGTAAACAACAAAGAACATGGTCATTTTGAAATCCACAAAGTTAAAAAAAAAAAAAAAAAAAGCTGGCCATAGACTTAGAACAACTGAAAAGACGGAAAGTCTGCTAAGGCTTTAAAAGCCTTTTCTAGGTGTTGTTCATTCATTCGCTCAATCCAAACCCTCATTCAGAAAAACATTACTGGTGGCCTATGCTGTGTTAGGCATTGAAGAAACAATGGCCAGTTAGCCAATATTTTCTTCATCAGGGAACATAAAGCCTATTTTGAGAAAATGAACCCTAGATAAGTTGTAACAAGAGGAGGGCAGGAGTGAACATTAAGTGTGAACTACTTTGGGAGAATATAACTGGTCTGGAGGATGAAGGCATGAAGGCACGTTTCCTGAGGCAATAATGTGGAGCAGAGCTGCAGAGAAGGCATGGGCTTTACAGTGAGTGGATGCGCAAAGCAGAGGTGGTGGTGCAGTTGTGATGCACTGGGTGGTTGGAGAAGTGGCCACAGATCGAGGACACAACAGCAGGAACAGAAGCTCTGAGGTGGGGAAACAGATAGACCGTCTTTAGAACTGAGTGTCAGGCAGCTCTCCGAGAGAAGACTGTGAAAACATGATGGGCAAAAGATCAGACCGTGCAAACCTTAAAGATCCGGGTCAGGAATCTCCACTTTACACTGAGAGATGTGAAAAGCCACTGATGGGTTTTAATGAAGAGGTTTTAAATCTGTATTTAAAACAAACAAATCAACAAAAGAACCAGGCTGGCTGTAGCATGGAGGCTGGGTCATGAGGCAGGGATCAAAGTGGGGAACTAGCTCTGAGGCTTTTCATTAAATAATGTGAGCTATGATGCTTTTGTTGGACAAGGCTATTGGAAGTACAGTCCAGGACTAGAGAGACACAGAAGTGAAAACTATAGCCCTTGGACATGGGCAACATGTGAGTCATAGGAAAGAGGAGAAATCAGGACAGATCCTTAGGTTTTTAGATTGAGCAAACGTATGGTTGTTGGAGGATTTAATGAGGCAGGAGACACTGGAGGAAGGCGAGTTTATGGAGTTCATGAGTTCTGTTGTGGACGTGTTGCATTTGAAGTGCTTGTGACAGTCTCGTGTCATGACTTGTAAGCTATTGGGAATGTATGGTGTGAAAGGGACAGTCAGAGGAGAGTCCTGGGCTCCTGTCTGTCAGCAGGGACTGGATTATGTCACAGCGCAATTTCAGGAAACTAGAACAAGTTTTATTTCTTGCTTTTGCTACATGCCCACTGCAGGTCAAGAAGGGAGCCTTTTCAGATTGTTTACTCAGACACCCAGGCTGACTGCACCCTCACTTTGTTATGATGCTGCCCCCCCCCCCCGCCATGGGGTCTTCAGTGCTCAGCAGGGCCAGGTGAGAATACATAGAGGGCGTATCAGCTCCAGGAGGTTCTGTCCTTCCAGTTACATTACCTCAGCCAAGGCAAGTTACATGACCTCTGCTGACTTCCAGAAGGAGGTAGGTGCAGGTTCCAGTTATTTTTCAGGAAGAGGAAGCATTTGTGTGTGTGTGTGTGTGTGTGTGTGTGTGTGTGTGTGTGAGTGCTAGTAATGTCTACCACAGAGTTGATGATATCAATTTCAGTGACCTTAACATATATGTAGTGGATGTTTATCATGTGTGGTGACTGAATATTTTCCCCATATTTTGGTAACTTTTCATATGATTAATCTGTCTTCTCAAGGACAGAGGACAGAATATTAATATTCCAGACTCTTGCAGTTTTAGATGCAGACATGTGACCCAGATTTCACCAGTCATTTGAACCCACTGGAGGTTTGCATTGGAAAGTTAGAACTGTGAAGGCGTGATCCTGAAAGGAGGGACAGACACTCTGGCACATGTGATGACAGAGTTTGGGGTTCTTTCAGAGTTTGGAGGGAAGGAAGGGAGTGGAGCATCAGGCATCCAGTCCTAAGAGCCATCTGTTCCAAGTGGCAAGGTCCTGGCATCCTCCCCAGAGGAGCCCCCTTGGTGTAGGTCATTGCTCCTGGATGGGTAGCTTCAGAATCTGACCCCCTGGCTCTTCCCTCATGTACTTGAGCTCCAGAATTCCCTTTACAAATTAATTTTCTCCTTAAATAAATCAGAATCTTTTCCTAATGTTTGCAGTTATGAACCTGACCAATAGAGTATTTGGTCCCAGGAAAGGCAACAAGCCCTCAAGGAAATGGAAATCAGTGAATGGGTTATTTAGCCTGGTTGGGTTTTCAGGCATTGACAGTCTAGTTAGGACAGAAACTGCGAATGCTGGTGGTTAATGGCAGAGCACAGGAAGGCATTACTTAAAGGGGTCTTCTACAATGAAATGGCTATTGAAGACAAGGCTTAGGAAAAACACGTAGCTGTTGATAAAAAATGAGCAGGGAGGATGAAGGACTACAAAGAAAACAAGGAAGGCTGGCTGCTTCTAGCTGCACTGCAGAACTCGTGGCAGAGAATAAGATCAGTTTTAAAGTCTTGGCTCAAGGCACAGTGAGAGAATCGAGGACTTGCTGTGTCTGTCAGAAGGATCTGTTGCGAAGGCTAGATGGACGTAGTTAAGATGAAAACATCCTGTCCGATGCTCCGGATTGCTGAATTTCAGATTAGCTTGAATTCACCTCTTTGTCAGATTTCTTAGTAACAGCATGTTAAATGGAAAGGAGTCAGACGCTGGAATCAAAAAGGAGGCATTTGGGAGAATCCTAAATAGCCAAACCTTATGGAGTGAATTGCCAGCAAAATGGAACCTCTTTTCCAGTCTGTTTAGGCTTCAAGACCCCTCGGATAAGTACCTTGCAAGGGGAGCCAGTTTTCTTCATGCCCCTCTAGTCACTCCTTGTTGCCTATGGTCTTCAGGTAGAGTCAGTCAGAAACTTCAATTGCTTCCTCAGTTGGTTGCTTAAAACTTATACATAATTAAGCATAGCTTACACTGAATGAAGTAATGATGGCATAAAATTCCTTGAGTTAAAATAGAAGATCAATCCAATAAAGTATGGACACTTTTGGAGTGAATTTATCAGGGGTAGTGACTCAAACCCCCAAATTGTTTCCCTGCAAAGCCCCAGAAGACTGCAACACAGCTAATGGTACAAATGCACTGGGACGGAGGGACTCTGTTACTGAAAAGTATGATGGTGTTGTTCTTGGTAAGCTTTTGACGTCTTTTTTGAGATACTGCCTTTGAAATGAACTCGCTGATTCCAGTGGGGTTTGTACAATCACTGGGGAAGGGGATTAAATAAGTTAATGCATTAAAGCACTTAGAAAAGTGCCTTGTACATATTAAGCAGTCAATAAACCTTAGCTATTGTTACTCTTCCCCTAAGAGACCTGCACCATTTAAGAGGCCAGCCATCCTAGAGGAAGAAAAATATCCAGACACTTCACTGAGTATTGGACACCAAGCCCAAGTTTACACTGCTGGCTGGGCCACTTCTGTAATTCACTAAAAATGCTGGGTTTATTGGGAGTCAGGTGATTAGTGGGTGTCCCAGTCAGCTTGGGCTGCTGTAACAAAATACCACACACTGGGCAGCTTACACAACAGTTATTTTTTTCTCACGGTTCTGAATGCTGGGAAGTTCAAGATCAAGGTGTCAGCAGATTCAGCCCCCACACGTAACCTCATCTAAACCTAATTACCTCCCAAAGACTCCACCTCCAAATACTTTCACATCGGGGTTTAGGGTTCCAGCGTATGGATTTTGGGATGGACATGTTCAGTCCATAACAATGGAGTTTGGCTGAGTATATTTTAGGGTAGGCCCTGTGGGTTTGCAAATATATTGTTGCCATTTCCCTAGTTCCTTCTGATAGTTGGAATAGTTATAATGAGCGACTGGAATGATCCACAGGTTGGATTTATAACCCATTGGGCAAACTCTATTATGGCAGGTCAAGTAGAAGTTCTTGGACCTTTTCTTTGCCTTTAAGTTTAAAAACCACAGTCTTACCATATCTCAGGTAGAATCATAGGGGTTTACATTCTCACCGAAGGAGTAGTTAAAACCAGATGAAGTAGTCAAAATCATAAAAGCAGAGAAGAGAAAGCTGGTTGCCAGGGAAGGGGGGAAACATGGACTATTGTATAGCGGGTACCGAGTTTCAGTTCTGCAAGATGAAAAAGGATGCCTTTCACTTCCTCATTCAACCAGCGTGTATCGCCTGCACAGTAAATAGATGGGCCTTTGAGAATGACGCTAGACTTTCCTACATTTAAGTAGGTGTTAATTTTAACTTCCACAACTGTTCTAGATTCAGTCCTATTTCACGAGGAAATCTGAACAGGCTTGGAATAGCACCTAGAAGGCAGCCACTGACATGGGAAATATCTTTTCCTGTCCTGACAACGGGAATAGCAGGAACAGCTGGCTTCCACTTGGTGCAAACAGCAGCACACCTTTACCACCTCATCTCAGAACTGCATTACATCTCTAATTCTGCACCGTAATTTATTCCAAAGGGACCCCGTAAATCTCTTTAAAAGAGGTACAGTGGATTTCTGTGGACATTGGAGAAAATTATCACCACATTTGGGTTGTCGACATAGCTGATTTGCCAAGGGACTCAAAAGGATGCCATTTTTCAAGGGACCCTCAGTAAGAGATAAGAGAACAGACTCCATGAAAACAACCCTCCAATGGGCCCTATGACAGCTAATCCCATTGTGCCTAAAGTATCTGTGGCAGAAGAAGGTGCTGTATAAAGCCCATGTCAAGCCTTAATACGACAGAATTATTGCAAGAGGGAAGGGAGTTTGGGATAAACTGACCTCAGCTTCAATTTGTACAAACGTGACTGGACAGAAAGGTGGAATGAAGGAGGGAGAGAGGGGACTGGAGGAGGCTTGAGCAGAGCCAGGGAGGTGAAAAAAGACAAAGCGCTGGTCAGTGTAAATGCACTTAGGCCAGTGGTGTCTGTTAGCTGGTAATTACTGACGTTGGGATTCCTTCCTACCACAGAGACTGGGGGACAGAGGCGCTGTCCTTCCTGCTGAGTACATTTCAAAGGCATGACTTTCAAGACATTGAGAAGACATTAATGGCCATCTCTGAATGGGTTTCGTGTAACAGCAGCCCAGTTGTGGTTAGTGCCAGCGTACCATGCCAAGTGAACTGGGCTCCAGTGATTTCCTTCTCAGTCTGTTTGGGGTAGAACCTCCTCCTGAGTTAGAAAAGTAAGTTGATAGAGGAGCAATAGTAGGAAATCAGTAGGAAAGTCTGAGTCACAGGAGATAGTGTTTATCTCCAACGGATGGAGGAAGGACTTACAATCGTAAGCCCTTGTTAGTAAATGCTCTATGAAAGAAAGGTCAAAGGTCTACTCGGTGGGGTGTTGCCTAGAACAGACACTGCATTCTTTGGGCAGCCTTGAGTTTTCCTTTAGGCAGCCACTTTACGGGGGTTAGTTCATCCTAGGGGTGCAGCCTTGAGCTGTTTGAAATTATGCTAGTGCTGTTCAAGTCCTTTAATGTGGTTTGTGTATGTGTGTGTGTGTGTATGTGTGTGTGTGTGTAGGTGGCGAATAAAGTAGTTTGTGCTGAGAATCTGCAGTCCTTTTGGCCATAGTTGAGTCTTCGTCAAGCAGAGGGATCAGAGGAGACTGACTAGAGTTCGGTCAAGGAGAAAAATCTTTGTAACTTCTCAGTCCCTGTGCCCTCCTGGTTTCCCACTAACACTCCTCTATCAACTTACTTTTCTAACTCAGGAGGAGGTCCTATCCCAAACAGACTGAGAAGGAAATCATGGGAGCCCAGTTCGCTGGGCGTGGTACGCTGGCACTAACCACAGCTGGGGTGCTGTTACATGAAACCCATTCAGCGATGGCCATTAATGAGAGAAGAAAAGGAAAATCCTCTCAAATCACAGCAGTTCAAGGGGCAGATTTTATGTTCTGCTTAGTCTGAACAGAGATGGCTGAAAGCTGGCTTTATACCAATTCATGAGTAATAAGCAAAAGTTTAACTAGTTGGTCTGCCACTTGATTGAAGAAACTGGAAAAGTTGGTGAAAAGGAGATTTGGGCTTAGATTTATGGAATTACTTCTCAAAGTGCGCTGAGAGATTGACAATATCTGCATCCCAAGTGAATAGTCTGAGGTGGGGAGGGTATAGCTCAGTGGTAGAGTGCCTGCTTAGCATGCACGGGGTCTTGGGTTCAATCCCCAGTACCTCCACCAAGAAATAAATAAACTAAGTAAATACCACCACCCCCCCAAAAAGAATTAATGACCAAGTGAATACTCTGTAAAAGTACTCCACCATGGAACAGGCTGTTAGTAATCAGTTGAACAAAATGACTTGCCTTGTGGTTGAAAGTCTGACTTCTTCCCAGCTACCCTAGAGTCTACCCAGTACACTCAGGCATAAAATGGCCATAGACAGTGAATTAGATGAACTTCCCCACAGCAGGGCTGACCTGGACACTACAACTGCTGATTATCCAGTTTACCTGCAGCAGGAAATAATCTTAAATTCCCAATATGGTTCTCTACCCCAGGGAAGCTGTTCAGTTTGGGGTGGTAAATTAATTATGTAGGGCTGCTTCCTCTGTGAAATAGAAATTTGTGCTTAGTAGGATCAATGCTTAATTTGGATTTATATTTGCCTCCATGCTCACCCTCCTCCAGCACCACAATTGATAGACTTCATGGAATATCATATTCACTGTTAAGACATTTCACACAACGGTTCTGCTTTTTGGAGAACTCATTTTTCAGTAGAAGAAATAAGTCACTACGCGCAGTCCTTGGTCCTACCAGAGATACTGTGATTGTCACATGTTTTCTTCCTTCTCAGGAAGCTGATGGTATGTTTGTTTATTGCACATTAGTTGCAGTGGGATAGGTGGTAGCATCTTGCTGCTTGGAAGAAGGATATCAATGTCAGGTGGGTAAGAGTGGACCGCCATGGAGCTTGGCCGCTTCGGGTCACCTAAAGTCTGAGAATACTCTTCCCTGTTTTCTGTAATCTCCATACTTATGAATTCTGTCTTCCCCAGCTAGGAATCAGGAAATTTACATTTGTTGATCTTTGCAGTCTGAGTGAGGACAGACACATGACCTATGTTGCTCTAATCAGACTCAACTTTGGGAGACTTGGGTGCATATGTGAGGAGTGGGAGGAAGTTGCTATGTACGGGGCAGCATCGTGGCGGGGTCTCCCACTCTTCAGAGGAAATGCTAGCAATTTCACTGACACATCTTCCTAGTATGAGTACTGTCTCTGGGATTAGCTTTACAGCCTGTCTCTCTGACCCTCCTTCAAACTTTATGGGCTTTGGAATATCAATAAATTCCCTTTCTCCTTAAGTTAGTTGGTATGTGGGTGTTTGCAACTAAGTACTTTGACCCACAGAGCAAAATTATGGTCACTGAAACCATGGGAACACATATTTCTCCTAGAGAGAGAACATATGAAGCAAAAAGAAGGCCTGAGAGCATACCCCCCTGAAGAAGTTCCCATTAACTCATCAGGTGGAGGAAGAGAAGCCAATAAGAGAAGACGCAGAAGTGTCAGGGAAGCCTGGGAACCAGGCAGAGAGCCCGGATCATTGTTTCTGGAAGTGAGAGTGTTTCAAGAGAAGAGGGATCGCCCTTGCTGAATGCCCCTGAAATAGCAGTGATGAATAGTAATAGTCACCTTTTCTTGTGCTAGTTGCCTGATTACCTCATTTCATCATCATAAGCATCCTATCAGAGAGGTCATATTTACTGCCTGTGAATTGAGGAGAAGGAGGATATAGGGAAATAATAGTAGTGACTGTAGACAACTATTTCATTTTGATGAGAAATAGAATGTTAGCTGGAGGAAGACATGGGGCACAGGGGGGCTTCTTGTTTCTTTGTTTGTTGAGGGGGAAGTTGGCAAAGGTTAAAGGCAAAGGAGAGAGGCAGGTGGGCCAGGTTTGACCTAGAAGGTGATTCAAGATGTATGCCACCTCATCACCTTTGATCTGAGATCTGAGGAGGCAAACATATCTTGATTATTACAAAGCTGGTAAAGAGAAGAAGATGGTTGGAGAGATGGACAGGTTCATGTTTGGTAGCAGGAATTGAAGAGAATTCCTATTTGTTTGTTTGTTTGTTTGTTTTCTAATTTCTCTGTAAAGTTAAAGGATAAAGTTATTTGCTGAGAATGAGGGCAGATGGGAGTTTGGTAAAAGTGCTGAGGACCCAAGAGGTGCTTTGGGAGCGTTCTTGCAGAGATGAAAGTGAAATACCGCCCGAGAGGAGAAGAAGAGGGTCAGCGCACAGCTACCCTGAGGTTGAGGACAGTGACTGCATGGTCACAGTTAGGTCTTCCTGTGTGACTTTCTCCAGGAACACTCAGCAGCTGTGTGTGGGATGCAGAAGATGGACCACAGAACTCAACCTGAGTCGGAGAAGTGGAGATGTCAGACACCTGCCACTGTCTTTGTCAGGGGGATGTAGACAGGCACACACTATGATCAAACTCAGTACAGGCCACTGTCGGGGCACAGAGCAGGAAGTGACTAGCCCTCCTGGGGGACCCATTCATTAATTTGACTGAGCGCTTGGAAGACTTGAGGGCTGGGGTATATGTGAGTGGGAGGAGTGAGTCCTCAGCTGTGTGAAAATAATCTTGGTTTTGATACTCGACCCTCTGTGCATTTTGAGTAATGTAGGGAAATGGTTCCTAAATATTCCTCAGAAAGGAAATGTTAAAGGGAGTTGCAAATTCAATTCAAGTAATTTAGTAATCTGGTCTTCCCATCTTGTCATTGAGATTAGGACCAATTGGAGAGTCTAGGCTGACTTACTGAAGACACTAGTTACATTCAGGCATGTAGCTAATACCAAGCAATAACTAGCACCTGGATATGTTCAATAAGTGACTGCATAACAAACCCATCAGCCAGCATTTAACCTCAGTTGACTGCAAACAAAACAAACCAATGAACAAACAAAAACTATGTTTCTTAGGATTTTACTTTCCAATGCTAGGTTAGAGCTGAGCACATCAGTAATTTACTTTTATATGACATTTCCCATTATCCAAAGACACTATGATAAAGGATACCAGTTATGGCGCCTGGAAAGTCGTCTATAATTTAAAGCGATGGTGGTAACACTGAGAAAGTAAAATAATCTACGGGTATTAAGTTAAATTGGCTAAAATTGTCAAAGGCTAAGTGCATGTCTGAATGTCTGAAATATTTCCATCCATGTGGTTTCTAATACAACCTATATTTTCACACTTGCTTTTTTCTTCTTTTTTTTAACGGAGAATAGATCACTTTTATTGTAATCTATTATTTAGAGGATACTTATGAGCGTTATATCACTCAAATTAACAGAAAGTTAATGCACTTTAAGTGTAAAATGTTGCAAAATTTCTTGGCTTCTCAAATATTATAGAATTGCATGTAGGAATAACATTTTTCCCCAACAAATACTATGTAAATTGTGATATCATTCAAAATAGAAGTTGTAACGGAATTAGACTTTGCTTTATAAAACTGCTTCACAGCAACCTTTGCACTTACTTCTTTTTAACCGTAGGGGATGCATTTTTTTTTATCCTCAGTTAGCTCCTACTTGAGGTTCTGATGGACCGCAGTTTTACCTCCTTTCACGCCCAGACAACTCCTTTGCTCACTAAATCAGGGTGATATGGAGTCAGAGTGTCATTTCATAGGTCAGCTGGTGGC
The DNA here is from genome assembly GCF_009834535.1 of Camelus ferus. Lineage (NCBI taxonomy): Eukaryota > Metazoa > Chordata > Mammalia > Artiodactyla > Camelidae > Camelus > Camelus ferus. The sequence goes on along the minus strand of NC_045703.1, from coordinate 17,190,983 downwards.
CCTGAACTGTGGCCAAAGTATCTGAGCTGCATATTCCTTGGTATAAATAATCAAATGATACTGACTCAGGCTTAGCACAAAACAGGCTTAACCTAAGGTGCTTTATGCAAAAATCAAATGTATTCATTAAATGCCCTCAATATCTGATTAAATAGACACTATAGTGTACAATTTGATTTCTTTTTTTTCTTTTCAATTTGCAAAAGCTAAAGACTCAAATCCAGTGTTTCAACCAAAATAACCCAACTCTATGTATGTAGATTTTGTACTTTGGTTATAGTAGTGTTGTTTTTGTGTGTTTGTTTTTGTTCTACAGATGCACAGAATTGGATTAATCGTGATTCTGGGGTCACACCACCCTCTCATTGTGGGTCTATTCACAGCCTCCTTTCCCCTTCCATTCCATTCCCTTTCCTTCCCTTTCATTTCTTCCCTCCCCCATCCCTCTCTCCTTCCCTTTCTTCCTTCACTTATTTGACTAGTTATCTTCTTACAATAGAAGTGCCATTCATAAATCTAAAGCAAAATCTAGGAAGCCCTTGACAATAGCCTCTATATAACCATATGATTTATCTTAGCTAAATCGGTCCCTGGCCTTCCGCTAACCTGAAGTTAGCATCATTCTGAATCCTATTTCATTATTCACTAAATTTCCTCTTTATGCAGTTTACTATGTCTACATGCATTCATGAAAGTATATAGCTTTCAAATTATTTTTAATTCTGTAGAAAAAAAGTTTTCCTCCTATACTGTAATCTTTGGATTGATGGATTTTGACTTTCACTCCTATTGTTGAATATCACCATAGTTCCTTTGTTTCAACTGATGGATAATATTCTATTGAGTGAAGGTAACACGATTTATTCACCCACTTTCTAATTTATGAGCACATTACAAGCAGTCAAGCTATGAACATTCTTGAATTAATAAATGTTCCCTTTTTGCACATATGCAGATGTTTCTTCCGGGTATGTACTTAGAAGTACAGTTACTGCACCACAGGATACTTGTTCATGTTTGCTCTGAATATTCGTCAGGCTTTAGTTTTCGTGATTTAAAACTAAGCTAAGCTAAAATAAGAAAGAGAGGTGAATAGAAAAACTGTTTCTTTTTCAATGGTGTTTTGAAAATAATCTGATCTATATTTGGACTGAAAGAGTTCGACAGAAAATGAATGTAGAAAAATTACTTATGGGCTTACTTGTACTTTGAGAAGCTCTTTTGGTCGTGACGCTGCTTGTTTCTCTGCAATCACTGAGAAGTAAATCACCTTGATTATAAATTAAGTATCATGCTGACACAGTTACATCCCAACATTTGGCAAGTATCTGATGCTAATAAGGAGATAGACAAGATTTCCAATTATATCTGGAAATATTTAAAATACTTACTCCATGATAAAGAACAATTCTCAGGAAAAAGACCTCTGTATTCATAATGATATCACTTCTTGCTGTTTGAATATTTATTTTAGCATTTTAGAATTTTCAGCATTTTCTAAAATGTGATGTACTAAATACTTCTGCATTATCTCTACCCACTTATTCATTTTCACCATTGCCAGGATGCCAGTAATTTTATTTTCAAAAGTGAAGTTTGTGAAAGTCAAATCCTGTTGAGATGTCTTGCAGCAAGGATCAAAGCTAGTCCTTGTTATGTAATTGCCTGCTCAGAAGTGTGCTCTGCTGGTAAACACTGCCTTCACAATATATGCTTTCTGACATTCTAATGGATTTTCCATATTCCCTCTGAGTAGCAGCTTAACTTGATGAGAGTCCTTCAGACTATTAATAAATCCTGCCATCATGCTGCCATAATTGATCACATTTACTGCTATGCTTCCTTTGCCCCATTTTGAGAAGAAAATATAAAATATTTTTCCATATCATCCCTTTGAAGACACATGAACATTTGCTATTAATTACCCTTTGTACTGTCAGCAGAAGTATCCAGGAGCAAGAAAGGGCTCACCTGTCCTTTGAATGATAGAATGTTTAAAGCAGCCACGGTAACCAATGATTGTGCAAAGTGAAGCAAAAGTAAACTCAGTCCTTCTTTTACCCTCCTTATTCTCTTCCCCGTTTCCATAACCGCCTTCTTCATTCCTGAGCTGGCAAGAAGCAGAGGTCCTAAGGGAGTGCCCTCATGGAGTTTCAGAAGCGTAGAGTGATGTAGCTATCCACCCTGGACTGCACTGGCTGCCTGGTCCTTCTTTCTTACCACTGCAAGCAATAGGCATTATAAAATTATAAAAGCAACAGAAAATCATAAACAAAATCCCATCATTTTTTCCATTCATTTATTCAAGTCAATCACAATGATATGAGTCCAATATGAAAATCCTGTCCTTCTTTCCACTATGTCTGAGCAAGGCATATAACTTCCTTTAAGACAGTCTCTTTTTTAGTACTGAAATATAGCCAGTTACAATGTGTCAGTTTCTGGTGTACAGCACAATGTCCCAGCCATATATATATACACACACACATACTCATTTTCATATTCTTTTTCATTAAAGGTTATTACAAGACATTGTGCTGTACAGAAGAAATTTGTTTCTTATTTATTTTTTATATATAAAGATAGTCTTTAAACAGTATTTTCTTTTGTAAACTAAAGGTAAATAAATACATGACATTTATGTCACTGATAGTTGTACAACTCTTGATATAGAACTGTTCTTTGAAAACAGTAACAACTAATAGTTGTCAAGGGTGGAAAAGGTTTGACGTTTCTATTGACAGTCGATATGTTACATATGGAGAGTCTATACACTACAAATGAATCGGGACACAAAAGTTCATTTATAAGGAGGCTAACCGGAAAAGGGAATATATTTTACATAAAAACTGTTATACATGGAGACAAGTTTTTTCATGAGGACACAAAGTCAGCTTCATCTTATGTCCCTTGTACTGTTGGTTGACCTATAATTATTCACAACTGGAAATATTCTTTTTTTCCCCAAAGGAAAGCACTTTCTAAATTTCAGCTCGTTGTCTACCTAGGCAGCAGCATTTGGGAAGAAGAGAGCTACCTAAGAGAACACATCTGCCCCCATTTCTAGACTTGCAGACCCGTCTTAGGTTATCCTCTCTGAAAGTGAAGGAAAGATTTGCCTAGACAGTGGGTGCTTTGATTTTCTTCTCACCCACCTACTTGTGTCCAGATCCTTGACAATTTGGGAAACCGATCGCTCTTGCAGAATATGCTTCAAACCTTCTAACTTTCATGTGTGAGAGAGAATGAGGAAACCAATAGTTCATTCATAAATTAATACAGCAATGTAGTCAATAATTACTGATCAGTTACCATGTTTTAGAAACATAGAACTTAACTGTACTAAAACAGGATCTTAGTTTAGAAAGACCCTTCTGAAGTGTTCAAAGTATATGAGACAATATCAAGCCTACTTACATTAATTAAAAAAAAAGACAACAGTAGGTCTAGCTCAGCCAGTCACCTCAGTGTGTGACGGGCTTGCTGCTTAGTTTTTCTGCCGTCTGTTTTGTCATCTATAAAATGAGACCAATGAACTAGATGATATCAAGTTTCTTTTAAAGTAAAAAAAAAAAAAAGGATGTTTTTAAATATTCAGAAAAGTATGAACGATTGCTCATTGAAGTGAACGGGGCGTTTCTGTTGTAAGCCTTGATATGTTTTTAGATTGCAGGATTCCTGGGTAAGAGGCAGTGCGCCTGAGGTCTGCACACAGCAGAAGCTGAATATTTATTCAGCGTTTGGAATCACAAGGTCCCAAGGGCATGCGGGATTTAAGCTCCTTCTAGGTGGGTCAGATGGGGAGATGGAGAGTAGATGGTAGCTTTTACTCCCAGGAGTAATGGTCTTTAGTGCAAAGTGATGAATCAAGTCACAGTTCACAGGGACTCTGTCGTGATGGATGCAGGTAGTGGCTGGAGGGTCACTGGAGGCTGGGAGAACTGGAGGAGGAAATACTGGCAGTACAGTCCTGCCATTTTATAGAGGGTGCTCACAGGAACAAACAGGAGTAACAGGACCACAGTTCAGTGGGCATATTAGTTAGGGATCGGCAGTTCTCAGCTACAGAAATTGTCTCCGGTTAGCATGAGCAGAAAAGCAATGCTATTAAAGAACATCTGGTAGCTCAAAGACCAAATTAAAAAACTGAAGATAAGGTTTAGGAAAAGGCAGAGAGCAGGCAGCTCTGGGAATCTAGAAGCAAGAACTGGGAACAATCTCATCAGTGTGCTGCAGCCATGAATAAAGGAGCTACAGCTGATGCCAGTGATTCTGCAAGGGTCTGCACAGGGCGTCCCCACATGGCTCAGCTTGTGTCATACCAACACTTTCAACTAGGGAAAAAAAGGCATCTTGATTTTTTTGGTGTTAAAAAAAAGACTGTGCACAACGGGACACAGAAATTCACAAGAGGAAATTAAGACTTCATTTCCAAAAGTAAAGGAACGAATGTCCACTATTGTGATAGCATTTAGGACCAGGATCCAGATTCAGTAGGAAACCAGAATGACAATCAGGAGCCAGTGCAGGAAGCCTGGCATGTGAACCACACACAAAGAATTGTCAGTCTAGGTGGCAGGCCTGGAAATCCATTCCAGAGTCCCTGGTTGGCAGGAAGGAATTCTCCTAAATATACCATGATTTGGGGATTTCACTGACGCCAGACCTCGGAAAGACTGATCTGTTTATGGCAGGTCAGCAAATTAAATCACGTACTAGAGTAAAGTGTGTTGCACTTCGAGCCACAGAAATCACAGCTAACATTTAATGATTATCATAATCATCACTGTCACCGTTAAATATAAGTTGAATGGGAATAGATTCAGGCAGAGATTGAAATTCATTATGGCTCAGCTGTGAGTCCACTCAGAATTAATGTAGAGCATTTGGAATAAAAGGAGAGAGGAATACATAAAATTTGTTTAATGTTCTCTCTGTCACTACCTGTGTGACTCTGACAGATTTCTTAACCTCTCTGTGCCTGCTTCCTCTTCTGTAAAATGGCACTAATAGAAATACTAGTATTGTCTATTTTATAGGGTTGTTATGGAGTTGAATGAAAAAGTACATGTAAAGTGCTCAGAAGAGTGGCAGGTGTATAATGAACACTATACGGGTGTTAGCTCATTTTCTCAGTATTACTGTTCTCACTTTAGAGTTCACAAAGTGATTTCCACAGATACCATTTCATTTCATATATACAAATAATTCTGTGATGAGATTGTCCTTTGAAAAATAACTAACAGTGAGGAAGTGGAGGTTTCATTTGTATGACAGAGATACAGTGATACCCTCATCTTTTAACTCCAAGTACTAGACTTTATGTTACATGTATAAAAATATTTATGGCTGGAAAACCTCCATGAAGTTGGTTAGGAAAGAGACAGAACCTCCCATGCTAGGCAGTCACGTCAACTACCAAGGGGTAGTGACGTCAAGCAATTTTAGTCTAATCGTTCACGCATACTTTCAGAAGAAATGTGTTTCCCAAGCAGAAATACAGGTACACTTTGTTCTTTACACTTTAAAACTGAAGCACAGATGCTGTGTATTACAAGGAGAAAATGAGAGTGTTAAATTACTCGTCCTAAGTCACAAGACGGGTTGGCCCACGGTGAGCCTCTGTTCTCTGTTCTTCCAGCCCCACCGCGACCCACCCCCTGCCCTCTGTCTGTGCCTTCGACAGCGTGTTCTCTGCTGGGCTTCACGGAATGTGGCAAAAACAGAAAAGCTCTCACACGACACTGGGTTTCAATGTGGCAAAAACAGAAAAGCTCTCACACGACACTGGGTGTGGTGAGTGGTGTGTGACAAGGCAGAGTGCCAGTCAAGGTCCTTCCCTCTGTTTCCCCAGATCAAAGATAAAATGAGTAAACAAGAGCTGCCTATACTTTTGGGGGGAACAGATCACTGTAGGTGTTTTAAATTCATTATTTATTTATATGGCTTTTTTCCTGTGATGTAGAGTCATAAAGACATTTTCCTCCTACTTTGTAAGACCATTTCAAAATGTCAAATACGGTCAACAGTATCATACCGATTAATTTTAATCATGAAACAGAGATATTTTTCTTCGTACTTTTAACAAAAAAGTATGATTTTTGAAGCCAGTGTAGAGAAACTGCACTTCACACGTATTGCTTATTTCCATGTCTAAGACTTAGGAATTAACTCTAATCCATATGCAATTGTCTGATCTCAATCCTCGCATTTTCAAAGACTTAACTTGTTTTATCCTCAGAAAGTGTTACTCACACTGGCTTACAAAACAGATACTAGAGTAGAATTTATTTCTAGTTCATCTAAATGTCACCCATTGGAATATCTTTGGGGTCTTAGTGAACTTCCTTTATTCTTCCAAGTATAAAGGAATATTTCAATCATCACAATTTTACTTAATGGAGTATAAACTTCCCACCACTGTAATGACCACAAGCACATGCTCTGTGTGTCTGGAATGAACTCCTAAAAAGAGTGCACCCTGGAGTGTTACTGTCAGGGTAACTTTATTCTATGCAGTCAGTTTCCACTTTTGCAGGGTTAGGACATGGTGGCTGTGGGCTGAGAGTGTAGACTCTTGACTCAGTTGCTTGCTGCCTATTTGAACCTTGGCTCTGATTTTTTTTTCCAGCTTTATGATTACGGGTTAATTACTTACATGCTCTCTACTTGCGTCCTCATCCAACTGGGGATGGTAATATACTCATCTTAAGGTTGTTAGAAGGATTAAGCAAAATAATGAATGTCCAGAATTTAGTGGAGTGTCTATACCAGAGATGCACTAGATACTGAATATTATGCCTTAATAAAGTCACGGTGCAAAGGCACATGGATTAGATGATATTTGTGGAAGGGACTGTATTGAAAAGGAAGGTCTGTCATGAGCCAAGGTCATGCTAGCCTCAGAAGTTACTAAGTTTTCACATGGGAATATCAGTCTATTCATTTGGAGTTGGAGACACCGTTACATTTCTATAGTTACTTCTAGCTCAGTTTTTTGTTTGGTAACTGGAGTTGCTGTGTTCTCTCAGCCCCACCTCTAGGGCTCTTTCCTAGACTTTATCCAGCTGCAGGATAAGATGCCTGACCAGCCGCAGGGAACCACACTGTGTGGTCCTGGGCCGCTGTGGAAGGGGACAAACCACACACTTAAAGGCCCGTGGTCACTCTCTCAGGAGAGCGCCCTGGCCCTGGAGTTCCCAGAGGGGACAGTCATGCCGGGTAAGTCAAGGGTGGCTTCCCGTCCTGCACGCAAGTCAGGTATCACCCGTAAGGGCCACGAGGTAAAATACAAGGAAATTTTGTTTTTCAAATGACAGAATTAGTTTCAAGAGGTTTGGATCTCTTTTTACAAAATGAGTGTTGAAGTTGACTGTGTGTTTGAGAGAGGAATAAGAACAAATGCATCCTTTCCATGCTGGTGGGTTGTCTGGTGTTTCTAGAGTTCCTGAAATGATTAATCATTCATGAAAACGTCTCAGTAAGTCGTCAAAGTGAAAAGCAGTGATGGTTCTGTTCCCTCATCACACCAGGGGTGCTGTCCTTGGGCCGCCCTGGACATCCTAGCAACATGGTAAAGACTCAAAGGGCTGAAAATAAACTACACACAAAAGTCCAGAGCAGGTCATTGTTTATCAATGATTCATGTATATCTCACCATATTCCAGAGGACTGAAACAAGACAGAATTTCATCTCTAGGGTTGAGAAATAGAATAATATATTTATAACTAAGCTATATTTACCGTATGTGTGAAAACAGGTCTCCTGGAAGAAGAGGAATATTCTGATATTACTGGGGTGCCGAGTATCTCACCCTAAAAGTAACGTCATGTCTGCGTCTCCCTGCATGTTCATCACTCATTCGGGACTAGTGCAGAAAGCTGTAATTAGTTTATATTCCTTAAACTCAGATTATAATACTTTTTAAAAATATCACCAGTAGCGAGTAATTATTTTAGAGAAGGAGCTAAAAGCTCAGTGTAAAGATGCTCATTTTTAAAGTGTGATTAAGGTGGACTGGTATATTTATAAATTTGCTACTCATTTTAGGTAAATTATGAATAATTTAGTTTCCCCAAATCCTCCTTTGGAATTTTAAGGCACTCCCCGGGAAAGTTTAAAAATTCAGTGAAGTAATTTGGGATGACTGAATTTCTATTTTCTGAATGATTTTTTATGTAGTCGGCCCTCCTGTTCCATAAAAACAGTAACTATGGCAGCGGTTCTCAAACGCTGGTGGGCTGTGTGATCAGATACAGATTTCTGGGCTCCGCCCTGCATTTCTGACTCCACAGTAGGCCTGGGATGGGGCCCCAGGATCTGTATTTCTAACAGGTTTCCGAGTGTTGCTGCTGCTGCTGGGATGGAGCCCACATCTGAGAACCACTGCTTTGCATCAGAGACGAGGGAGGGGATGTTATCGTCTGTAAATCTTGATGTCTCAGTGAATTAGCTACAGAACGCTTACAACTGTGGGCTAAAATTACAGCAGAAGTCCACCAACCAGTGAAACAGCCACCACAAAAATTAGACTAAAATAGCGAAAGAAAATATTACAAATTCAAAATAGATACCTATGAATTATAAAATTGATTTTGATGTCTTGAATATTAAACTCATTTGTTTTCTTTTTACAAGCTTTGCTTTCTATTAGTAATTGATTCTTAAAGTAACTTGGAGCACTTTCATATTAAATGAAAAACAAGTAAGAGGTCAAGGTCATTTCCTATGTACCAATCATATTCTATAATATTTAGATAGTTCTTAAAAAAGCAGCCCATTCATCGACCAGATAAATTTAGTGCCATCCAATTCTATAAATAATGTGGTTTTTTTCATTGAAGTATAGTCGGTTACAATGTGTCAATTTCAAAAGAATGAATTGACTTACAAAATTCCTGTATCTTTTTTTCAATGTTGGGTAAATATCACCACCTTAATTATCTCCATCAGCAAATACAAACTACTGATGTTGTTGGGTTGTTACACTGACTGCTAAAAGAAATTTCTGTTTTGTAAATATGATAAAATATAAAACTTAGTATGCTTATTTTTCATAGGTACAAATAATTTGTTTGCACACAAAGTTGGTGCTTAATATTTGATGAATATATGAAAGCAGGTTATCATGAGCCAGAGCTGTCAATATTTTTTAAAAAATCTACAAATGTACATAAAAATCTGGAAGTGGGAATGTCAGTTTTGCTTGCATCTCTAGGAATATACTGCCCTTATTTCTAGAATGACAACGGACATGATTAAAAAGTACAACAGCTTATGAAAGAATTGCGTCTATTTATAGATCCAAGATTTGTTTCCTCTTCCCACTATGCTGGGCACTGCAGCCTAACAGGCCACCTACCCCACCTTTAGAGAGAGCTTTGCACTTTTTAGAACATTAATGTTTGAAGATGATCTGTAACATACCTAAGGAGTCCTGACTATAGCAAAAGCTGCAGTCCGGGGAAAGGACAGAGATGCTGTAGCTCCAGGATGGTGGCAGACAGGACCGCTGCTCAGCAGGGGCTAAAGAATCCAAAATGTGCTAATAATGAACTGCCATGCTATCAGATTTGCAGTTAAGGGCTTATAAAGCTTCCAAGGCAATTGCAAAGAAGTGGTATTTGTGAAAGTTCCGTTAAGTGCCAGGTCAGTTTGCACTGCATAGTGGATCACAGTGCTTAGGAGCATGGCCCTAGAAAACAAAACTCCTGGGGATGGAACCCAAGTCTTCCTTTCCCGGTTTTCCTGAGTGCCTCATCTCTAAAATGGAGGCAACGTTACCTATTCCATAGGGTTGTTGGGAGAATCAAATGAATACATACATGTAAAATGCTTAGATCAGTGCCTGGCATCTGTTTATCACATATATATGTATATTATATATATACAATAAATACTAAATAAGCTCTTATTATCATTTTTATTATTTCCTCCATCTTTAGGATTGTTCTATGATCTTCATTTCCCATCCTATTCTATATCCAATTTCATCATTGCTTAATTGCTAATTCTTATCCCCCAAATCTTAATCACTACAACATTTTAAAGTATTGTTGATTCTAGTTTAAATCATTTGTTCATTCACTATCTTTCATCATTTAATGGAAACACAGAGATACAAATGCCTCATTTTATCATCTTTTTCACTCAGTATTAAATACATTGCACAGTTAACAGTGGCATAGACTGAAACACAGGATAATGAAGGGTTAGGTATGACAGAAGTGACTGAAGTTGTGTTTACATAGAAATAACATCAAATGGAAATAAAACGTATCTTCATATTGTGCATTAATGATGACTCCAATACCTTGTCTCTTCTTCTGTAATAAATACATTTTCTAGGTTAATTTTCAGGCTTTGAAACTTTGAAGAGCACTAGAATTATTCCTAGGGTCATTATGTTGGTCAACTGCAGTGGGAAAGGGGCCATTGCTGTTGCTTGTGTGTTTGCCAGCGTTGTCTACTCATTACAGAAGAATGATGATGGGGTGATGTCATGAGCAGTGAATCTACACACATCTTCAGGAGTGTTCCCAGGAATCAAATATTAGAAAAATTCCTCCTAATTCAGGATCTGGAAGCCCTTCCTGTGCCACACTAGTGTGTGACACTCTTGTGTGTCCACACCCTCTGCCATGTAACTTCGCAAGTTTTCCCACTCAAGGTGGAGTGTATCCTGTCCCTTCTCTCTGGAGTTGACGCTCTGATATACTTGGCCTGTGCATGTGGGCAGAAGTAACAATGTGAGATTTCTCACTGAGCCCTCTTCCTCTTGCCTATCTGCCATTGCCATGGAAGAGTCTCCCCGGAGTAGCCACTTCTCCCTCAACTTGGGCCCCAGAATTAAGCACATGTGGAGGAGATCAAATTTACAATAAGGAGCCTAGTCCAGTGGGATCTGCAAGCTGAGAAGAGCTTTCCAGCAGAGCCCAGATGAACTAACCCCCATGTGACCCACAGACATCCAAGAAATACTTACTGCTGTATACCACCAAGATTCTGTGGTTGTTTTGTTACATAACAATAGCTGATTGATACACACATTTTGTTTCAGTATTGTAAAAAAAGTTTTATCTTTTCCAAAAAGGTGGAAATAACTCTGCAAATAAGTGTGTCAGATAATGATATGATTTTATATAAATTGTTTTTTAGTATCAATGACATTCAGAAATGCTAATTAACCTATGAAACAGTATCACATATAATTAATAAAGCAACTTTGTATTTGCTGTGCCCTAAATTGCACTGAAGGAAAGTACATAATGTGTGTTCATTAAGTTAGTTGGTTATGATTTTAATAATTGAATTAAAGTCAATGAAACTGTATAACTGGAAAATTCAACCAATACTTTTAATAAGTATAAATATACTTTTAATAAATATAAAGTATATTTCTTGACAGATGTTAGAAGTTGTGAAAATATCCTTAATGACTTAATTACACATAACAACTACATTTTAACAATAATAAGAATATTATACATAAGCAACAGAATCAAACATTTGTTGAAAGAACATTTTAAACAGCTAATTAGTACTTTCAAAAGAACTTGACAAACAGGTTGATTATATGACATTAAAGGCCATCAGGTTTACAAATGTTAAAAACTTTTCCCCTTCTACATGAGTCCCTTCTAAGACAATAATGATGTAAGTGAAACTACTTAAGAAAAAAAAGTTTTAAAAAATCGCATTTATAACCACTTACTTTAAATACTGTGTTGATAAAACAACAAGACTTCTAAGAGCTCTTCTGTTACCTGTTAGCATCTATTATGTGGAAATCTTTTAAAATGTAATTTTTTTTAATAAGCTAGACAATTAATGGTCCATTTTAGAAAACAACAGAGCTAGACTGTGTGGAGGAACATTTTGTAAGGTAGCGTTCTATAGGAATACGGAGGGCATTCTCAACTGAAACTGGCTGATTCTAGTATAGAAATATGACTCATAATCTTTTATACACAATTTAAAACTATTAAATTGAATTAATGATTATATTTAGAGATCCATTTAAAATGCTCATTTAAAAATATTCTTGAAAATCTTTTAAGCACAAGTTCTTCATCTATTCAACTTAGTATGCTTCTGATATTTGGTAAGTTGCTAAGGAAGTGAGTTATTTTCACTAATTTCTACCTCTACTGAGTTCAAGAGAATTCCTAGTCTCCATAAATAAAAAGTAAATAGAGGAAATGCATCAGAGAGTTGGAAAATAGTTTCATCATGCTTCTGAAGAAACTTCTTGATTTCTTGGTCCTCATGCCCTATACTTGAAATGTTGCCTTCTTCAGTTTCCTTTTGAAGAAGTTGCTCCAGGACCCAGAACACAGGAGAAAACATTTTCATAGCGCGTCGCATCGTAACTGGCTTGCACCTGCAGATAAACAAGAGACTCCTTTAAGAAAAATAGTGGTTGCAGCTCAGGTCAGAAAAAGCCAAATAAAGAGATTAAATTTTTGAAAGAAAAGTAGATACTTGACTTATTTAACACGTTCCATCTTCCTGTTCTTTTGATTGGGGTAGGGGGGCTAGAGAACAAGGGAGACCATTTCCTTTTTCAAAAACTTGGCAATCTTGGTAAATGACATTTTTTCCCTTATGGTTTACAAAGCTCTGAATCCCTTCTCTACATTGCAGCTATAATTCCTTACTGAGATGAATCTGAGAATACTTGACAGAGAATCTTACACATACCAAGTCTTGTGTTTTCAATTCAGCATTTCACCAAATTCTTCCAATGCCTGACACCCCTGTCAATGACTGTATGAGACTCTTTGGTGTCAGAATTTTAGGAACATGTTTCAAAGTATAACTCAGTCCTAAAGCACTTAGGGTTATGATCTGTAAGTGACCAGATGTGATCTCATCCTGAGTTCTACACAAGTCAGGGAGGGGCAGGATTAGGTTGTGTGGAATCGGATACGTGGTCATAAAAAAGATGCAGATGTTTCTTACAGAAGTTTTTAGTCATCCTAGATGGCTGCAAGGGAGATGAATCAAAGGGAGGCCTAAAAAGTGCACAATGGAAAGCAGAACAAGAGGGAAAACAGGAAGCATGAGTTTATATCCATAAACTGGCTTTGTCATTTGCTTATTAAGAAACATGTTGGAAACATTTCACCAAATTTATCCACAGCAATAATACATAAATGAAGGAACATTCTTTTAGAGCCCAGAGGACTGCATCTCCAACAAGGTCAAACAATACAATAATTGACTATATACAGACAACTGGTACTTTCTTTTTCTTAATTGAGGTATAATTGATGTAACATTATATTAGTTTCACGTGTACAATGTAATGATTCAGTATTCATATTTACAGCAGAATGATCACCACAATCAGTCTCGTTCACTTCCACTACACATAGTTACAACATTTTTTTCCTATGATGAGAAATTTCAAGATTGTCTCTCCTAGCCACTTTCAACTATGCCATACAGTATGATTAACTACAGTCAACATGCGGTACATTTCATCCCTATGACTTACGCATTTTATAACTGGAGATCTGCAACTTTTGACTCCCTTCATCCATTTTGCCCCCACCCTCACTTCAGGCAACCACCAATCTGTTGTCCATATCCTGGAGCTCACCGGTTTGTTTGGTTTCTGGTCCTACGTATAGATGAGATCATAAAGTATTCATCTTTTACTATTTGACTTATTTCATTTAGCATAATGCTTCAAGGCCCATCCGTGTTGCTGAAAATGGCAAGATTCCATTCTTTTTATGGCGGAATAATAATAGTCCATTGTATATATATGTATATACATATATACTTATATATATATAAACATATTATATATACAAAGGCGTATCCCTATATACGTATATACACCCAATATTTTCTTTATACCTTCATCCATCGCTGAGCATATAGGTTGTTTCCACGTAGGGCTATTTGCCTATTGTAAATGCTGCTGCAATGGACGTAAGGTACATACATCTTTTCTAACTAGTGTTTCAAATTAGTTAAGACTAACACTCAGAAGGGGAACTGTTGGATCGTATGTTAGTTCTATTTTTAATTTTTTGAGGAACCTCCACACTGTTTTCCATAGTGGCTACATCAATTTACTATCATTTATTTCTTGTCTTTTGATAATAAACATTCTAACAGGCGTGAGGCGATACCTCACTGTGGTTTTAATGTCCATTTCTTTGGTGATGAGACACGTTGGACATCTTTCCATTTACCTGTTGGCCTCTTCAACTCCTCTGTCCATTTTTTAATTGCTTTTTCTTTTACTATTGAGTTACATGAGTTCTTTATGTATTTTGGATATTAACTCTTTATCAGGTATGTGATTTGCAAACATTTTCTCCCATTCAGTAGGTTGCCGTTTCATTCTGTTGATTTTGTTTGCTTTGCTGAAGCATTTCAGTTTGATGGAGTCCCACTTGCTGACTTTTGCTTTTGGTGTCACATCCAAAAAGTAATTGCTAAGAACAACGTCAAGGAGCTCACCATCTATGTTTCTTCTGGGAGTTTCATGAGTGTAAAGCAGGCAGAGTGCGTCCCAGTCCCTTTCAATTTGCTTCGAGAATCTGACTTAGCTCAGCTTCCAGGTGGGCTGGGGTCCCCGTGGTGTCCCATTTCTCTGTTTTGTTTTAGACTTCGCATTTCATTGAATTGATCTGTTCCACCTTTAACCTAAAAGCTTATTCTCATAATAATTAATTGGATAAACTCTTTTGCTGTAAGATATTTACATCTCATAGAATATGAAACTGAAACGAACTTCTCCCTTTAAAGGCGGTATACACTTACCTTATTGCCTCAGCAGCCCTCTAGCTCAACGTGAGGAAAACGGCATGTCTGTGGGGGAGGCCCTTCCCGCAGTCCCCCAGTTTTATCACGCTGCCAGCTGCCTGCTCTGCCTAATCATATGTTCAGACACTTTCTGAATTAGTGCATAATCTGAGTAAAAACTAAGATAAATGTTATTAAGATGACAGCTGATACCCTTCTATTATATTTTGATGTGATTTTCACATCCTCAGTGTCAAATTAAACTGACCCTCCACCAGGGCTGGAAAATCCTCAACACAGACAGAACATAGTCACCTGGAAGATGCCCACGGGTTTCACCTCAACACCTGCCAGGAAGACGACGAAACCCCGCACACGAGCGAGGTGGCTCTGACGTCTGACAGAACGCTACCCGTCTGTCTGTCTCTCTCTCAATCTCTCAGAACTGAAGGGGACTTGAGAGGAAGCTCCTATAGCCCCATGACTACTTCTTCTATCTAATGCCGTTTTATGTAACAGGGGACCTTCGGGAGAAGAAATACTTTCCTGGATAGAAAAATCCCCATGTATTTTTGTAGGTCATTTTCAGAATTAAACATTTCTTATGTTTATTTTCCTATTTCCTGAGTTGGGCTTGAGAAAGTCAAAGAATCCAAATATTTATTTAAACAGTGAACAACTATTAATATTTCTTTACATGCTCCAAAATTTGACTTCAAAAATTAGATTCTGAAGTTCAGGCTATAGACACAGAGTGCCAGTTTCCTTATTGTTGTTTTAGCTGAAATTCAGTCAAGGTTAACTCGGCATTTTAGGGAAGACTTACTGGCCTTGAAATACCCCAGGCACATCCCAGGCACACTCCAGGCATATCTGCTTGCTTACTCCATACTCATTTCTTCCTCCTTTTTCACCAGCAGAACCCGTTTTGTTCAGAGTGATAATGGATCAACTAAAAGGGTGTATTTTCCAGTCTCTCTTAAGGCTAATTCTGGTCAAAGAGACGTAAGTATAAGTAGCTGGGTGGGGTTTCTGGGAAAGCTCGCTAATAGCAGGCCAGATCTGGTGGAATGCACTTTTGCTCTCCCTCTTCCCCATTGTTCCTGCTGGGAAATACAGACACAATGCTTGGAGGCCCAGTAGCCTTCTTGTGAACCTGAGGATGAAGGCCACCTATGGATCGGTAGAAGTGGGCCAGATTCTGGAAGGCACCGTACAGCGGGATATACCCGCGTGGGATGGCTGTCCCTTCCTGCACCATGCTGGGGTCCCCTTCTTCCATTTTCGTCTTTTAAAATCGGAACCGTGAGGCTTCATCTAGACAGGAAGGAAACTGCTAAGTTTCCTTGGTCTTGAAAAGGTGCTGCCTTCTGCTGTCTCTGACACAGAAAGAACAGAGATGCCTAAAGCGACAAAAACAGTCACATTCCTTGGCAGCTGATAAGGTAACAAAAGGTGCTGTACACCTGAGGTGGGACTCGCAGTTTGGATGTCTATATTTAATGCTGAAAATATGAAAATGGAGCAGTTCATTAAATTCCAACAGTTTGAGAACTTCTGTGTGTTAGCCAAGGCAGTGCAGAAGTGCAGTCTGCACTTTCAGACAGAAGCACGCTGCGATGGAAGGGGTGAGAACACAAGGCAACATTTTCCTTATTGCTACAAATGCAAGAGATGAAGGAGAAAACTGGATCATCACAGGGCAGAAAACCAAGTCAAAGAGTACAGGTGCATGACCTAAATGTTCAATTAAATGTTCACTGAACATACCCCTGGCTCCGTATCCCGCATGCCAGATTTTATTAGAAGCAGTAAGTAAGATACAATTAAAATCAGTAGTTTCTAAAAGAATGAATTCAACACAATAAAGGAAAAGGTCAGTTGTCACCATGATGATTCAGTGAGAAATGTAACCCTAAGTTTTAATACCTCAGCCTTGTTCTGTCTACTAGAAGGCAGGAGGCCTCAGTCGAGGGGCTGAGGGGGATGAAGCTCCCCCCTCTCAGCAGTCCCCCACGCAGCCTGCAGCCTTGGAAGCACAGGAGGAGGCGCTGAAGGAGCTGACAAAGGAGTAAGGGCTCAGCCAGGGGCCGGTGCAACACTGCATGTGACCACGCGGCCGAGGGTAGGAGGGCCACCTGCCGACTATGTGTGATGCGTACAACATACGTCTCATACACACACACACACACACACACACTCACACTCAATGAACTATGGTTGCAACAGAAGCACACACTCACTTAAAACCACTTCTCCTACAAAGCTGGTGCATGTCCTTTTCCTCTGCTGCCGCCTGGGTGCTGGACCCAGTACCGAGGGAGCGCGAAGCAAAAGGCTGATCAGAGCAGAGTGCCCTCAGTTAGGGGAGACTTCCTAGAGATGAGTTGTGAGCCAAGGCTCAAAGGGAGTGAGGGGTATGGATCGGTGAGTCATCTTTGGATCAAAGTGCCAGGGAGAGAAGAATAGAAATGATTCAATGGGTATTAATCCATTTTGCTTTATACAGACAATGGTACAGTTACCTGCCTAAAATGCTGAATCCCAGACAGTGGTTCTAAGAGGCTGACTTTCATTTGTGGGTTACTTAGATGAAAAGTCCTAAACTATTAAAACTACTAACATTGGGGATTTGATATTTTGCCTTGTTTCCTATGGAAAGTAGTTTAACAAGTATGCAAGATTAACACATAAAAATATTAATGAATGGAATATACGTAACAGAGAAATTTTTAAAAATCTGTCATAATTAGCCTTGTTTTAAAATGATGCTTTTCTCACTAGCCAATTTTGCCTGCTTTTCTCAAGTCTGTTTCCTGAGGCTGGATATTAAAAACACAGCACAGGACCCCAAATTTTCAAATAAGTATTATCTATTATCTTTTATCATCATCATCGTTATGGTCTTCCTCAAAATAAAGATCTAATCCCTATCCTTAATGTGCTGTGCACCCTAGTGGGAGGCCACTGGGATTACTCACATGCTGAGCTGTGGCCAGTTGTGGGATGCACCTCCAGGCTACTGTGAACTGTTCGTCTAGAGACATGGAAGAAACTGAGGAACAGCTTTATCTACCTTCCTCTGTCAGAAGATCTTTCATAGATGGTAGCAATCTAGCAGACACTTCCTTTTTGCATAGAAGGGTGGTACCCAGGAACCTAAAGGTAAGATGACTGACTATTTTGAAGCCATCCTGACATCAGAAGGCCCTGGAGGTGGCAGACGTGTGGGTTGGACACAGTGTCTCACAGGATATATACAAAGGCCCGGCTATCCTAGTGTGAGACGGATCAACTTGGTCAGACTACTCGAGAGGCAGGTTGGTAAAAATAAGTTTGTAAGCAGTGCGCCCTTTTGGTGACTAACTCAATAACGTCATAGATTAAACCCCAGGTGCTTTAAAGTTTTATATTTGCACAGTTCTCTGAGGATAGCGCCTGTGGTCTGACTCCTGTCCATCACTCTCTTGATCATCAGAACAGCACATTGGTGGACAGTCCCACATTGATTTTAATTCTCATATCTCTTCACATAAATAATACAGAGTTCCTGATCCAGGGACTCAGTGTTTCTTTGTTCTATGTGATCTCCTGAGTCACCTTTAAATAGCTTTACCCTGCTTCCCCTGGGCTTTCTTAGCATCTGTGCCCTTAATTCTGGGGCCATCAACTCCACTGAGAGGAACTTTGTCATTATTTTATACTAAAATGTTAAACCTAGTCTCAGGCTGGAAATGCCTTTTCAGCATTCGCGAAACAAACAAACACATCATTTATTTGTCTGGACTTCCATCACAGTAGACCTTGACAAAGCCGTATAAATAAACCAGATGATTTGGTTCTTACTATAAGAGTCTGTTAAGTGAAGGAACAGGCTCAAAGACTGGAATCAAAGCAGCTAAATTCTTTAAGGACTAGTTTAGCTCGAACACTTAGCACTTCACAATGGTATGCTTCTGCCTGCTGGGCGCTCCTCTCTCTCTCCCTCCAGTCCTACTACAGGCATTAATTGGGTCCCTTCATGCCCGTACCCTTTGCTGAGTGCCGAGGATGCAGAAGCAAGCAGGACCCCTACCTATAGAAGGACTCCAGGTATGCATATAGGGAAACGAAGTAGGAAAAAAGGCAATGCGGGGTGCGTGCTCTCAGGGCTATAAGGAACTGTAAAGAGAACTGAGTCATATGATGTGAGAAGACACGACAGGACAGGAAATGAGTTGAGTCATGAGTGACGATCCCTCAGACTCACTTCTCCCTAGAGGGCACGGCAGGGTTCCTTTGGATGGATGACTTCAAAGTTATTGTCAGTACAGGTAAAACATCTGTTTGGCTACTACCGCAGGGCCCTCTGTCTCTGTCCGGCCAGCATGCCCGGAGGCAGGGGAGAGGCAGACTGCTTAAAGCGGGGTGGGGAGATGTCCCCAGTCTCCGCAGTAACCCGCTCAGCAGTGTCCCCACACCTCAGCCTTCTCGAAGGCAGCAGAACCGGACTAGACGGATTGGTGTAAGCCATCAAGGTCGCATCAGGTCTGTGTGTTAACAAAATCTTAACAGGACCATGTTTGGTTCCATGAGGCCCACAGTCACTTAAATGTCTGACACTTATCTTTCTGAAGGAAGGAACAGAGAACAAGAGAAATCATGAAAGGGGAATTCTTGGGAGAGAATGCACGGCTCCACTAAGTGAAGCCATCCCCACTGTGCAATTAAGATGGAGCTTGAGTAGAAGAAACCAAAGCTGGTGAAATGTCTGGTATAAATATAACAGAGATCCAGATGGCCATTATTTATGGAAAACAAATGTCTAAGTAGCCAGCGAGTTAAATCAACAAGAAAGCTTCTTTAGGACTCTAAGGAAAGATTATCCAAGACAGCATCAAGCCCTGCCCACCAGGCAGAAGGCAGGGGCCAGGTCGGTTGGAGTAGTGGTTGACATTTATTCAAATTCAACCTCAAAATGTAGTATCTGGATCTGACAAGAAAATGACATTAAAAGATGACATATTCACTAATACAACAAAAACCCTTCAAATACTTCAAGAGAGTGGCTTCAGCAAGAAAAGAACAAGTATTTTGTTCAAAAACTTTTTGTAATCCAATTCATAATGTAAAGAAATACAGCAGTTTCTTGTAAAATGCTCCACTTTCGGGGCATAAAGCCCACTGCTCTCGATGTCTCACTTCCAAACATCAAGCATCTTGGAATGTGCAGGCCCTGAGACAGTCAAATGGCCACCACGGAACTGTTCCTGGTGGCCTGTGCACGAGACTCTGCAGGAGGGTCCCTGGTCCTCACTCACCTCCTCTCAACTCCCAGTCATCCTGCTGGTAGCAAGGACAGAGGAGGGGGTGCTGCTGCAGGACAGGAAACGTGAGAGTAGAGAGCAAAGGAGGAGTTAAAGAAAATATACAACTCAGACAGGAACATCTCTGGGGCTTTTCAAATGGAAAAGGACTGCGATATAATTGAAGACTATGCCTTCAAGAATGTAACTAATGCAGCACGATTCCAAAACCGATGATGGTTCTGAAAAAATGTATAAATGATGTTCTGAAAAATGATGATGGTTCTGAAAAAAATGTATAAATGATGTTCTGAAAAATGATGATGGTTCTGAAAAAAATGTATAAATGATGTTCTGAAAAATGATGGTGATTCTGAAAAAATATATAAATGATGTTTGATTCATAGTTTCATAAACTAAATTTACGATTGCATTCTCTTAAAATGTTGAAATAAAATTTAAAAACTATCTTACTCATGTGGAAAATCTTCTTACGCAGAATGATTTTTCTAGTGATCTTAGATGATGTGATATACCATCAAATAATATTACTTATTTGAGCCTAACCTAACGTGTTCCTGGGCATTCATTATTCACAGAAAATTACTATGTAACAGTTATTCTTAGAAAGTATACTAGAAAGTTTAGTAGTAGGTTCTTTTCAAAGATACAAATTTCAAGAAAACTCATAGAAAGAGTACCCAACCTACATATACCACTTACTTTAGGAGATTGTGTGTGTATGCACATACATATGTATACACATGCATAAATACATTTAGTGGGGAGGGTATAGCTCAAGTGGTAGAGCACATGCTTAGCACGCACGAGGTTCTGGGTTCAATCCCCAGTACCTCCTCCAAGCATAAATAAATGAGTAAACCTAACAACCTCCCCCTCAGAACAAAACAAACAAACAAAATATTTAAATCTGTGTATACAATTGCATAAAATTAATATGGACATAATTACTTATTTTGATGATCCATGAGGCAGCAACAATGTTTTATATACATAGTCCTGAAGCAGTTATGGAAAAACCTGCACAGGCTTCCATGAAATAAGACCTTCAGAATAAGGGTGTATTATTTTTCATAAAAGTGTAGTAAAAAAATTCAGTAAGCACGTATTATAGAATGAAGAATTTGTCTGATCTTTATCCTTGGAATTCCCTGAATGAAAGGAGTGTCTGTTACTCCTGGTATGCCCTCGGCTCATGCCTGAGGTGATGCTAATGAGATGAGTGAGCACAGGGGTTGGTCACCTGCCGCACCAGCTATGTAATCAGAAGATTGAGGCTTTCCACCAGCCTGACCTCTGGGGAGGTGGGGGCTAAAGATGGAGTTCAACCGCGTGGCCAGTCATTCAATCCATCACATCTACATAAGGAACTCCAACAAAAACTCTGGAAAATGATGCTGAGTGGAGCTTCCTGGTTGGTGAACACACTGATATTCTAGGAAGGTGCTGCACCCCGATTCCAGGAGGAGAGAGCATGTAAATTCTGTGTTTAAGACCCTCCCAGACCTTGTACTATGCGCCTCTTCATTTGGTGGATCCTAATTTGTATCCTTTTTATAAGTCGAATACTTTCCTGGGTTCTGTGAATCATTATAGTAAAGTGTCAAACATGAGGGGGGTGGAAACTCCCCGACATTTGCAGCCAGTTGGTCAGAAGTACAGATCCCCGAACTGGTGGCTGGCACCTGAAGAGAAGGCAGTCTTTTTGGGGTTTATGTCTTTAACCTGTGGGATCTGCACTGAGTCCAGATGGCTGGCATCAGAACTGAACTGAACTGGACAACACCAGTCTGTCTTGAAGTTGAGGCACATTAGAGGGAAGTATGCAAAAGCTCTAAGAAAGTCACAAGCACATAAAAGAAATTTCACAAGATTTCTCCCTTATCTTTCACACTTTTGCTTTTACTGAGGTATAACTAACATTTAACATTGTATTAGTTTTAGGTGTACAACGTAATGATTTAGTATCTGTATATATGGGAAATGATCATCACCGCAATAAGTCTAGTCAACACTCATCACCACACATAGTTACAAAAAATTTTTTTTCTTGTGATTTACTGTCTAAGAAACTTTCAAATATGCAATATGGTATTATTAACTGCAGTTACCATGTTGTACATTACATCCTCATGACATATATTTTATAACTGGAAGCCTGTACCTTCTGACCACCGTAACCAATTTCACCTACTCCCCACCCATGCCTGCAGTCTGTATCTGTAAGCTTGGTTTTTTTTTGTTGTTTTTGTTACCATCCATCACCATACAGTTGACACCCTTCACCCTTTTTGCCCACCCCTAGTCCCCTTTCCCTCTCATAACCACTAATCTGATGTCTATATCTGAAATTGTTTATATTTTATTTTTAATTTTATTTTATCTTTTAGATTCCACATATGAGTGAAATCATACAGTATTTGTCTTTCTCCATCTGATGTATCTCACTTAATATCTTCAAGGTCCATCCATGTTGTTGAAAATGGCAGGATTTCATTCTTTTTAATGGCTGAATAGTCTTACATGTATTCATATACCACACCTTCTTTATCCATTCACCATCCATCAGTGGACACTTAGGTTGTTTCCATATCTTGGCTCTCAGGAATAATGCTATAATGAACAGTGGCATGTAAATATCTCTTTGAATCAATGTTTTGTGTTCTTTGGATAAATACCCAGAAGTGGAATAACTGGGTCATATGGTAGTTTTATTTTTAGTTTTCTGCGTAATCTCTGTACTGTTTTCCATAGTGGTTATACCAATTTACAGTCATTCAAAAATGTGCAAAGGTTCCCTTTTCTCCACATCCTTACTAACATTTGTTATTTCATGTCTTCTTTGAAAATAGCCATTTTAACAAATGTGAGATGATCTCTCACTGTAGTTTTAATTTTCATTTCCCTAATAATTAGTGAGGTTAAACATCTTTTCATGCCTGTTGGCCATGTGTATGTCTTTTCTGAAAAAAAAAAAAAAAAAAAAAAAAAGCCTATTTAGAAAGTCTGCCCACGTTTTACCAGATTTCTGTTGTTGTGTTATACGAATTCTTTATATATTTTGGCTATTAACCTCTTAACAAATATGTCATTTGCAAATATTTCTCTGATTCAAAAGTTTAATCTTAATAATGGTTTTCTTCACTGTGCAGAAGCTTTTTAGTTTGATGTAGTGCCATTTGTTTATTTTTGCTTTTGTTTCCCTTTACCTTTGGATCTAGATCCACAAAAACATTGCTAAGGCCAATGTAAATGAGTTACTGCCTATGTTTTCTTCTAGGAATTTTATAATTTCTGGTCTTATATTCAAGTTTTAATCCATTATTTGTGTAAGTATAAGATAGTGATCTAGTTTCATTCTCTTGCACACAGATGTCCCGTTTTCCAAACCCCATTTATTGACAAGATTGTCTTTTCTCCACTGTATGTTTTTTCACTTTTTTATCATAAATTAATTTTCCATATGTGGGTGGATTTATTTCTGGGCTATTTCCATTCCATTGAATTGTGTGTCTGTTTCTGCACCATGCTGCTTTTTTTTATTACTATAGTTTTGTATTACAGTTTGAAAATCAGGGAGTGTATTATCTTTAGCTTTGTTCTTTTTTCTCAAGATTGTTTTGGCTATTCAGGATGTTTTGTGGTTCCACATGAATTTTAGGAGCATTTGTTCTAGTTTTGTGAAATATGCCATTGGACTTTTGATAGAGATTGCACTGAGTCTATAGATTGCTTTGGGTAGTATGGACAATATTTAAAAAAATATTAATTCTTCCAATCCAAGAACATGGAGTATCTTTGCATCTACTTGCATCTTCTTCAATTTCTTTCATTAGTGTCTTACGTCAGTACACAGGTCTTTTACCTCCTTGGTTAAATTTATTCCTAGGTATTTTATTCTTTTTGATGCCATTATAAGAGATTTTCTGAATTTCTTTTTCTGATAGTTCATGTTTAGTGCATAGAAACACCACTATATTTCTCTGTATTGATTTTGTATCCTGTGACTTTTATGAATCCATTAGTTCTAAAAGTTTTTTGTAGAGTCTTTAGGGTTTTCTATATGTAGTATCATGTCACTTACAAATAGTGACAGTTTTACTTCTTCCTTTCTGATCTGGATGCCATTTCTTTCTTTTTCTTGCTTTATTACTGTGGCTAAGACTTCCGAAACTATGTTGAAAAAAAGCTGATGAGAGTGGGCGTCCTTGTCTTGTTTCTGATCTTAGAGGAAACACTTTCAGCTTTTCACCACTGAGTATGAAGTTAGCTGTGGGTTTTTTATACGGGCCTTTATTGTGCTGAGGTACATTCCCTCTATACCCACTTTGCTGAGAGTTTTATGATAAATGGATGCTTGAATTTTGTCATATGCTTTTACTGCATCCATTAAGATGATTTGTATTCTTCATTTTGTTAATTTGATGGATCACAATGATTGCTCTGCAGATGTTGAACCATCCTTGCATCCCTGGAGTAAATTTTACTTGATCATGGTGTATGAGACTTTTAATGTATTGTTGGATTCAGTCTGCTAATATTTTGTTGAGGATTTTTGCATCAGTGTTCGTTGGGGATACTGGCCTGATATTGATCTAAGTAGTTACAAGAATACAAATAAATTTTCCAAAAATTTCCCCTCATATTTCATACTCTAATGACCTCATATAGTACTGTTTGATTAGGTGCCCCTTGCAGTTTAAAACCCTTTCACTTCACTTGAATGTCTCTTCTTCCAGCTCAAAATCTTTCATTTAGAAGAAAATATGACATAGGCAATCCAAAATATGTATAACCAACTAAAGTGTTAGGAATGGAGACATGTAATCAGCAGATCAAGACTACACTCAAAAAGATCTACCCTTCCTTTTCCTATTAAAACCAAGGTGTAAAAGCAGCAGCAAAAAGCTCCCAATGTGGAAATCAAATTAGCTATGTGTTTCTACATATTTGATCTAAGCCATCACTCAAAATATCTAATGAGTCAGGCAGAAGTCATTAGAAAGAAAAATTTTTAACTTCAATTTGCAATGATTCCACATAAATTTTTTTTTAAAAACTAGTACATTTTGTCTAGAGTGTTTTCTGGTAAAAGCTACACCTAGGAGTTTCCTCCAGAAGAAAGAGTTCTGTGATTGCAGAATTTGAGCAACAGTATGTACCATAACTCTCCTCTTAGAGAGTCCTAATTCATATTGAAATTTTGAAAGTTTCAATAAATCACTCAGTTTAACATAGCATTCTGAACAAAGAATGCTTCTTTATTTATTCATGGAGCATTAATATTCTGCAGAACATATTACTTACGTTAATAAATGACAATAAATGTCCAACAGGCTTTTAAAAGACAGTAATGGAGCCACAGGAAAAAAATGGCTATTTTCAAGTGTTAAAAACAAAATGGGATTAATATTGTCTGATATCAGTAAATGTATTCCAAAAAATTTAAGAAATCATTTTCATGGTCTGAAATGAAACTTCATCTAAAATCTACTTGATTTTCTAAGTGTACAATCTGGTATTTTCTAGTCGGAGCTAAAGGACCACTTCATTAAGATGAACAACTCAGAAAGGAAAATTTCTATCCATTTTCCTGAAATTACTTTTTTTTGTTTGAAGAAAAATCCATTTGTAAGCTTTCAAGCATTTTCCTTGTGTTTCAGAAAGACATTTACATTCCTCCTGAAGCCAGCCTGTTTCTGAAGTGTGCAGGAGGAGACGGGTGGTGTCTCCTCTCACAAGCAGTGTCACTTGGAAGGTCAAGAACACTTTGCTAAGTTCTTTGCAGATTCTTTCAGAGTACGCCGAAAGAGTGGCATTCTTTTCTTTTTGTTCATACTTTTATGTTTAACATAAGTCCCTGGGAAAGGTGAAATGTCTCTCTTATTAATTTTCCCCCCGAAGTTATAATTGTTAAAATACAGTCTTTATGAAAAATGGCGTAAGTAGAAAGTGGTATAAGTAATTTTAAAAATACCCACAATAATGCCACCAAGAGAGACAAGCAGTTCTTGCCATGATAGTCATTTATACTCCAGCAAAGTAGAAAGACATTAAATAAGTAATTGTTTAAACAATTTATCATCCTCATTGTGTTAAGTGTTAAGGATGGAAAAAAGTAGTTCTCTGAAAGCAGAAAGACCTCCACTTATTCCCGCGATATTTATGTCTGTTTGTTGTCCTGCTTCTCAGTAGCTTTTCTGCTTTTCATCAATAATGAAATTTATGTTATTCTAAAGCATCAGCTGCCCAACCAGAATAGCTTGTTCTGGGAGAGCTTAAGTACATCGAACAGGGTCTATTCTCTGTGCTCTGTTTGCACTACACATTTCAGGGACCAAATACAGGATTTGGGGGGCTTGAAGGTGAAGCCTCAAAAACTCAGGAAAAGGCATTCCTTAAAACAGACCCTGCAGGCCCCTGCCCTCAGGTACTTCCACCCATCACTCCTAGCACGGCATGTTCCCACTGTGCAGGTGGAGCTGAAGACAACTTGTAAAGCAGCGGCATGCGTCCAGGCTGCAGATGGCCACAGAGGTCCCTGGTGTGAGGGCACCCCTCTCCCTTCAGCCAGCAGTGGAGCATGCTGCTGCGCGGACAGAGGCGTTTCCCACCCTCTACGTGAGAAAAGTATGCTGTTTACCACAGGATGGCTGTGAAATCAAAGACGTAGTTTTGTATGTGCTATATTCAGCCTTTTGCACACTCTCAGAGAATACCTAAAAGCTGGATTTAAAGGGGGAATGAAACACATGATTTATTTCCGGTTTGGCTGAATCTAAGCCTTGTGGTTGGGTGATTTAACCGCCACTGATGTGCGTGGTGTTTTCCATATATAAGACAAAAGAATTCCAACGTGGACTTTTCATGTCATCATTTTCTGATTCTAAATATTTGACTCAGTTTTAGGGACACAAAACCAGTCAGCTGGCACTGAAACTTTAAAAACTTTTATAGCCTATAAATACAAAACAGCATTACATTTTGTTTAATATATTTATTTAACATAAGAGAATACTACATTTAAAAAAATTTTGCATTCAAAAGAAATAAAATGTTTTGTGTGCATTTGTTTGCTTATTTTGGTTTGTTTTCCCAGGTTACGCACATTTAGACAGACATTAGTCTTGTCATGACAAAGGAATATCCAGTCTCCTGAACAGTTCTATTCTCAGCATCACTGAATAGATCTGGATTGTGACTGTTTTTAAATGCTGACATTTGTACACCAGATATTTAGGTCTCTGACTGTGGGATCTTCATGAGAGTTCAAATGCTTTCCACCTTAAGTGTCTATGTTACCACATCATACATGTGGTTACATAGAAACCTGCAGTATAACTTAACTTTTGGGAAGCCCAGACCCTTGTTGTATTGGGTTGAACCATATTAAATGTTCTGTATTTGACAGTTGTGATCTACAGAAACAGCAATTTCATATGGCTCAATGTAACACTGTATGTATTGCTGTACCAGTGAATAAAATTTACTTTAACGGTTTATTTGATTAAAAAACAAAATGAAATAGAATCAAACAAATCTCTGAACCAATATCTGTAAGACATTTTAAGTTAAAACATCCACTATCAAGTGGCTATTTATGATTTAGCTGGGTAATGCTCAACAATGAACTGCATGAAACTAACTTTTAAAAAGGTTGCTATCTAAAGATTTCACCATGTCTCTTAACAATGTATTATTATGTTTATCTTTTCTGAAGACTTACATGCTCATCTTCTACCTATTAATTGTATTTTTTGGCTAAAAGTCTATTTCAAACCATTTACAGTATTCATCAGGGAAAGTCCTATGATGATTATTTGTTGTTGAATGTTTTAAGTTTGGAATATTGATAACCAATGGTACTTAATTTACTAATTAATTCATTTTTATTTTTTCAGCTACAAGTAGTTGGACTAGCAAATCGGGGGTTATTTATCTATTCTAGAATTGTGTGTGTGTGTGTGTGTGTGTGTGTTGGAGAGAGAGAGAGAAGGAGAGAGAGAGAGATCCAAATGCAAGCTCACGCAGAAAGCCCATGGGGGTGAGTCCCCTCCCCAGTGGCACGACAGTGCCGCCCTGACGAGCCCTCAGGGACTGCTGCAAATCAGTCTTTAAAAAGTGCTCACTGCAACGGAATTATTTAATTGTTTGATGCATTTGATTGCTAATTTGCTACATTACATTTTAATTATTAAACACTGAGCAGCGTTAAATGCTCTCTTACCACTTACTTCCATCAGGTTCACTGTATTATGACTTCATCACCTCTACTGCACCATGAAAAGCAGTAATGCAGTTTTCAGAGAAGTCATACCGTGTCTTGTCTTTTCCAAGTAATCTTCTGATTCTCACTTAATTAAATCTTTTTTTAACTTGTGTTTCAATAAGAATAAAATTAAAGATACTTGGAGAGGAGGGAGAACCATTCTCACATTTTCCGGGGCTCCTTATCCAGTGAGCTTTCCAACATAGGTGGTTGACTACTGGTTTCTGGAGCACAGGGTTTTAACCTCTTCAAATCAAAACCGACAGGGGACAGACTGAGTCAAATGCTTCCCTCAGTCACAGCAACTGATATTTTCAAAACAGTCATTTTCAAATGGCTGGATCTGACATTTCTGCTCATCAATATTTAAGATGCTTACTCAAGTCGGAACTATGAGCCAGCTACTTGAGTATGTATGTGAATTAAAAAGTTTGGCAAATCTAAGTGTGTGAAGAAACCTTCCGTTGTTAGCCATCAACTGGCTGACACAGGGAAAATGGCGTAATTTCTCTTCCTTTTGAATACTGACATTTCACCTGTCAAAAGATTATCTTCTGAAATATCTGGCCATGGAAATCTGGGCAATGTCATCTGTTAACGGGTTCTTATCAACACAGCTTGGAAGAATTATAAGAGGCTTAGAAGGAAATAGGTGTGTGTGTGTGTATGTATGTATATATATTATATCTGTATATATATCTTCTGTTTGTAGCTAGTAACACTGAGTTAAGTGTGATTATATTATATATAAAATTAACTACTTATTTATTCATATATATGAATAAATAAGTAGTTAAATTCAAAGTGGGTACTTCTAGGATTTCTATCAGTATGTACTTTAAAATTCCATTTTTTTCCTTAAATACTCCACATTCTATTTTTAGCCTTAAATCTGTGGCTGCTTCATAAGGACTGCCCACTCTACAAAAGATTAATAAAGACCTTGTACTAATGGGCATGACCCTAACACTTGATAATTTCACTGTGCATTTTCTTTTACTTTTCTTTCTCTTCCTTCTTTCTCTCCTTTCCTTCCGTCTATTTCGTGCTTTTCCTATTTCTCTTTCTAATTTGAGAAGCATTTCCTGAGACATTTTGTTATTGAAGTTGCAATGTTATTCTGTCTCATATTTTGCTAAGATATGATGTTATATTTTTAATGGCTTTAACTGATCAATAAACGGATTGCCTTGGCAGCAACACTGGGGGGTTGCTATTATTGGACAATGAATGAGGAGAGGCGATATTTAAGAGAAGGCAGAGGAAATTAATATTTACTGAATACCATTTGTGGTTCAGGCACTGTGCAAGGGACTTGACATATGAATTCTTTAAAAATTTTTTTTTAATTGAAGTGCAGTCAGTTACAATGTGTCAGTTTCTGGTGTACAGCACAATGTCCCAGACATGCATATATACATACATATATTTATTTTCATATTCTTTGTCATCAAAGGTTATTACATGATTTTGAATATAGTTCTCTGTGCTATACAGAAGAAACATGTCTAATCTATTTTTATATATAGTGGTTAACATTTGCAAATCTCAAACTCCCAAATTTATCCCTTCCCATCCCCTTTCCCTCAGCCATAAAAAAATAATAAAATAATGCCATTTGCAACAACATGGATGGACCTAGAGATTGTCATTCTAAGTGAAGTGAGCCAGAAAGAGAAAGAAAAATACCATATGAGATCACACATATGTGGAATCTTAAAAAAAAGAAAGAAAGAAAAAAGGACACTATGAACTCATCTACAAAACAGAAACAGACTCGCAGCCATAGCAAACAATCTTACGGTTATTATTTAAACCACAGTGGGTTAGGGAGTAGCATTATCATTGCTATTTCATAGATCAAGAAGCAGTGAAGCTGACCTGGGTCATGATGTAGCTGTGATTCTCCCCAGGTCTCCATGGCTCTGAAGCCCGTGTTCTTTCATATCCTAAACTCATCTCTGGTGCTGTGACCTTGGAGAAGTCAGTTACATGTTGATTTATATCATCACGTCCAGAAAAAGGATTTGAAATAGATAAATTACCTAATCCCTCTGGATTCATTTCTTGGTCAAAAAATAAGGATTTCAATTCAATAATCCCTTGAATCCTGTGGTTTCATAACTTCCACGTGGACAAGTGCTCCCCAAAGTGCCCAGATTAAGTGGTATATGCACCTCTTATGGTGTGTGGTGTTTGATATGCATTATACCATGAAATAGGTATTTCAACACGACTCAGTTCTTTGCACAATCTTAAGATCTGTGAATTCTGCCACAAATGGTATTAAGGTATTTATCTAGGATAAAATGATATGGATCAGTATTAATTCAGTGCTTTTTGTTAAAAATAGAAATCCCTTTCCTTGATTCAGAATTGCTGGCCTTTTGAAGCCCTAAAAATCACTGGCAATGGCTAAAACTACTCTCTCCAGCTTGCAGACACTTTTCAAGGTTTGTTTCACAACATCAGAGACTTAAATGATGGCTTGAAGGGTCCTGGATCTTTTATAGTCATATGAAACACAGCAAAAAAATTAAGCTATTGTAAAACTATACTTTGATCACAAGTAATTCCTTTACACTTATCACACTGTCATTGATACAAGGAGTCATTCACTCACATAACATTTCCTAATTGCTTGCTCTAGGCCACATAAAATTCAGGACGTTTATACAGTCATGAACCAAGAAGATGGAGAATG
Source organism: Camelus ferus (assembly GCF_009834535.1). Lineage (NCBI taxonomy): Eukaryota > Metazoa > Chordata > Mammalia > Artiodactyla > Camelidae > Camelus > Camelus ferus. The sequence continues at coordinate 17,159,937 of NC_045703.1, read as the reverse complement.
TGCCTTGTAGGAGTTTACCGCCTAATAAAGGAGGAAGGAAGCACACCAGTAACCACACATACACACACACAGAGCTGAGCACCAACAAGGAAGCACTGGAATGCTGCGGGAGAGCCGCTCAGGAGGTGGGGAGCTGCCCGTGGGCATGACGGGGTGTCCGTGGAGTGTGGGGGAGCCGCCCTGGTGAAGAGAAGCGGGCAGAACCCTCGGTAATGTGAACTGGGCTGGAGGACTGGGTCCATGTATACACATGGGCAAGCTGACCCCATCCTTTAGCCATGACCCTTCGGTTTTTAAAGTAAGCGCAGTGAACACAGGCAAGACCTTCGACCTCCCTGCCTTCTTCAGGGCTCACAAAGGACAATCCTGCCTTCCTACATAGTCACTTCTCTTGAAAGTGACTTTTTACATTATGTTGTAACGTCTGTATCTAACTCTACAAAATTAAATTGAATTTAAAATGAACGTATTCTCCAACATGATTGTAATTTCTTAGTTTTTTATTTTATTTTATTTTTTTGGCTGGGGAGGTAATTAGGTTTACTTGTTTATTTATGTTTAGAGGAGGTACTGGGGATTGAACCCAGAACTTCATGCATGCTAAGCATGTGCTCTACTGCTTGAGCTATACCCTCCCCCTCTTGTTTCTTTTTTTTTTTTTTCTAATGGACTTATGGTTCTTTCTTTTCTTCTTCTTCTTCTTTTTTTTTTAATAGGACAAAAGAGCACTGGATGTCAGAAGCTTCCAGTCCTAGTCCTGGCCTTGTCACTTGCTCTTCATTTGTAAAAAGAAGGATTGGCCATGAGGTAAGTCCTGTAAGCCATCTCCAGCTGTAAAATTCTATGATCATCAAAAACAAAGAAAGGCTCTGTCTGAATCCAGCTCATGGTGCTAAGTCTACAAATATGAAAATATGCATAGGACGGTATTATTATTACTATAGAAGTCTTCTTTAAATATAAGTCACAAGCATTTGCCAAAAAGTGCTAAATCACCTATGAAATCTTCCTCAAATGAAACCTGCAGTTTGAAACCTAACCTAAAACAATGGTATTGCAGTAGTTAATTTAAAAGAACAAGTTTCATTAATTTATTATCGGAAAGCAATATGACAACTAGATATTCATCACAAATTCAAGACACAAACTTCTTTCAGAAACTACACTTCTCTGCTGTCAAAAGGAATTTTGAATAATGCAACTCCCTGAATGAAAACCAGCATATCTTCATTCAGAGTGTCATTTTAGTTTTGCTGGCTTCGTAACATTCATGTTTGTAAACAGTCTGAACGGCATGTCATTATCTATTTTCCCCTAAAACTCTCCCTAAACCTCTCTGTTAATGCCTAAAAAAAAAGAGTCATTCTAAAATTAAAGGAAGTCAAATTAAAGCTGTATCCATTTAACTTTAGTTTGGGCATATCGCTCTGTGAAGTAAAGTGATTTTCAGCAGCACTGCATAACCCACTCTACACTTAATGGATAGTTCTTTTGTTCATTCTCCTTGGCACTCAAAATGTGGATTTAACACGCATCTTTAAAATGGTTACATTTGAAGGGAACCAGTTTACCCACGTTCTTCCTGTCTCTCCTCATCCCATCTGTTCTGCCTGACATCACGTACAGACTGTGGCCCTTGCCCTGTTTCCTCTCCAGTGGATGATGGACTGTCCTCAGAAGCTGCCCTGTAAAGCAGTGCCACGTCTGTGCCCAGCCTGGCCTCCAGAACCCTGACGAGACACAGTGCCCAGGAGTGGTGGAGAGTGGGTGGGCGCTCCATTCATCCCCATTCCTCCCGATTCAACAGGTACCCGCAACGTGCCCACATCCAGCCATCCAATCAGCCATTCATGGGCTCACCCAATATTTATCCCATGCACTCTGCAGCCTCGAGGCCCTGTGCTTGCTGCCCCTCTCCCTGATACTCTCTCCACCAAATATGCACAGAGTCCATTCCCTTACTTCACCCAGGCTAGTGGTCAGACGTCACCTCTGCAGAGAGGTCCACCCTACCTAAGGACATGGCCTCATTATGCTCCATCTCCTCACTGCAACTTATTTTTCTTCATAGTATTTATTACATGACATTATTTATACGCATTTTGCTTGTTTTTCTGGCTCTGTCCACATGTCAGGACATCAGGGCCAGGAATTACCTTGTTTTGCTCATTGCAGTATTCCCACCACGTAAGCCACTCTCCAGCACAGAGCTCCCATTCAGTGTATACAGCTGATGAGTAACTTTTCTGAGGACCAGTTCTGCGTAAGGCACTGGGCAAGGCCAACTAGGAAATGCATCCAAGAGGAATACAGGGCAGCAGACCCCAAACAAGGACGGTGACTGCGAGAACACAGGGGCTGCTCTTCAGTTGCCAATCCCCTCTCTTCCACACCAGGGGCCGTGCTGTGCTTCACGTGGGCACGGCCGGTTGAGATCTTGGGATGACCACAGAATCAGGGCAAATGTGAAAACCTACTCCACATAGACTAGATGTTTAGACAGTCTTAGATTCATTCTCTGGAGAGTTTGCTCAATAAGATTTGTCTGCCTTTTGACTTAAAAGACAGTGGACAAGAGCTTTAGAGGTGGCCTCCTATCTTCCTTTCTCATTATCTTCAACATCTATACTATTCTTACTTCTAAACAGAAATGACACAATAGTTCTTTTGCAGAAATAAGGGGGCATCAAAGGGAGAGTTTATTGCACAGTGCTCTAGATTGTCTTTAACAGCTTGTCTGTTTAATTTTGCAAAGTAAAAAATATATTCTAGATATATTACTATATGTGTGTGTATGTATGCATGTGTGTGTGTGTGTGTGTATATATATATGTATATCTTTGCATGGAAGATTTTACTTACATATATGTTACTGTTGGTGTCTAATGGCTTAACATACCCAAGTTTTCCCTTTCTTTCTAAGTGTATGTACTGCTGGTCCGTTCAGATAGGCCCCGCAGTCTGACAAAAGCACATAACATCAGTGTCTGAATACATATATTGCTACTACGGGAAAGCAAGTCAAACTAATGCATGTTCTGTATCCTGAGTTCTCTTATATAACCCAAAAAAATCAAAACTGCCGTATTTACTTGCATAGTTCATAAAATCAGTGCAAGATCTGTAATCAGAAAAATTCTGCTTCTACTCATCAATTGATTATCTTTCCCATTATTAGCAGTTTTATTTTTAATTTTTTCCTGCACATGTACCTAGGCTTCTGAGACTCACTGACGATGAAACACGTCCTAGAGTGGTGCTTCCCAAACTGTGATTAAGAGATGCTTCATCCCAAGAAAATAAAAAGATTTCATGGTCAGTAAGTTTGGTAATACTCAGAGTAAAGGCTCTGATAAGTGGTGCAGCACACACATATGAATAAATGGATTTAAACCAACGTTCCTTATACTTTTATGTTGAATGCTATATTCATGGAAACACATGAGCTAGTGAGTTGATGATCTGTGGGGTACTGATCTGGGAAATATGCTAGTTTTTAAGCCTGTTGGATCATATTCTTTTTCCTGTCATCATTCCCCTCCTTTCCTTCTCCCAAGTCTTTGCACCTGCCATGACACTACCCACCACTCAGAGGCCAGTCGAACATTCTCCTGGAGGACTACCCCGGTCCTCCCTCCATCTTCCCTGCCCTTCCCGCCAATAATTATTTCCCCCACATCTACTGTGTAGCAGGCTCTGTGCTGGGCTCCCAGGGTGTAAGACTAGTAGACGGAATAACTACCCTTGAGGTGTTTTAGGGATGTCGAAGAAAATCAAACCCAAGCTAAGCTGATAACAAGGCTGAACCAGGAAGAATTAGGCAAGTGATCCAGATAAAAGGAGGCATAGGAGTAACTGGGGGAGGGTTATTTGATATACAATGACACACTTTGTGCAAACACAGCTTGATCTATAGGAATCTACAGATTTCACTGCACTCTCTAGAACACAGAGAGAAAGGAGGGAGGTGGGTCGCAAAGGAGAATGCTGGAGAGGTAAGCAGTAGTGTGATCGCGGAGCGCTTTGCATGTCAGGCACACTGAGTTTATCCTCTAAGCCAGAGGCTCTCAGTCTAGGCTGCACTTTTACATTAACTGGAGCTTTTACAAACTGACTATTCATACACCTGGCATCAATTCCAAGGGCATCAAAAGGAGAGTTTATTGCACAGTGCTGCAGACTGTGTCTTTAACAGCTTGTTTGTTTAATTTGCAAAGTGAAAAATATGGTCATTTATATATCTATATATGTGTGTGTATGTGTGTATATATATATACACACATATATATATGTATCTTGGCATGGAAGATTTTACCTACATGTATATTATTGTCTGTGTATAATGGCTTAACATATCCAAGTTTTTCCTTTCTTTTTAAGTGTGTGCACTGCTGATCTGTTCAGAGAGGCCCTGCCATCTGATTGCCAAAAGCACATAACATCAGTGTGTGGAGTAGGGCCTGTTTGTTTGTTTTTGTTTTCAAACCTCACAGGTGATTCAATATGCAGCCAGAGTTGAAACCACTGTTGGATGCCTTGGGAAATTTGAAAGCTACTGAAAGATTCTGAAAAATGGGAAACATGATCAGATTTATATTTTAGAAATATTACTTTAAAGGAAGACAAAAGACATCTATGCTGACAGAATGATGTTTAACCCTGAGAATCCCTGGCACTTAGAAGCTATCCAAGAAACGTTTGGTGAAAGAATAACTAGGAACCCAACAAAACATTTGTGATGGACACTGGCGCCCCTGCTTCCCAGGCTGGCCCAGGGTCGGGGGCAGCAGCAGGAACACAGCTCACTAACGAGGGAAGAGAGCAGGAGAGTTATCTCAGTTCTGACCCCTTCAGTCAGAACCTTTCTCTTGGGCAGCCTGGTACTGAGGTTAGGAACACGAGGTTGGAATTCAGCAACCCTGGTTTCTAATTCCTATCTGATGCATATAACTGTTTCCTTTTAGGTAAGTTATTTATTCTCTTTAAGCCTCAGTTTTAATATCCATAAAATGGGGGTGATGATGTGAATCATTTAATCTAGTGCCTGGTACAAAATGAAAATTCATAAGTGTTCATGGAAAAAACCTTACAACAGACACGCACTTCCTGGGGATTAGTCAAGGAGTTTCTCCCCTTTCTCTCCTATGTGTGGCCTCCAAACACGTCAACTATAAAGAGAAGTTTCACCTACGGAGTACAGCTGTTACCACATCCTGACCAGATGCTGTCTTCCTGAAACGTCTTGGGATGCCATTACTGGCAACATGAGAACAGCTGCATGGCTCATAACTGCCCCCAAAATGCACTTCTAGGTGAGCAGTGGATGAGGAATATGCTTATCCAAGTTGCATGATGATGAAGAATTGTGGAAGGCGTGGCAAGGTCAGGCCAGTAGACGGTGGGACAGGCTGTAGCACCGAGTTATCAAAGGGTCTGAACCAAAGAAAGCTACAGGGAATGTGAATATTATAAACTTTTGTGGCTGTTTTAATAATTATAAAACGCCAACCTTATAGAAAATATAGTACTTATTTAATTGTCTACCAAATAGTCATAAGAGATGACCATATATATTTCATATGATTCACTATATTAAGTCCACATGAAAAGAAGTACATAGGCCGCATGATCTAATCAGAATGCAAAAGAAATAATCATTAGAACGCTGTGTACAGGAGGCACTGAAAAATACTTTTTGATTTGGGTTAAATTCTAATACACACATACCATGAGCCAAATCTAAACTTGACTCTAAACTGAGGCTCTTCATAGCAGTTTATTTTCAAAAAGTAGAAAGCACTCTGCCCATTTTTTTCTGAATCAAAATATATCTTAAAGGCTTTCTTCCTATGTTTTACAGCAGGTGTATTTTAAGTCATAAACTTGTCCAAGGGATGATTATAGCACCACTTGAAGAAAGATACAAGATTTAAATAAGATTTAATTTATGCATTTTTATTTTCAAAGATTGTTTTGAGCACTTGTCCCATCAACCTCCAAAGTTTTCTCATGCAGGGCAGCCGAGGTTCAACCTTCGAACAGAGGAATAGCTTAACTGTTAGAGCAAAGCAACGGGCTCAAAAGGCATTTTAAATTCTGCAGAAAAGAAATAACAGTATAATATTCAAGTTAAAGGAGAGAGTGGATGAAAACACTAAGAATGGAATTTTATTACATATTTGAATCCCTAATCTAGTGAACTTGTTTCTGGAACTTAAGTGTTCAGTTACTTTAAAATAATTCTATCATAGGCCCATTTACAAACAAGAAAGTTAGGTTACATTTGAATTGGGATGTATGTCTAGGCCATTAAAGGACTAACCAGATCACATACAGTCATAGTGAAAGTTCACTGTTTTAGAAGCTGTCAGCGTTTTCTCCTTTGTCAAATCTCTGCTTTTAATCCCTGTAGGTGCTTTTTAATAAACTAGTCCTTTAAAGGCTAAATAAAATCGAATATATAATATAGCTATTTCCTCAGTTGCTTAACCTTTTTGCACATGTTTCAGATGAAAATGAAAATAAAACTACTACTAGTTTTCACCAAAACCTGCCTCTGCTTTTGTATTTTAATATTAGATATGCTCCCTGATAAAGGGTTTAAAATCATTCCACCAAATGGGATGACTGTTCATGAAAATACTGCCTCAAATGTTAATGTAATAGGGTGTAAAACTGCAATTTCACCCCAGAGTGTCAGATTCTTGAAGTAAACATACACTGCCTGGGACCCAGGTTTCCCTGTACGCCAGAGACCTGCACGAGGCTGCCACTCCGGCAGGGGAAGCAGCCCTGCGTCCCTCGTCTGCCTGAGGATGCGCCTAAAGCTCTCTGATCACCAAGACTGCAGAGGGGAGGACTTTCTTCATTAATTTCTTTGGTGTTACCATTTTTCCATTTCCATTCTTTGAAAACCTAAGCACTTTCAAGAAACCATACAAAACAGAAACGGATACCTACATGCAAAGCCATAAACCACAGGTTATATTTAAAATTGTAATCTCCAAGGAAAGCACTAGCAAAACTATCCAGTGTGACTTTCTGCAGAGTGAACAGGATTGCAGCTCTGATTCAGTCACTCCGCACTTCTCCGCACCCAGGCACCCTGCTGCGCCATCAGCACCCTTGGCTGATCCTAACCATCTTCCTTAAGTCCCACCCCTACTCCTTGTCATCTTAGATCCTTTCTCTTCTGTGAGGCTGTCAGAGGAGTACCCGGCCACCACACTTTTCTTTCTTCTTAAATCCTTTTGGATTTTCTCTCTACATTAAAATATTAACACAGTCTCTCTCTCTTTATAAATCTAACTCTATTAAATAATATACAGACCTATTCCTTTGACAATATTTTATGTATGTGTTCATTCAAAATACTTATTGATGATGACCTACTTTGGTTTGGATGCTGAAGCAAGCATTTCCCTTCAAAATTAAACTTTCAGCGTCCCATGAGCCTTACCTCCCAGAACATTCAGTACCACACTGGCTTCACTGTCAGAGCTCAGTAAATATTCAATTAAAAATAATGGACAACAACATAGCTGTGAAAGTAGCTGCAGTTCATATTCAAAATAACGTGATTAATAAATGAGCACAGAAGTACCACAGCATTCTAATTAGAACTGCAAATTGCACTTACAGATGGGGGTACTGATGCTGGTCCCTGACAGGGTTTTTGGCTTTACAAAGGTGCAGAATTGATATGCATTCGGTAGGAACCATACATTTAATTTGAACTTCTATCTTTTCCGAGCGAGTGACATGCGGTGCCACATCTCATGATCTGCACAGCGGCTGCCACCCTCAGTTGGCCACATAATCACAAGGGTCACCAACAACACACTTAACACCATTCTGTATCCATATAACCATTCCGGTTTTTACTTTCAGCACAGGATTCAATACATTGCATGAACTACTCAATGCCATAGTATAAGCAGGCTTTGTGCTGGATGATTCTGCCCAACCACAGGCTAACGTTACTGTTCTAAGGTGGGCCTGGCTAAGCTGAGATGTCCTGTAGGTTAGGTGTATTAAATGCATTGTCAACATACAACGTTTTCAACTTATGAAGGGTTTATCAGGACCATCCCATCGCAAGTCAAGGAAAGATCTGGACCTCTTCCTCAGCGACCTCATAGAAACCTGGTTCTGAACTTAACTGTGGCACTCCAGAGTTTCCTTGAGAGAGGAGCTTAGAGGGTGGCAATCCAGATGGGAAGGGGGTGGGACAGTAGAGCGGATCTGCGTGTGCTGGGTCCCAACCACCAAGCTCACCTTCCCAGAGAGCCTGGCAGGGCTGAGCCCAACACCCACTGCAGGCACCTTCATAATGCACCTCATCCCACCCTTTCTTCTCTAATTTTCATCCAAAGATTTTTCATTCTTTCGCTCATTTATTGAAAGAATAGGTACCCAGCACTCAGGCAGGCAATGATCAGGGTCAGGTGCCTATTAGGCCCCTTTCCTTCCACTTTACTGTCATGGAATGACTCCTAAGCCCACTAAATAAACCATCTAAGCCCCCCTCCATGAATAATTTCTTGGCCTAGTCAACCGCAATAAACTTCACATTTTCTCCGTAACTGAGAGCTAGAAGTGAGTGCCCGACTCTAAAATCTAAAACTCTAAACTTCCACAGGCAGAATACAGCTTCCCTTCTTTTTGTTTCTTTCTTTTATTCACCGGTCTTGACACTTGGCACTCCAGGCCATCCAGAACACCCCTCTTCATCACTGTACCTTTCAGTTGCTTGTTTTTCCCTCTCAGTTTTATTGTGATATATTGACTTACAACTTTGTATTAGGTTTAAGGTGCTTTGCTTAATGACTTGATACATATTTTTATTGTGAAATGATTATCACAGTAAGTATAGTTAAAATCCATCACCTCACATAATTACAAAGCTTTTTTTTTCCTTATGACAGTCTACTCTCCGAGCAATTTTCAAATATACAACAGAGTACTGACAGCTATAGTCACCATGTTGTGCATTGCATCCTACAACTTCTTCATCTTGTAACTGGAAGTTTGCCCCTTTTGACCACCTCACCCACTCCCCAGTCCCCAGGAGATAATACGGTATTCGTCCTTCTCTGTCTGACTTACTTCACTTAGTATAATGCCCTCAAGGTGCCATGCTGTCAAAAATGGCAAGATTTCATTCTCTTTAATGGCTGAATAATATTCCATTGTGTGTGTGTTGTATGTATTTGTACACTGTATCTATGTCTATATCCTGTTTTCTTTATCCATTCATCCATGGATGGATATCTGGTGCCACATCTTGGCTACTGTGAATAAAGCAACAATAAACATGGGAGTGCACATATCTCTTCAAGATCCTGGTTTCATTTTCTTTGGATATATTCCAGGAGTGGAATTGCTGGATCGTATGGTAGTTCTATTTTTATTTTTTTGAGGAACTTCCATAATGTTTTCTAGTAGCTTATACCAATTTACATTCCCATCAATAGCACACATTTCCTCCACATCTTTGCCAGCATTTGTTATGTCCTATCATTTGGATGATAAGTCCTTCTAACAGGTGGGAGGTGATGTTTCATCGTGGGGTTTATTTTTGCACTTCTGTAATGATTAGTGATGCTGAGCACCTTTTCATGCTCCCACTGGCCACTTTGTATGTCTTCTTTAGAAAAATGTCTATTCAGATCCTCTGTCCATTTTTTAAATTAAATTTTTTTTGTTATCGAGTTGCATGAGTTCTGTATGTATTTTGGGTATTAATCTTTTATCAGATATACTGATTTGCAAACATTTTCTCCCATTCCATAGACTGCCTTTCCAGCTTTGCTGGTGTTCCTTTGCTGTGCAGGAGCTTTTTAGTTTGATATGGTCCCAGCTTATTTTCAATTTTGTTGTCTCTGCTTTTGGTGTAAAATCCGTTTCTGTTTCTTCAATAAGGACTATTTAAGGTACTAAATATGTACCTTCTCAGAAAAATACAGAGAGCCACAGGTGAGTCTTTTTCCTGAAATTATTCTTTTCAGGCACTCAAAGGATTTCCTGCATAAAGTGAACACGATGAGGAGACACAGATTCCAATATTCTTTTCTTTCCTTTTTTCCTTTTTAATTCTGAGTGATTCACAGCTTAGAAAACAAGTGGTGTGAGTTTCAGGGTCATGAAAGTTGCTGATTATGGGTTGCTTCCTTTGTATTTAAAGTGAAAATTTAATTTTTTTTTTAAACTTTTTTTGTTGGGGGGAAGTAATTAGGTTTATTTATTTATATTTAGAGGAGGTACTGGGATTGAACCCAGGACTTGTACATGCTAAGCATGTTCTCTACCACTTGAGCTATACCCTCCGCCCCTAAAGTGAAAAATTCTTATTTAATCAACCTATTTATTTTTTCACAGGTGTGTTACAGAAATAGAACATGGATATGATGTTTTTGCTAGCTTCGTATATTAAAAAAAGGACACGTAAACGATATCGGATTCTAATTATTTCCAATAAAATGTGTTAATATCTATCACGGAAAGATAGGTGTGGTAAGGATTTGGGTGCTTCTGCCGTGGTGATTAGAGAAGACGTCCAAGAAGACATTAGATTTCCATTGCATCAGAAAATTGTTCACAACAAATGATTTAACTTGCCACAGGGAGCAAAACAATCAGGAAAAGTTATATTATGGAAATACATTTGGATTTTCTCATGACACTGAAGTGACCCTGATGACTTCTTTTCAGTATGGATAGACCTCAATCTGACGGCCATTAAAACCGCAGCAATCTATTTTCACTGCTTATGAAAAAAATATAAGAATTAATCAAATTTAATTGATGTTTTATTGCTAGCATAACCAAACACAGAGGGAAATAATTGGCTTTATTTTCTGCACTTACTCAAAACTTCTGTTGAATTAGTTATAATGTAAGGCACAGAACTGTGACAGCCACTGTACACCTGGTTCCTCCACAACTTTTTGTTCCTGTGTAAAATGACCCCATATACCACTTCAAAGCTTGGAGAGAGCACCACTGATTCTTTTATTTAAGCACATTTTAAATTTTTTATTAACTCTCAAAAATAAATAAATAAGGAAACGTTCTCTCGCTCCTTTCAACTCCTTGTAAGGGCACAAAACTTTAAGGTGATAGAAATTCTTGTTAAAAATGACTTCCGCAAGAGTCCTCCGGTTTCTCACTAAAGAATCTGTGAGGGCAAAAGAAACTCTAAGCAAGAGGCTGACTGAGTTGAACAGAGAAACAGAGTCCAACTCCTCCCTACCCCTCAATTCTCCTGTATTTGCCAAACAACAGGTTGGGGGGTCAGAGGGCACTGGTGCCATGTAAATGGCAAGATGTTCTGAAAGCTTAGCATTCTGGTCTCACTGTGTCTGGCATTTCATCCAAGCTCTGCAGTCGAAGATACAGAATTCGATGTTGGGTCAACAAAAAGCACAGAACACAGATGCCACAATCTGCTGTCCGGACAGGAGTGGAATGAAGGTTTCTGCTGTCACCTGAGTGCACTGACTAGGGACAAATGACATGGGAATTTGTGGGAAAATCCCATTCAGATCCAATGATAATTTTCTCATTGGAAGATAAGGAAAAAGGAAAAAGACAATTTAAAAAAATACAGATCCCGTGAAAAACATGGAGGTGATGCAAGGAAAGGAATAGTGTCTTAAATACAAGCAGGAAGAGCACGGCGGAAAAGACTTACAAAGGAGACCAGGGTGAATAGAGGGGAGATGCTGTGACAAGCTCAGTGGCACAGAAGGATGTGCACCCATTATGAAAAGGTGAAAGCCAGTAAGAGATTAAAAGGCAAGCATATTTAATTGTGAATGGCGTATAAAAGTAAAATAAAAATGGAATGTCACGAAAGAGAAAAATCTGTAAGAGAACTAAAACTCCAACAGGAAAATTGAAATCTACGTTGAAGATAATAAACAAGATGCAATATTACAGAAAATCAAATAAATGATGAAGGAAGATCTTGAGAAGTTCTATTTGACATGTAATAGGTAAGGCCAAAGAGATTAAAATAATAAGAAAATATGATAAATATCAACAATGTCAGCTATAAACTACAATGACTGGTCTTTCGAAGATGCAATTTTTAGAAATGTTTCCTCAAAAAATTTCTCAATCAAAATCTATAGTTTAATTTTTGAAGTTGGAAAAAAGTTATGCTCAAGGCCATTTAGAAGTATGAACAGGAAGAACACCTAAGAAGCAGCAGTTATAACAATTAGGTATTAAAATATCTAATGAAGTTAAAGTAACTCAGATTAGCATGGTAGCAGTGTAAGAACTTAACAGGTTAGGTTAATAAACAAACTGTACATGTGAAAACTAAATACACTAAATAAAGCATCACAAACCAAAGGAAAGGAGTTAGAGCCACCCAACAAATAACTGGGAAGTTGAATTTTTCTCCACTTCATAGCCTCACTTCACTCCATGCACTGATACATTTTCCAAATATATTAAATAAATGTAAAAACTAAGATATACAATGAATCAATTTCCAGCAATATGATGAACCAAATGACCAAATTAACCCTCATACTACACAATACCTAAAAATATTTAAACACATCCCCTTCACAGATTCATACAGACACACAAACCTAGAATTAACAAGAGGAGAGGGGCTGAACTGTCTGGAAAGTACGGATCATCTTTGGGAGTCAGAAATAATGAGAAAGACTGAACACAAAGAGAGGATCTGTCTGCTGGTATGGGACCTGTGCTTTTGGGCATTCTGCCAGCTCCCTGCTGACCAGCATCTTGGGTTTTACCTGGATACGCTGACACCTATACAAGGTGGGGTTTTGGAACTGAGGCACCCACTAAAGCTGAAGCCATCAAAAGTCACCCTAAGTAGGTAAACTCGGGGGAAAAATACAAAAAAAAAAAACAAAAAAAACAAAAAAAACCCCAAAAACGAAAGCAAGAGTGAATTTGACAAGAAATAAAGGAAAAGAATTTCTGAAAATTTGGAGTCGTAAACCTACCCTTACGCAGGGTGGAGATGAGGTTCACTTCTATTTTAAACTGTATGTAAGACTGTCCTATTCCTTGAAAGCTAAGCATCATAGGTCCTAAAGCCACTTGCATGTGTTACTTTGTGCAAGAGGCGAGGAAAGGGTGTGGAGATACTGGTCTCCCTTTCATCTTTTATTATCCACACAATATAAATATACGCTTGGATTGTATTAAATCCATGTAATATCAATGTACATAATAAAATATAAAACCATTGCCTTCAACTTCTTTCCTCCACATGTGGCAAGGAGTGGGGATGGATTCAGGCATGGTGGCTGTTATAAATATAGTAATAAATATACTCTGATATATGTATCAAAAACATTTACCAAATTACTGATTTGTGTGTATTTCTTTAATGTTTCATATTTACTCCATTATTCTTTAACATAAAAATTTCAATTTACAATACAAACTTACGAATTCATAAGCAAAATTTAGAGAGCTGAGAAAAGTGTAATCAATGCACAGAGAAACAACTACGCTAGAACTTCAAGATGGAGGAAATCAACCCTACTGCATTTGTGCATTGCTAGAAGGCTTCTGTTAGGTTTCAAGGCTTTGAAATATGTTTTACTGGGACCTTTCAATGTAGACAGAGGGCCTTTGTTTGCAGGTGTAAAAATAATCAGAAATTAGAAATTTAAATTTTAAGATACGCTTTGTGATCACGAACTCTACTCTGAAAGAATTATTCCTATCACAATTCAAAAAGCTATGAATTATGATTGTGTCAGGAAAAGGACAAACACCAACAGATTCACAAGCCATCCTAACAAGCATCAGTAATGTCGCTATGCTTTGTGTGGGCATCTGCTCTGTATAAACCCTGAGATGCTCTCCAAACTAAAATGGTAAAATGGCCAGAAAAGTGGAGTGATCATGATACAATCTGTTTGAAGATACCCATAAGCCACATGTTAGACTGGCTGCCACTCTAAGTCTTTGGTTCAACTGCCTGAGGACAAAAAAAAAACCAAAACATACTTATCACCAAAAAGCAACTGCGTCTGGCTTACAACTAGGCTCAGGAATTCTCCAAAGTCACTAAACTAATTAATGATGAAGTTCGGACAGAACCCAGGACTTCCAACTGGTACTCTGTCCTCTTTCCCCACCTTTTACCAATTCTATTACGCTTCTGTCTTCATCCATGATCAAATCACGAGTAAATTAATGATTACTTAAAAATGTCAGCTCATCATTTGCATATTTTGAGTTGCACTGTCACAGCCTATTCTGAAATTAGACCATAGAGGCCATTTTAATACTCACAGGTATATGGTAATGTATGGCTTTTACTGATAAATCATCCTGGTCTTTACCATTCTGTTGCCAACTATGTCCTCTAGCACGAACTAGACAGAGATTCAAATGGTTATTCTGGACTACTTGTTCTTTAATAGATTTTTTTTAAGTCTGCCTATGTCTTTATAGCTTTTTCCTTTTTTTTTTTCCTCAACAGGCCTGTCTATGGCTTTGAATTGAAACAGAAAAAAGGGTCATTAAAATTACCAAATTTTTAATGAGAATATTATGGCAATAGAGAATATTTTGCAAAATAAGGCAACTTATGTAGATCTAAAGAAATTTTACTTTTAGACAAAAATAAAAGAAACCATTCAGTTATGTATCGAGTGTTAACTTCTCAGTTAAATCATCTAAATGGAGCCATTCTCCGCAAATACTGATGGTGTTTTATTTTAAATACTCACAACTTGCATGCCATTCAACCATAAAGCATTTATTTGAAGTAACCACAGTGTCCAAAATTTTGACAGTTTCTAAAAGGCCAAGTAATTGTTATATTTTATTGACATCTCATCACCCCAGAAATTTATGACAGTCAAATCTGTGAAATCAACCTTGGAAATTAAAAAAAAAAAAAAAAGATACCTATGTCTCTCCAAGACAACCAGGATTTGTTTGTTCCTCCCATCTACCCCACCCACCCATCCTCTCTTGCTCTCATCTCTCACTTCCTTTTGCCTGAGAGACTGGGTTTCTCTCCATTTTACACATTCATGCTACTGGTGCACAGTTATGTGACCGACCACACTCTCCAGCTCATTAAGGTTCTGTTCCCAGTCTGCTTGCCAGAAAGAGATGTTTCTGTCCAAGCTTTTCTTCTCTTAAACACTGTCTGAAAATATAGTCTTTTTCTTCCTTTCTTTCTCCCCACTCCTCCTCTTCTCACTATAATCCAATCTACGGGTTGAAGAAAATGAGTTGTTTCTCCTGTACAGTCTGATTTTACCAATGGCATGCTCATGGTTAATTTAGCACGTTCCTCTGTGTTGTCTATAAGTCTGTAGTTCATGCTAGGGTCTTCAAAGTTTGTCTTCAAGATAGACTGCTGCAGAGGTCACACAGCATTTTAACCAGGCATCTGATTCCAAAGCTCATGCTCTTAGCCAGAATGATTTAGCATAGCCTTGGCGATGTCTCTACAAAGCCTCTGTGTGGTGAATGCCCCAGCTAACTTTCATCTTTGTTGCCAACTGAGCTCACAGATAAAAATTTTGCTTAACAAGAAGTAGCTTCAGAAAGGCATTCAATGATGTGGAGATGTTTATGCCAATAGCATATTTGGAGGAATTTTAAGCTTTGTTTCATCCTTACCTAATATTTAATTATTTGCATCAAAAACCCTGGTAAAGGAAAAACAGCGCTAATCTAAAACAGAACTCGCTATCAGGGATTCCTCCTAAGTTCTTGTTATGAAACAACCCAAAATAAACGGAAAAGCCATGCTGGGGAGCCCCAGTCTCCACACTGTCCACTTGAGCACAGTTGGATGCAAACACTATTCTCTCAGATGGATTGACAGCTGATGGCACCAGGCTTCCCAGATCTTGGATATGATAAAAATACGCATATTTTGAGAAAATTATACGGTTTCTCTCTCAGCTGAAATAGGTCAGCTGTTTCTTGCTCAGAGCTATGATTATTTTTCTCTTTATCTTGGTGAAAAATGCTTATTTTGTTGCTACATTTTGCACTGATACAGAAAATTAGTTTGCTTTGGAGAAAGTATATACAAACTCGATTCAGATTCAGAAACTTTAATTTGCATGTTCCATTTTTATAAATGAGTTGCTTAGTTTTTATTTTATTTAACAAGTTAAACAAATGAAGAGTAAAAATGCTTCCTAATGAAGGCAGCCGAGTTGTTTAGTTTTCTTCTGCTAATATGCTTGACTTCCAATTTAAAAAAATCTACTTTATGTAGAAATTTCATTTACTTTGTAAACTTTAGGTTTCTAAAGTATTTAATTTGAGTATGCAGATAATACTCAAAATTCAGATTTCACCCCATCCTTTTCAATATTCCAAAAGCATTGCCATTTTTAATAGCTTGGCTACTGTACCCCAAAACATGCTGATTAGATAGTGGCATGAACTGTATCTAAGCAGAAAAACATTTCTGTAAAAAAGCCATTAAAATCTGAGGTTTCATTTTAAATCAATATAGTTTTGAAACCCAAGGACATTTTTTCTTTTAGAATCTATGTTACATTTTTAATTCTGAATTTTTTTCAACATAAAAAATATCTCAAAATGCAAAAAGCACAGCTCTTGGGTATACATACTATATATTTTCAACACTCATTAATATTTTCCTCATATTTACTTGAGATTCTGCACTTTTAAGAGAAACTTTTAAAAAGTCTAGATATACTGGAGGAGTATTTCTTGTGTGTGTGAAAACCGTTTTGTATATATAATTTTCAAAACTGGTATATTTGGGTATCTCTCCTCTTTGGATACTTCCTTGTTCCCTATAAATCAACATAATGCTTTCAAAATTTATCACTGTTAATACATGGAGACCGAATTTATTTATTTTAACTGCAGAAAATTCATTTTTTGATATCCCACATCCAACCATCTTTTTTAAATGGGCACTGTTATTTCCAAGTTTTAGCTGCTGCAAAAATGCTAACGTGCACATCTCTGTACAGGCATCCTTCGTACAGTGGACCTGTGACAGCTTAGAGGATACACATCTTTAACTTTAGCCGGTGATGACTTCCATCTCCCCACACAATCACTAACACCTGCTACTGCTGCCAAGTCAATTTTTTTTTAAGTTTATGTCAATATAATCAGTATGATACTTCTCATTGTCTTCTAGACTTGCCTTTCCTGGCACTGCTGGGGCTAAGCACCATTCATGTTAATTTTCCTTCTGTGTTTCCTCTTCTGTTAAACTGCCTTTTCCAGTTGTTAGCTCACTTTTCTACTGGATTATTTATCTCTTTTTCTTATTGGTGTATGGTTCATTTAGTCTTCACCTTTTATTGGTTATAAATTATACAGATTTTTTGGGGGGATACCATAATCCTCTTTACCATGTCGACAACTCAAATACAGCTTTATAAGGAAATTTTCTTTCTGACTCAGTTCCAGAAACAATTCTCCTAGCACACGCAGGAATCAGGAACTTGACAGCCAGTTGGGAGGAGACAGTGAATCTGCTGCTACTCCCTGGGGATAGTCCCTGGGGCGGGGTGGGGAGTGGGAAGAAAAGAAGGCTGATAACTAGGCTGATCATCTTAAGTGGACCTCCTGGTATTTGCTATTAAGAGGAGATTGTATCTATTAAACATCCTTAGTGGGAGGTTCCTAACAAAAGAATTACGCATCTAAATGGACCAGAATCTGTGAGACACAGCTCCTCGAAGGTCGGTCATATAGGCTGTAAAGTTCTCTGGGTTATAAAATGGAGATGTTTAACACCTTAAGAGCTCTCTCTGTGTGAGAAACCCCACAAAATCTCCCTTGGAGACCTCATCTATTATTCAAGGACAGGCACATTTCAGAACAAGGACCTCAAGAACCACACAGAAAGTCCCACGTCTGTCTGCTTCATCTGTACCCTCTGTCTGTCTGTCCCTTTGAAATTATTAGATATTGAATGAGGCCTCTCTGATTCATAGGATTCAGTCTGACAATCCAGTGGTGGATTTGCTCACAAGTGTCATCAGCGATTTTGCCAGGGTAAGCCTGAACACTCACTGAACCTCGACTGTCTCCTTTCTGCCTTGCTTCTGGACCCTCTCTTTCTGCCTATCTGATTTTACTTGACGCATCATAGAAACTGTCTTTCTACTTGATTTCCATTTCTTCAAAAAATACTGTCTTTGCCACCTTCCTACTTATCTTCACCTCAAGGCAACTGGCTGGTTATGGGGCCCGGACTGGAGCCAGGACTGGAGTTAGGATTCTTTAACACGCATACACAGTATAACCAAAACATTTATGCCACTTTTTCCATGTCACCTTTCCACATTCGCAAAACAGTCTACTTTTCTTATAATTTAAAAATAAGATACACTGATAAGCTAGCATTCAGTAGTATAAAAATTTTAGTAATGCCTGCTCAGAAGGATGGTTCTGTGAAAATCATATACCATCTAGCTATCTAGAGAAACCTATATACTCATTCATAAAATTCTAATAAACAAAACAGGAAAGTTACTGAAAACATGTCTATTGGCTTTTATAGAGATACGCATCCCAGGGGTGCTCGGTAACTGTTTACTAGCTGGCTTTTCCTAGATGGCTGCTGCTTGAGTTCTGTATAAAAAGAGGAAGAAAAGCCATTCAAAGGAGTTGCAAAATTTTCCAACACAAAGTCCTAGGGGTGTAACAAGTGAGAAATTAATATTGATGTTTTGATTTTGTTCTCAGTTTTGAACAGCCAGACAATACAGGCCCTTAGAAAATCAATGTGTCAGCAGTTTAGAGCATTCCATCGGGGCCCACTTTTTCAGGTATTTTAACAACAAACAGAAAACCAAGGTGATTATGTCCCAAGATGGTAAATATACAATAATCATGATGAGGAAAATTCTGTCACTCCAAAATGAATGACAGATACAAACTCTTAATTTTAATCAAATGATAAAGAAAAGACTCCCAATAGGAGAATACAAAATCTATAATTTGTCAAGATATGAGGAGAAGTTTATCCTCAACAGCATGTAAACAACTTTTTCAAGACAGAAAAAAAGTGCATTCAAACAAACACAGCTATAGAAAAGGATAACAAAATAAGAGGATGCAAAGCTACTTTCTCATAAATCAGGCTCACAGTAGATTGTAGATAAAGAATATATTAAGACTGACACAGATATATTATGTGCTATAATTTTACCTTTATAAAAATAACTGAGACAATAGACATGTCAGATGCAGAAGACAAAGTAAAAACAGTATCAGTGAAATACAAAGAAGTAAGGTGGTTGGTCAGTGGCTTATTTATTTTATAACTAGAGATTTACTTCCATTCACCCATTTCTCACCTGTCCTGGCAACCACTCATGTGATCTCTGTATCTGTGAGTCTATTTTTGTCTTGTATTGTTTTCATTGTTTGTTTATTTGTTTTTAGATTCCATATATAAGTGAGATCATATGGCATTTATCTTTATCTGATTTCTTTCACTTAGCATAATACCCTCTATATCCTTCCATGTTGTTAGTAAATGGTAAGATTTCTTTTTGATAGCCAAGTGATATTCCATTGTAACAGCTATCTATTTTAAACAAAAACATATATGAAAAGCCTTAGAGAAGTATGAAATGTTTAGAATAGTGTTTGATACATAATAAGGCTCAATAAATATTTATGATAATAATTATTATTGAATTTCCCACTAATTTTTATAAAATAGGATCTCTCCTACATCTAATATACAAATACATTAGAAACTGAATCAGATTCGTATATAGTACATTATATACTTATAGTTTTTAACTTAGTGACTACTTAGAAGACTTTCCATCATTAAAAACTAAAGCTGTTTTTCATAGCTCCTGGTGACCTGTTAGTATTCTTTAGATAACAACAAAGTAATTAAGTGTTTAAAGTGAGCTAAAGAAATGCATATAAAAGCACTAAGAAAAGTATATTATGTTTATTTTGGATTCAGAAAAAAATGTTAAACTTCAAAAAAATGTGTTTTAATTGAGGTATAGTTTATGCACAGCGAAACACCCAGGACTTTAGTGCACGTTTTGATGAGTTGTGACAGTTGCTATGCCCTTGTAACCACACTCCAATCCTTCCTGCCCCTTTTCAGTTAAGTCCAGGCTCACATCGAATCAACCAATATTGTAAATATCTTTCACCACATGTTAATTTTGCCTGTTTTAGAGCTTATTAGACATTTAATCAAACCACATATGTTCTTCTGAGTCTGGCTTATTTTTCTTAGCCCAGTTTTTTAGGTTCCTCCATGCTGTTGTGTGTGTCATGGTCTTAATGCATTTTGAGGTTGAATAGTATTCTACTAAATATGTTTAAGATAACTTACTTATTGATTCTCCTGTCAGTGGAAATACGAGTTGTTTTTGGACTGATACTCTTAAAATTAAAAATATTATGAACATTTATGGGCAACTGTTTAAGTCAATGTAGCTGTTGAATTGCTTAGCCAAACGGAAAGAGTGTAATTAACTATCTGAGGAACTGTCAGCCTGTTTTACATTTTCCTAGCAGTTTACGAGTTCCCACAATCCCACCAAAATTTAGCATTGTTAGCTTTTTAAATTTTAGCTACTCTTGTCATTGTCCAGCGCATTTCTCTGATGACTAATCAAATTGCACATTATTCATGTATTTGCTGCTCATTAGTACATCTTCATTCACAGTATTTAAATCTTCCACTCATTTTTATATTGAGTTGTTGATCCTTTCGTTCCCAACTGAATTACCTTAAGACATATCAAAATCAATTGGCCATATGTGTGTGATCTATTTCAGAACTGTCAACTTTCTAGCTTTTCGGTAAACTGTCCAGGATTTTCTATGTTTCTCAACATGCTGACTCTAAAGATAGTTTCACTTCCTCCTTTCTCAAAGCGCAGCAGCCTTATTGCAATGGCTAGTATGTCTCGTGCAATGATAACCAGAAATGATGGAAGACGACATCCCTCCCTTATTTCTCATCTTCAGGGAAAAGCATTCAGTCTTTCACCAGTGGGTATAACTATAGGTTTTTCACAGAAAAAAGAATATCATGCTGAGAAAGCTTCCTTCTATTTCTTACATTTGTACTTTAAAAAATCATAAATGGGTTGTGAATTTTGGCAAATGACTTTTCTGCATATACTCAGATCATATGGGTTTTCTGTTAATATTATAAATTATATTGATTGTATTATGAATGTAAAAACAACATTGAATTCCTGGGGTAAATCCCACTTGATCATCATGTATTATTCTTTTTATATGTTGCTGGATTCTATTTACTAATAGACAGTAGAGATTTCACTTCTGTGGTCATGAGAGATATTCTGAGTTTGTTTTTGTTTTTGTTTTTGTTTTCTTTTCTTGCAATGTCTCTCTGGTTTTGATCCTGAAGTAATGATGGTCTCATGAAATGAGTTAGAAATGTTCCCTACTCCTCCATCCTCTAAAGAGTTTGTGTAAGAGTGTTATTATTTCTTCCTTAAATGTGTGACAGAATTCATTTGCCCCTGGATGGTCTTTAGAGAAAGGCTTATAATTTTAAATACAATAGATTTAATCAGCATAGGGTAATTTAGGTTTTCTAAATCTTCTGGAGTCAGTTTTGATAATTTTCGCCTTTCAAGGAATGTGTGTGTTTAATCTAAATTGTTGAGATTTGCAAAAATTTTTTTCATATTTACCCTATTATGTTTTTAATAGCTTTTTATTTTTATGCTAAAATTTCCTATTTTTCTTATTATTCATGTTTTCTTTTTTATTGAATGAAAGATTCATTCAATTCTTTAGTGCTTTACAATTTTCAAATTTTTTTTTAAGTTTAACATTTTTTATTGAGTTATAGTCATTTTACAATGTTGTGTCAAATTCCAGTGTAGAGCACAATTTTTCAGTTATACATGAACATACATACATTCATTGTCACATTCTCTTTCGCTGTGAGCCACCACAAGATCCTGTATATATTTCCCTGTGCTACACAGTACAATCTTGTTTATCTATTCTACATTTTGAAATCCCAGTCTGTCCCTTCCCACCCTCTGTCCCCCTGGCAACCACAAGTTTGTATTCTATGTCTATGAGTCTGTTTCTATTTTGTATTTATGTTTTTGTTTTTTTTTTTTTTTTTTTTTTTTTTTAAGATTCCACATATGAGCGACCTCATATGGTATTTTTCTTTCTCTTTCTGGCTTACTTCACTTAGGAAGACATTCTCCAGGAACATCCATGTTGCTGCAAATGGCATTATGTTGTCAGTTTTTATGGCTGAATAGTATTCCATTGTATAAATATACCACATCTTCTCATGATTTCATAATCCCATAATAACCCCTTATTTTTCCATACCCCTCCATTGCAACCTCCCTCCTCTCTCCCCACAGGTAAGCACTAGTGTGTTCTCTGAGTCTGCTTCTTTTTTGTTTTATTCACTAGTTTGTTGTATTTTTTAGATTCCACACATAAGTGATATCAATGCAGTGTTTGTCTTTCTGTCTGCCTTATTTCACTTAGCATAGTGTTCTCCAAGTCCATGTTGCTGCAAATGGCAAAATTTCATTCTTTTTATGGCTGACTAGTATTCCATTGTATCTATATACTATATCTTCTTTATTTGCTCATCTGTTTATGAGCACTTAGGTTGCATCCATACCCCAGCAATTATAAACCGTGCTGTTATGAACACTAGGGTGCATGTATCTTTTTGAATACATGTTTTTCAAATACATATCCAGGAGTGGATTTGCTGGGTCATACAGTAGCTCTATTTTTAATTTTTGGGGAAACCTCCATACTGATTTCCAAAGTGGCTGCACCTATTTACATTCCCACCAGCAGTATATGAGGGGTCCCTTTTCTCCACACCTTTGCAACATTTGTTATGTGTTCTTCCTGATGATAGCCATTCTGACAGGTGTGAGTTGTTACCTCACTATGATTTTGATTTGCATTTCCCTGATGATTAGCAATGTTGAGCATCTTTTCATGTGCCTATTGGCCGCTTGCGTTTCCTTTTTGGAAAAATGTCTATTCAGTACTGCCCATTTTTTAATAGTTTTTTTTTTTTTTTTATGTTGAGTTGTCTGAGCTGTTTATAATGTTGGATATTAACCCTTTATCAGTCATTATTTTTTCTCATGGTTATGGGTTATACATTCTTTCTTCTTCATATATTGTGATTTCTGAATGGACGCTAGACATTAATGATACCATGTTGTTGAGTTTCTGTATTACACTGTTCCAGCAGGTGGCCAACAGAGCTGTGAATCAGCAAGTTCATTTCAAGTTCTGTTAGAATCTGTCTAGCAAAGTCTTAACCCTAGGACTATAAAGTACATACTGCTAAGGGTCATTTTAGGGTCTCTACTGATTTCTTATTAAATAAGGTCTTGCCATTATAGCTGGATAGAATTTGGATCACCCCAAGCACTGAGTTCTGGCCACTAATTCAGCTCACAACTTCTTTGTAGTATTTCTTTCCGGAGTAGTTTTTCTTTGCTTGGCCTTGGGAAGTGTCCTACCTACGCATGTGCAGTTTAGCACTTCAACAAATAATCAAGAAAACCTCTGTGCAAATTTCTTGAGCTCTTCCTTTTCAGAGTTTTCTTCTTTCCAGGACACTCATCCAGAAATTCTCTCCTTCCATACTCTGGAACGCCAGCCTCTGCCCCTTCAGTACAGTGAGACCGCTGGGACCTGGTTGGGTTCCACCTGTGTCACAGTACAGAAAGGCCTTCAGGCCAAAAGTTAAGGCAATCATGGGGCTCACAGAGTTTGCTTCCCTTACCTCAGGAATCCCAATTTTGTACTGCCTATTGTCTAAAATTCACTAATTTATACATTTGTCCAGACTTTTTGCTCTTTACATTGGGAAGGCTACTCTGTGAACAATAAATTTGTATGACTTTTTAAATTCTTTTTCATAAGTTCCAAGAAATTGCATTTTTTAAAGAATAATCAGACATTTTATTATGCCTTTTCCAAAAAATCTTCATAATATGCAAGTCTGAGATGTAAATCACCAGTTAAGAGTTGAATGCAGTTAATGCAATAAAATCAACTTCTTAAATGAATCTCCATGAATCAGTTTCAGAAAATGGTTAATGTTAAGTTTTGTATCAGAGGTCAAAATGCATAGCGCAATGATCTATATGTACAACAATAAGACTAGTAAAGTGTGAGTATCATAAGATGCCACTGAGCCACTAAAAATCACATTTTCTTAGAAAATTAAAATCATTTGAAAAGTGCTCATGATATAGTTACCTGAGAAAGCAGAAGATAAAACTATGCACTGTATGACAAATATTCTGGGGAGCAAAATACTCTAAGAGACACAAAACTGGAAAGTCATAAAATGTATAGTATGACTTTCATATTTATATTTTATTTATAGATTTTCTACATAATCCATATTACATATAATAAATATATATTACTGTTTATATCTAATAAAATTCTTAAACCATTTAAGCCTGACATTCATAATAGTCATCTAACATCTAATAGTAAAATAAAGCTTTTGTTCTTTCCTTGTTCGTACATCTGCCTCTCCCATTCCACAGTACTTTCCCCCTGCTCTCTTTCTGATTATGATTTCATGATTGCCATACAGTGATTTCCCCCAAATTTTTATGTATGCCCCTCTCCTTTCTCTCAAGTTTTAATTTCATATTCCCATCTGCCTATTTTTAGATTACTTCAGTATTCAGTATAGTCCTGAAATCAGTATATCCAAACTCAACTTATTCTGTTAATAAACAGAATAAGCATTGCTTCCTAGTTACCTAATTCTTCTCAGAGATATCATTTTTCCTATCTCTTAGTTTTACAGTATTAATTTTTCCACTGATTCTCCTCTCCTTCACATTAAATCTTTCCTTGAGTCCTTTGGATAACACCTCTTATATACAAGTGGTTATTTCTATTGCTGCTTGTCGAGGATTTATTGCATTGAGAGCCCCAAATAAATGTCTTCCCTGCATTCATGCCCTTTGCCCTGTATTCCCTTCTTCTCTGTTCTCTTGCTACCATGAATCTCTGAGCCTTATGTGTGATGAAACTGTGGACTGGCTACATCATAGCCACCCTTTTAGAATAAAAAAGCTGAAAAAGCATAAAATTTCATTTTCTATACTTTTTTGCTGCTAGGGTTCTGAATGTGTAGTTGATTTAGAAATGAATGCACTCATAAAAACTTTGTAGTTGAAACAGAACCACAGTGAGACAGGTACAGCGCAGGGTTTAAATCTGGCTGCTGTGCTTTGTGGCAGGACTGTTTGCTGGACTCTGACTGTAGTAGCTCCTTGAGTCAGCAGGCAGGTTCCGGTCATGATGACAAAGGCAGCAGTTCCTCTAGAGGCAAATTCTGCTGTGTGGTTATGGGAGTCACTCATGAAAGAAGGGCCTGGAGTCTCTTCTCAAACAATTCTATAGCTATTCATGCATTCTTTTCTGCTTAAACTGGCTGGAGTGAATTCAGTTATCTACTGTTAATAATGCCAACTAGTGGTTTCCTTGTCTTTAAACAACAATATTAATATCTTAAAAGGTTGTTAAAAGGATTGAGTGGGACAATTCATGCAAAGCATGTTAACATATGTTACCTGCCAAAAATTAGTTCTTGTTGTTTGTTACCGTTACTGTAAAGTGGCTTAATGATCAGAACGCCTGGGTTTGAATCATGGCTTTTAACATATGTCCTGTCTACAATCTTGGTGAAATTGCTTAACTGCTCCAAGATTTGATTTCTTTACCTACAAACTAGGCCAAAAAGTGTAACTACTTCATAGATTGTTTTTTTTTGTAAAAACTAAATAAAAATTTCTTTTCTGCAATTCGCTCTTCTCCACAAAAATCTAATTCCATCAAACTCATCTCTCACATTGCTTCCTGTTTTTAATGCCATGATCTCACCTTGTTTCCTCAGAGTGCTGGGCATACATTTTAAAAATAACACCCAGTGCCTCTACATTATATATCCTCTGTTTTTCAATTCAAATCCATTTTTCAAGTTGTTCCTATTAAAAATAACAGCCAGTCCCTCTACATTATGTATTCTTTGTTTTTTTTCAACTTGAATCCATTTTTTAAGTTGTTCCTTTTCCATGAAGTCTTCTTAGGGACTTCCAACCTAACTTGATCAATTCCTTGATCTCAGAGATGCTACAAGCAGCACCATGCATTTTAACACTTCACTGCTTTCAATTAGTAAACGTACCTTACTTCTTTCCCAAATGGATTTTCAGCTCCTTGCGATCAGTAACACTTACTTTTTAAAAATATATCTAACAGAGTTCTTACAAGGGTTCACTATTTAGTAGTCACTTGAAAAACCTGCTGACTGGATGATTTACCACAGTCACTGAATTCAATTAGATTATATAATATTTTGGACTATGTCATAAAATGTTGAGAACTTCGGTATAAGAACTTGGTTAAAAGCTATTTAATACTATAGACATATATTTTTTCCTCTTTAACAAAACATTTCTGTCTCTGATTTCCTTTAATTGTGCTTAATTTACCACAACAGCAATAATAACATCAAATGAGTTGACAAAGTTAACACATATATGCCAGTGTCATATAAACATGAGAATGACTTCTGTTCCTTAGACATACTTGTCAGCAGTGATATAAGACTTTGCACAGAAAAAAATGGCTTAGAGCATTCTTTTCAACCTTGGCTGCACGCTGGAATCACCTGGAGAGCTTTAACAAGAAATACCAATACCTGTGTCTTAACCCCAGAGACTGCTCTTTGATGGGACTGGCATATGATCTGGCAACGGGACATTTAAAGTTAGCTAGGTGATTCTCGGGGGCAATCAGGACTAAGGAGCACTGGTCAGATGCTCTTCTGCATTTAGCATCCTCTCCCATTCACTTTCCTCTCACTGTTTTGCTTTAGGAACACACTGCCTGCTTGGAGAGGTTTAAGGCCATTCATTCCTTTGGCATTCCTTTGCCGTCACCGGTGACACCTTTGGCATATATACACCAGTAAGGATGATAAAATGGCATTATTTTGAAAACTGTTTTCTGACAATATCTTTCTGTAATTTCAGCAGGCAGAAACAGTATTCCCAAACGTTAGAAATAAGGTAATGGCTAAAATATCAGCCTGGCAAGAGCAGAGGGGAGGAGAAAGGGAAGGAAAAGCCTACAGCTGTATCAACTATAAATCAAAGTTACAGTTTCAAGTTGTGTGTACCTGATTGATGGAGCCCAGATCGTCAGTGAAGCTGTTTACTTCTGACAGAAGCAGAGAAATTATAGATTTTCTCAACAAGCTGCATCTTCCCAGGGTTACCAGACTCTGAGAGACGTAATGCTGCACCTGAAACTGAAGATCAAAATGAGTAGGTTTCAACTTTCTATCAAGTCAGGTCAAAATCTATTTAATGGGCATTTCCTAAGATTTACTACTGAGCCCCACGCTGCGGGGAGTACAGAAAGTGTCAGCATGATTCTGGGTCAGTCTCAAGCAAAGTTGTGAAACAGACAGACTGTAATAATATAAGCAATGACATTTTACAACAGTTAATATTTTGAAATGTGTGACAAGGTGCTAAAATGGAAGCTTTAGCTGAAGGACCAAAAGATAGTATCATGTAGATAACAGACTACGTACAGAACGAATAAAGGAGATGAGAAAACAAGACTCTCAAGCCCTTACCCACTAAATACAGATATGGAGATAGAGAGAGAGAAAAAGGGTAAGAGGGAGAAGTTTGAAGATGTCTCTTTGGGGAGAGCTACTGGTGCGCCCCGCGTCCCACCTCTACTCTGGTGGGACTTCTCTATTCTCCACAAGTCAAAAGAGAGATGCTGTAGCATGAGGGGAAAAAAGTGCAGACCTCTGAATTTTCATGTAGAGGCAGCAAAACTACCCATCATGAAATAAATTTAAAAAGACAGTGGGAGACAATAAACTATATCCCATATAGTTATTAGGAGAAAGGCCATTTGATTATTAATCACATTAAGGAGGGCGTGGCTCATCTCTGGAATTTCATTAAATTCCATTAAATTCATTAAATTTCATTAAAAGTGAATCAATGACAATAAGGAAGTAAACAGATTATTGACGTCAAAAGAAATTTCTGTTATAAATCTGGACATGCATAACTAGCTGCTAATAACCATTTTCTAAATCAACTTATCAATTTAAAACTAAGACCACGTCAATTTATTGTCACAGAAAATCATACTTATTTATCACTGTTACTTCTTAATAATGTAATGGCTGACACACACTTTTCGTAACTCTCCAGTACCCCTTATTAAATTTCAGATTTTTTACAACTTTTTTGTTTGTACCTGAAAGAAAGAGTTCTCTTATCTAAGCTCTGAAAAACTTCTCTTGAGTATTGTTTCACTGGTGGTTTAGTTGTTTACTTACTTTTTTCAATATTTAATTCTGTAGCGGATAACTTAAAGAGGAAAAAAAAATTACAATAAAAGGGACTTCAGAGAGTAGGAATGAAATGAAGGTAGTGACGAGGTTAGGTTGCAGACTCGAGCCCAGGGGTGCTCAAGCCAAATTCCAGCTCCACTGCTTATTAACTTCTACTAATAACTTACCCTTTCATGTCTTGGCTTACACATCTGCAAAACAGTGAGTGTGACAGCACCCACCACACAGAGCTGTTGTGCGTATTAAGTCAACAGCAAAAATGCTGAACCCAGTGCCGGGGACCTAGTAAGCGCTCAGTGAGTGTTAAATGTTACAATGTAGGATACTAATGTAAAAGCATTGAAGGTTATATGTTTCATCCATTGACCCTTGAGAAGTTAAGTGCTAGAAATAAGATCTATTTGTCTAGAGTTAATGCAGTCCTTTTAGAGGGCATTATGAGAAGGAAAGTTCGTCACAAAGAGCTCTCCCATAAAATAGCCATAAACTATGACTGTCTTCCCAGGATGACTGAAGTTCACGTGAAAGCAAAGACGAAGTACATAGCCATTAAGCTGACTTTAAAATTCTGTGAATATGATTAGAAAAATGGCCCCTGCTATTCCTTACACTGTAATTGACTCTTGCCCTTTTGTAAATGCAATGGGGCTTTTTGAGAGAGGCTGACGTGGAGGCCAGGACTTACATTACACGTGAGGCAACTGCGGTGGAAACCACGGAAGGGCTTGCTCGACACCGGTACCCTCATTTGTTGCTCTGGCACATCTTCTGTATTTCAGAGACTGGGGAGCTAGAAAGAAATTTCCCCAGATTCCTCCGCAGCTAGGATTTTGAATATGAGCTAAATTCTGCCAACAAGAGTACTCTTTTGAGAAAGTGATTTGGAAGGGCACTACGGGAGAGAAGGCGGGCGCGCGGCCCGCGTACACTGGTGCGATTGCGGCGGAGGGGGCGTGGTCCTGGCTTATCCTGCAGGCGGTTCTGAGGCTTCGTACGTTTTCAAGTTCTTAATCCTAGTAGAAGCAGCAGGATGTTATCTTGGTGACTCACTGGTTTAGAAAGTAATTCCTGTCAACTTAGTCTTCCCGAAGGTGTTTGGATCTATATATTCACCTGGAGGAG
This sequence comes from Camelus ferus, assembly GCF_009834535.1. Lineage (NCBI taxonomy): Eukaryota > Metazoa > Chordata > Mammalia > Artiodactyla > Camelidae > Camelus > Camelus ferus. Next base: position 17,130,389 of record NC_045703.1, on the reverse strand, counting down.
TCACAGAACTCAGTGCTGCATTAAAGTCTTGAAATACTCAGGGGTGGACATTCCTACCACATGCCCAATAAATCTGCCTACTTGACCTGTGCGGAAAGTAAAAGGATCTTGGAGAATGGTAGTGAATTACTGTAAAATTAGTCAGCGGTGCTTCCAATTACACAGTGCTATTATTCCAGATGTAGTTCCTTGCCCCTGTCACTTGCCAGCAGGATACTTTTCCTGTCCTATTTAAGGCTATGTCAGCTGACATAGCCATCATTACTCCATGTGATTCTGGTCACTGAAACATTTCACAGGACATCATTGCTGGTAAACTGTACTGAAGATATCACGTTGATATGGCCGAGATTTTGAAGGCCCTGGTACAGTACATGCATTCCAGCGAACGAACCCCAGAATTCAGGTGCCTGATCTAAGTGGGAAGTTTCTGGATCTGATACATGTTGGAATACTGCCCACCCCTCAAAGTGAAGAACATGTTGTGTTAGTATGTGTTTCCTATCACTAATAAAAAGATACATTTGATGGGCCTTTGTGGATATTGAAGGTAACATATACCCATTTAATTTTCCACTTGGATGCACATACTGAGAAATCATAAAGCTGTGAACTTTGAGAAGGGCCCAGAGTAGCATATAAAAAGTCTCTAACTGGTCTAAGTTGGGAAACAAGAAACTCTGCCATGTGGCCCCTGCGACCAGTAAAAGCCAACATTCCTGGAGCTAATCAGTACACTCTGTGAGGCCTGTAGCTGGCCCTAAGGAGATAATCACAAAGGTGAGTGCTTGGGTTTGGGGAGAAAGTCATTCTTTTATTTATAAGTAAATATTATTCTTTATAGGAAAAAAAGAAATCTCTTTGCTTATGCTATTTGGCCACAGTAGAGACTGAGTGACTGCCTGATTGTGGGACACCAAGCGACTATATATGCCCAGAGCTGCTCATCTGAACTGGGTGTTACCTAAAGTCGGGTATACAAGCAATATTCATCATTAAGTAGTTGCCCTGCATTAAAAAACTGGGATCAAGCAGGAACTAAACGCAGAAGTAAATTTTCCTTGAGCAGTTACTTCCAACTAGAATACTGCTTCTTATAAGGATGAGTAATAGGAAACTTACATTCTAAACCAGTGACCCATATGTGATGCCCTTTCTCCCAGAGCAGGAATACATGGGTTCAGAAGCCAAGGTATGAAAGTAAGATCAGGAACTCTCAATATTACACCTAATGATTTCTTGGCAAAGTGTTCTTCCCATCCTTGTGACACTGGATTCTAGTTTAGAGGTCTACGTAACCATGTGAAAACGGTTTCTTATCAAAGGACCCAAGAATGGTTTCATGAACTGGAAGCAGAGATTTCCACCTGGCTGTACGGATTTCCTCATGCCATTATACCAATGACAAAAAGGGGTTCCTGTGCTGGCTGGCACAACTGATCTCAGTGACGGAGGAAAACGAGGATTTACAGCACAGCGATAGCAGGGAAGACTACCTCTGGAAGCCCGGGACTGCCCTGTATTACTAACACGTCCGAGTGGTAGAAGTAAATACAGTTTCATGAGGCAAGATGAACAGAAGGTCAGATCTTTCAGGAATGAAAATCTGGGTAAATCAATCTAAGTGAGGTTCTGGCTGAGGACAAAGAGAGAATGTGATTGCCAGTGGAGGAAGAAAGTCAATACAATTATGGACTTACAACCAGCTGTAGAACTGAAGGTCATGATGGGTTATTTTTTCTTTGTGTGTGTATGTGTGAGTTATTTTGGCAGTGGTGGACTTTATAGCTTAGTCCATGAATTACAGGGTATCAAACTAGAATTGTGACTGGACTAGCAGGGGCATGATTATCACATGATCACATGAAATCACATCACATGAAACAATCAAGACTTCAAATTCTTCCTTTTGAGGAGAGGTCCATGGATTTTTGTTTCTGCAGAGCACTGGTGCATTATGTTTTCACAGCACACTGTTGTTGCTATTGAGATCTGGGGAAAGTTTGATTATGGGCAAAAGGGCACATATGCATATTCGAATTATCAGAGGATAGGCTGGAATATCCATTTAAACATTCTTCATGCTTCTAGTGCTAAAGAGGCTAAAACTCTATTTCTAAAACTCTCTTTTTCAAAGAGAGGGTTCTGGATATAGTTTAAATTTTTGCAATTGGTTGATCTTGTGTAAGACAGAACCAGAAGTACTTGGGTGAAAGGCAGATTGCAGGGCATCCCTTCTGAATGATAATACAGTTTGCAGCAGACGCAGCAGGATTCTGGAACAGCTATGGCAGAAGTCCTCCTGATTCAGGAGGTTCCTGAAGATGACGGAAGTGCCATCGTTCTGAGACTGGCAGCTTTGGAGACTTCCATCTCTGTGCTGCCTCGGTCATGGCAGAAGCAGCAGCAACCCTGATTCTGTGGTGTGGTTTATCAAATGGGATTTTAAGAAAAATTTTAGAACTGTGCTTAATGCTAGCACTCACCAAAGAGATACAAATTACCAGTAGAGAAAGAGAAAATATTAAAAAAACAAAATAGAGATCGAAAAGTATGTGAAATAAAAATTCAAGATGGATGAGCTCAGGAATAGGATGAAGGTGACTGAGGAAAGAGTCTGTATACTTGAATATAGGCCAACAGAACCTGTGCCATCTAAGGAATGAAGAGAATCTCAGGGACACGTGGGACAATATGCACAGGTCGTAAGTGTGACTGGAATCTAGAAGGAGAAATAGGACAGAACAGGAAGAACATGTTCAAAGAAATAATGGCTGAAAACTCCCTGAATTTGCTGAAAGGCTGAATGTACACATTTAAGAATTGCATTGAACCCCAAGCAATAAATATGAAAAGAAAAAAAAGCCTAGGCATTATCAGAGCCAAATTCTGAAACCATGGATTAAGAGACAGACCTGAGAGTAGTCACAGAAAAATGACACCTTATATACAGGGAACATAATTCACGTAACTCTGAACGTCCCATCAGAAACTATGGTGGGTAGAAGAGACCAGATTAATATCATTAAAATGCTAACAGGTAAAGAAACATCAACCCATCATTCTATATCCAAGAAACATTCTTCAAGAATGAAGGTAAAACATATTTTCAGAAAAAGAATATAATTAAGAAAACGCATAACCAACAGGGTCATAGTGTAAGAATTGCTAAGAGAAATGATTTTTATGCTTAGTAGAAATGATACTAGTGGAAAATTTGAATCTTCAGGAAGAACTGAAGGGCATCAAAAATGGTAACTGTTTGGATAAATATAAAAGATTATTTTCCCCTTAATTTCTTCAAAATACAAGTGAAATATATATGTAATACTGTCTTGTATGTGGGTGTGGTCCTGATGTGAATAGCAGGACCGCAGTTTTGAGGAGACAGTAAGAAACTGGGAAGGCTGACAACGAGGGAAGCAAGCAGAAGAAAGTAAGACAGGCACTCAGTTCCCACACCTGCCAGACAGGGACATGGCACAAAATATGCTTACTGGGACCAGAATGTGAGGACAGTGCTCTAGAAGCGCTACTAATTTGAGACGAAACCATCCATACATCCTTGAATCCCTGCCGTGAAGCAGGTGGGAGCCCAGAGGAAGAGTTAAGCACACGGGTAAGGGTCAGCTGGCTGCTCGGAAAATAGGTGGGAGGGGCAAAGTCACACTGTGTGACGACACTAAGATGCCTCGTGTATCATGGAGCTTCAATATGAAGCAAGAGGTTTAAAACATCAAAGGGCAAGCGAACGGTCGATGAGGTTTAGGGCAAGGAGGACAAAGATGGGAGCCGTCTCATTATGTAAACATGGTGCTTAGAGCTCACACATGACAAAGAAAGAATTATGCATTTACTTTTCATTTCTCCCATTCAAAGGGATGCTCTTCAATCTGGAGATAATAAAAATACTATAAACAAAAGGTAACGTAAACCAGAATTAGAGGTACAGATTCAATGAAGAGTACGTGAGAACTACACTACTTGTGCTGAACTCAAAGTGTAAAGGATTTTATCCTAAAGTACACAAGGTACTTGTAGATGTGACTGATAATATATTCATGACAACTGTGGAGAAATCACAAAAGGCACTAAAGGAATGGAAATGGGCAAGTGATACATGGATTTTAGAGAATGTGAAAATAGATGTCTCAATTTACAGAATAATATGTATGGATACTGAGACATTCTAGGACATTACCACGCAGAAAACTTTTGATAACTAAAGCATAAGATGCATATGATAAGAAGCATACAGAGTCCATTAGGAAAATGCATCAATTAACAAAGAATGCCTGACCTTAATTCCTGTCCTATTATGATAGCGTTGCTATACTCAGTCAAAAGAAGTCCCAGACATAGAATACACGATTTCAACAAAGGCTCTGAGCAAGCCTTTAGGATTTCTTGAGCATACAACAGGGGCCCCGTGAGTTTCAGGCTGGGTTAATGAACTGCACATAAAGAGTGTGGATTATAACTGGAGGGGCTCCCCTAACATCACCCCACGGAATTCAGGCCTTTGGTCATGTTTTTAATGAATAATTTAAACAAAATCCTGCAAATCAAAATTTAAATTATGCAGTACTGGGAGAGACAGTTAGTGCTGTGGTAGCAAAACCAAGATTCAAATGCACTCTTTAGGCTGTAATAACTGGTCCCAAATAAGTGAAGTGAAATGGAGATATATGAAAAGTTATGTCTACTTAAAGTCCTATAACCTGTTGAAAACAAGAATTATAACCATAGGAACTTAAAATATCTTTTTCTAATCTGTTAAACACTTAACCAGGTAGAAGCTAAGGACAATTAATGTCCAGAAGAATCCAAAAGCCCCCAAAAGGCTGTTACCAGTGGCACCTTTGTAAAGGTCCTCATATTTCCAGAAGATGTCTTCTGTAGACTTGGTCCCATGGGACAGGCAGTGATTTCTGTTAGACTTTGTCATTTTCAGAAATGACTTGTTCAAATGAACGTGACTGAGAATCTGGAAAGCTCCGGGGCCCTACCCAATAAACTTTAAAACAGCCATCTGCCTATATGCAGAGTGGATCTTGCTTATTTATGACCAACTTCTCAAAGGTGGTAGATTAACCAAACAAAATTTCATTTCCTTATCATTGGGGACTGTGTGACATTTGAAAGGAAGTCAAAAGTAAATAATAATAAAACATGGCATTTTATATGCTCAAAAGGATGTAGGAGGCTGTAGAAACCATGTGCCTTCTCATTTAATCAAAGGTTTTGTATCCTTGAGTCACTGACTTCTGTTTAAAGATGTACATGCATCTGCTAATAAGAGATACAGCAAATCACACTTCACAAAAGAATAAGAGAAAACAGGTTAATGCTAGCAAGTTTACAACTATAATTCTGTGAAACAAATTTAAAGAAAACAGTTTGAGATCAAAGGTATGTAATTACCACTGAGTAACTGGACAAGTGGTAGAGATTGGTTATGTGGAAGGACTGTCTTGGGTGTGCATTAGAACGCTGAACCATGCTTTCTATTTCTATGATATCTAGCCGGATAATTCTGCTAATGAAGGAAACTAAGTTAAACCAACTAAAAATGTCTACAGAATTATGCTGGTTCCTTCCACCTAGGAATTTAGGCAGAAGAGCTGGGATACTCCATCTAGCATCCCATCAACACTGATAACGGATTCTCCATTTCTGAAAGTATTTGAAAAAGGAAGCAATTGAGACTCAGAAATGTTATGGTGACATGGTGAGTGGCAGAGTCTAGGGCTAGATTCAGATTTTTGTTTTTCTAACTTGAATGCCTATTATCTCTGCTGCCAGTAAAGTAAAACAGGATAACGAGGCAACAGAATAGCAGAAAATAATATCAGTAAAAATACACTACAATTTATTAAGCTTTTATGTTGCATTATGTACAATGCTTAGTGATTATATATCATTTAATCCTCCAAACGACCCTGTGAGGAGGTATAATCTCAATCTAAATAATAGGGACACAGTCTAGAGACAATAAGTAATTTGTTCACAGTTAGATCAAATAAACAACAGAATTAGAATCCGCTGGTGCTGTAAACCTTTGTATACCTACAGGTCTTACATCCCAGTCTCTCATGCAGGCATAACAAATCTGAAAGCCCCCAGAGCTTTCATGGAAAATGTTCAACCACTTGCCATATTTTGATAAGGGTGTTATTACCACACTGAATTCAGGCCACAATTGCTGGAGTGTGCACTTCAATGTCTGTTAGCAGAGCAGCACTGGAAGCAAGCTGAGCCATAAGGGAAAAGACACTCGTGCACAGGGACAGGTGGGACGACGCACTAATAGGAGTTCCCTATTTTCTGAAGCATCTAACCTTATACTTTGCTACCCCTCTTATTTTCCTCTTATTCTGTAGTTAATATGTATTAATTGTATAAAGCAAGAAAACCAAAGTCTATTTGGAACAAGAAAGAAATATTCTAGGGGATGTTACTTTAGGCAAGCTGGGGAAATAAACAGGAATGAAAATCCTCTTTCCATAAATGCTATAAGCATACCTATAAAACTTTGAAATAACCAAAGTATTCAGTACTATAAACCAACACTAGTAATATAAATCTGGATTATCAGAATGGAAGTGACCATTCCATTCTAAGTAGGCAAGCAACTTAGAGGAAGAAATGCACAGAGAATTGAGACCTGGGACTAACCAAGGCTTTACTGAAACCAGCGTGAGTGGCCCTGCTGCTCCCCTGGCTCCCCAGGATCTGAGCAGTGCCAGTTTGTGCTGTGGGACAGACGCTGTCCTACAAAGATCTTAAAATTTCAGTGCAACAAGAGTGAAGGTAAGCAATCCAAACTCAATGGAAAATAAATCACAGAAAACAATTTTCAAAGGCTCTCACTCATATGAAAACACAAATACTACAAAAGTAAATACGTTACATCGGTTAGAGTAAAAGTTACTGCTGAAATTAATTACATAAAATGACATTTTTAAAAATAATTGGATGTGTTTAGATTCCCTATGAGGTAGAAGATTATTTATGAAAATGCTATGATTCTAAAGAATAGGACACAGCAAAATTAAAGCTATAATAATTAAAAGTAAATGGTACTGTAGAGCACAGGGAACTATATTCAATATTTTGAAGTAACCTATAATGAAAAAGAATATGAAAAGGAATATATGTATGTGTATGTATGACTAAAACATTATGCTGTACACCAGAAATTGACACAAAATTGTAAACTGACTATCCTTCAATTAAAAAAAGTAAATGGTTATACATTCACTCACTCTTTATAGCAAATATTGACTAAGTGTAGTCCATGTGCCTGCCAGGGACTGAGGTAGTCCTCATTATCTCCTAAAATTCAATGAGGAATAAAATAGGATTACTTCTACTTCAGTAGTTACTTCTGCTTAGAGTGGGCAAGATAATTTAAAAAGCCTTCAAAATGCAATCTGGTTTGATCCTGGCGTAAAAGACTTTTCAGAAATTTTTAAATGTGACTCATCTGTACAAATTTGGAGAGAACATATCAGTGGTGCATTTACATCATTAAAGAGGGTAAAGAACATTTAAGGGACTGAGTAATGGCTTTAAGGAAAGAATACTGTAATAAGACTGCTAAGTGAGAAACAAAACTGATTAATATCTAACAGGATAAACCCCTATCATAACCTCCAGGCTAACTTTTTTCTTTTTTTAAAGGTCTGAGAGATTTTATGCGTTTATGCATGGACATAAACAGATGTCCTGTGCCCACTAAGGCTTATCTTTTCCACTGTACAGAAATCCTTCACACCTATACCAGAGGGGAATCTATGGGTCAGTATGGAGCTTTACACAGTCAGAGTTCTGACAAAGCACATTCCCCGACATTTCACTAACATTAGACGAGGCTCTGGTATGTCACTGATAGGATAATCAACCAATCTTCACCTTATTTCTAGGCTCTGGATAATGTATCTTAACACTAGTTAAAACAATCAATTTTAATGCACTGTTGAATTCTTAAGAAAGAGAGATCCTCAGAGGTCAAAAGAAAAAGAGGAAATAAAGAAAAATACAATAAAATCAGACGATTAACTCTCAGAAATGGATAAGCTGGGGTTGCCTTGTCAGTACAGAATTCTTAACTAAGTCCTGGGTACCTCCAAAGTGAAGGAGAGGCTAAGATTCCCTAGGTTAAACCTAAAGAGCTAAAAATACTAATGGAAGGTGGCCTGGGAAGCTTCTACTAGCAAAAGAAACTTCCAAATTAGTAACAGTAACATCAGTGGTAGAACTAGTATCAGTCACCTCTAAGACTGCAAAGCCAGCTAGGTCTACATGGGTCTGGAATTCAAATTCATGCTACCAAGTATTCCAGGAACCCCAAGCTGAGAAAGCTAATTTCTCCTGGCAACTAGAAGATACCAATTTAAAACCACCTTTTACAGCTTTATTGATATACAATTGATACATAACATTAAGTTTCAGATGTACAATTTGATGCACGTAAATACTGTGAAAATGATTACCACAGTAGGGTTAGTTAATACCTCCATCACCTCACCTAGTTACCATTTCCCTTTTTGTGGCTGAGAACATTTAAAATCTGCTCTTTTAGCACCTTTCCAGTATATAATACAATATGGTTAACTATAACCACCATGCTGTACATTAGATCCCTAGAACTTTTCATCTTATAACTGGAAGTTTATACCCTTTGACCAACATCTCCCCATTTCTCCCACCCTTAGTAAACACCATTCCACTCTGTTTCTATAAGTTTGGCTTTTTTTTTTTTTTTTTTAGAATCCACTTATAAGTGATATCCTACAGCATTTGTCTTTCTCTGACTTATTTCACTTCACATAATGCCCTCGAGGTCTGTCCATGTTGTCACAAATGGAAGGATTTCTTTCTTTCTCATGACTGAGTAACATTCCACTGAGTGTATATACACCACATCATCTTTACCCATAGACTGACACTTAATGTTGTTTCCTTCCGTATCTTGGCCATTGTGAATAATGCTGCAATGAACACAGGAATACAGATATCTCTTTGAGGCCCTGATTTCATTTCCTTTGGATATATACCCAGAAGTAGAATTGCTGGATCATATCATGTTCTGTTTTTCATTTTTTGAGGAATCTCCATACTATTTTCCATACTGGCTACACAGTTTACATTCTCACCAACAGTGCAACAGGGTTTCCTTTTCTCTACATGCTTGCCAACACTTATTTCTTGTCTTTTTTATGACAGCTGTTCTAACAGGTGTGAGATGTTATCTCCTTGTGGTTTTGTTTTGCATTTCTCTGATGATTTGTGATGTTGAGCATTTCTTCATGTGCCTGTTGGCACTGTATATGCCTTCTTGGGAAAAATATTCCAGTCCTCTGCTCATTTTTTAAATCAGATCTTTTTTTTTTTTTTTTTTTTTTTTTGCTATTGAGTTATCTGAGTTCTTTATTTTCTCCCATTCTATAGGTTGCCTTTTCATTTTGTTGATTGTTTCTTTTGTTGTGCAGAAGCTTTGTAGCTGGATGTAGTCCCACTTGTTGAATTTGCTTTTGTTGCTTGGCTTTGGTGTCATATCCAAAAGTTCATTGCCAAGACCAGTGTCAAGGAGCTGCTTGTTCCCTGATTTCTTCTAGGAATTATATAGTATTAGGTCTTATGTTTAAGTCTTTAATCCATTTCAAATCAATTTCTATGAGTGGTATAAGATAGGATGAGGGGTCTGACTTCATTTCTCTGCATGTGGTTATCCAGTTTTCCCAACACAATTTGTTGAACAAGACTATTCTTTTCCCACTGAGAATTCTTGGCTCCCTGTCAAATACCAGTTGACCATATAAGCCAGGGTTTCTTTCAACTCTTTATTCTGTTCCTTTGGTCTATGTGTCTATTTTTTAATGTCAGTACCATACTGCTTTAATTACTTTAGCTTTGTCGTATGGCTTGGATGTGTGTGATGCATCCAGCTTTGTCTTCTTTCTCAGGATTGTTCTGGCTATATGGCGTCTTTTGTGGTTCCACATGAGTTTTAGGGCTGTGTTTTCTATTCTTGTGAAAAAGATGCCATTTTAATTTTAATAGGGATACCATTCAATCTATAGATGATTTTGGGTAGTATGGACATTTTAACAATATTACTTTATTTTTCTGATCCATGAATATGGAATATTTTGCTTTTATTTGTCTATTCAATTTCTTTCATCAGTGTCTTGTAGTTTTCAGTGTAGAGATCTTTCACTTCCTTAGTTGTATTTATTCCAAAGTATTTTATTGTTTTTGATGCTATTGTGCACAGGACTGTTTTCTTCATTTCTTTTCCAGATACCTCATTGCCAATGTACAGGAATACAAAGATTTCTGTATGTTTATGTTTTAGCCTGTATAGTTATTGAATTTACTGATTAGTTCTAACAGTGTTTTGGTGGAGTCTGAGACATTTTTTCATATATAAGACTGTATCATTTGCAAATGGAGAAAATTTACTTTTTCTTTTCTAATTTGGATGACTTTTATTTCTTTTCCTTATCTAATTGCTCTGGGTAGGACTTCCAGTACTATGTTGAATAAGAGTGGTGAGAGTTTCACCCTTGTCCTGTTCTTAATTTTAGAGGAAAAGTTTTTAACTTTTCACCATTGAATATGATGTTAGCTATGGGCTTGTCATATATGGCCTTTATTATACTGAGGTATGTTCCTCTATACTTACTTTGTTGGGAGCTTTTACCATGAAAGCATGTATTCTCTCAAATGCTTTTTCTGCATCAATTGAAATAATCATATTATTTTTAATTTTTGTTCTATTAATGTGGCATATCACATTTATTGATCTGCATACGCATCCCAAGGATAAATCCCACTGGGTCATGGCATACGGTCCTTTTAATGTGCTATTGAATGTGGTTTGGTAGTATTTTGTTGAGAAATTTTACATATAAAATTATCAGGTATATGGGCCTATAGTTTTCCTTGTGATGCCTTTATCTGATTGTAGTATTAGTGTAATGCTGTCCTTGTACAATAAGCTTGAAGTGTTCCATCATCTTTGATTATGTGGAAGACTTTGAGACAGACTGGCATTAACTCCTCCTTAAATGTTTCATTGAATTTACCACAGAAACCATGACAAAACCACTCTTGAGGAAAACATCCCCGGTTTAGTTCTTCAAAATATCCACAGATTAAATTTAGGCAAACACAGGCTAATAAGAAAAACTGACCAAATAAACTTGAAAATAAACTATCATCCATTAAACAGTAACAACAAGTAACACATTTGGATCTCTGAAGACTTCATACAGTAATTAGACTTATCAAATATAGGCTATAAAATAACTATGAATGAATGATGATATTTGAAAAAAGCTAAAGTCATTAGATCAAAGAAATTAAATATTAAAATTAAAAAATCGGTGAATGAGAGAAACAGCAGATTAGTCAAGGGTAAAAGAAAAGTTATTAAGCTGGATATGAATATGAATAAATCATCTAGAATATAGAAAAGAGAACGGATATTTAATATATGAATAGAGGGTAAGAGACATAGGGAATAGAATGAGAAGATACATGTTTATATAGAGTTTTGCTCTTTTTTTAAAGCGAGAAATCTGGAGAAGAATCAATATAGGAAAATATAAAGGAAGAAAGTTTTGAGGCATAAAGAACAACAAGAATTCATAAATAAGGGAAGCATAATGTATACTAACAGAAAAAAACAATTAGACGGACAACATAATTCCTCAATAGCAAGAATTAAAGCTATAACTCTTCAGTGTATTGTCTTCAAAATACTTAGAAAAATATATGTTAATCTATAATTGTGTACCTAACAGAACTATTCTTCAAGAACAAAGAGAAAATAAGACATTTTTAATGAATAAAACATGAATTAGTCAAGACTTAAAGAACTGTACTGAAGGGACCTCTGAAGGTTGGACTTAAAGGAAAAAAAAAAATTGTTCCATGAGTCTCTTTCTGCTTGGTACTCTAAAGAGGTCTGTTTCCCTTTTCTTACGTCAATTTAAAAATTTTTTTGGACCTACTTTTATGTTTCATTTTAACCTGCATTGGAAGAAATCTTATCCAGATATTGACATTTATTGGATGTTAGTAAAACTACAGAGTGCATAGTGAGGAAAGGAAAAATAAATAAGATTTAGGCTCTTAGAAAGCTCATGTAAAAAGCAAACTCAAACTCAGTGCATGGAATAAATTAAGAAAATAAAATAAGAAGCAGGTACATATAAAGGTTAGATACTGTGAAACTCAGACATTATTGAAGAAGAAAATAGAACAAATGAATCAGATTGAATCCTCAAAGCTCAAAGTAAAGAAAGCTTCTAGAACCAACAAAAGATCAAATACAAAAAACAGAAGTTCTTTTGGTTCTGAACAAAATCGGTACACAGAAACCAACACCAAGATATATCTAGGAAATAGTAAATCCTAGTTAAAAAGCAAGACTCTTACTATTTCCTAAGGCAGTTGGATCTCTTTAACAGAGTAAAGTCACCAAATTCCAGTCCTAGAGCATCACTTAAAAATACTTTCCACATAACAGGTTAATATACTTATTGGGGGAAGAAAACGGCAAAGTTAAGAAAACTTTGGGTGAAAAGACTGTGGGGTGATCAGTAGTTGATCATAATAACTACATCACATTGAATTAAAAGTAGATTATGGGATTAATTTTTTTAATCCTAGAAATAATGCCAGAAAATAATACTAATATCCATTAGCATTCTGGTCAGGTAATGATTTTTCTAGGTTTTGAGCAGTAAAATGATTAAGATAAAAAATCACCTATATAAGAAGTTTGAACTGTTTATATAATACCACAACATTAAGTAAACTAAAAATTAAAATGTTGTACCGTAACATTAAGTAAACTAAAAGTGAAAAAAACATTATGAGAAAAAAAAATTAAATTTGACAAAAAAGAGTTAATGGTGTTAGTCAAAAAATACTTAACTATTTAACTGGTTTAAACCAGTAAAAACATTATTGAGGATCCAGCAGATTAATAGCAAAACATATTAACAGGTAAGTCATACAGAAGTAAATAGAAATAGTAAATATTTAATAGTAAATATATATCAAAAGTATTCTATACCTCAAAATAACCAAATTAAAATTAAAATGAAGTATCACCTTATACTCATTACATTGGAACACAATGTAAATAATGTGACTGAATGAAAATACTGTATATTTACATTTAAATTATATTTTTTAAACTGCTAAATATTCATCAATGTTGGAACAGGCAAGATTAGGTTGTATCCACTAAAAATCATAAATATTACAATTATGTGATAACATAGAATACTTACAATGCACAGTGAAGTATAAAAATATTGGTATAAAAAAAAGTGATGCAGCAACATGGATGCCCTGGAGAATGTTATTCTAAGTCAAGTAAGACAGAGAGAAAGAAAAATACCATATGATATCACTCACATTTGGAATCTTAAAAAAAAGAAAGAAGAAAGAAATGAACTTACTTATAAAACAGAAACAGACTCACAGACATAGAAAACAAACTTATGGTTAACGGGGGAAAGGGTGAGAAGGGATAAATTGGGAGTTCAAGCTTTGCAGATACTGACTGGTATATATAAAATAGATGAACAAATTTATACTGTACAGCACAGGAAACTATATTTGATATCTTGCAGCATCTCATGGTGAAAAAGAATATTAAAATGAATATATGTATGTTCATGTATGACTGAAGCATTGTGCTGTACACCAGAAATGGACACAACATTGTAAACTGACTATACGTCAATAAAAAAGTAAAAACTGTTAAAAAAAAAGTGACAGTTTTAAAAATAAAATTTACAAATATGTGTATATTTACAATGACCAGGTAGGAAACTTTAAATTTCTGGAGAAGAATTTTGAAAATTAATCCAATGTAATTTGAGAATTGTACTGATGTTGATATTTCTGTTTAAAAAGCTCAAGAAAACATGAATTTAAGAAATCAATTAGATTAATATAAATGTGACTCATACAACTGTTTAATGAGATACATAAATTTTTACCTATGAAAAGATATGCAACATAAGGCTCCTATTTTGAAAGATCCTTGGATGCTTTCCAGATCTGACATAAATGAAAATTAGATACAGAATAATTTTTTTCAGGGAAGTTGATCATAAATATTAGTTTCAAATGGAAACTTCAGGCAGTAAACATACGAAACACCAAAACAAAATGAAGACCTTGAAGCACCAGCTATGCAGCAAAGTAAATTTTCCAGACTAATGGACAGAAGGCAGCAGTCACTTTTTAAAAAGGGAAAAAAACAATCCCCAATTTAATAAAACTTTGAAAAAGCCTTGTTCGGTTGGCTTCAATGACTTGGTGATGAGCAGGTTCTTACACACTGGTAAGCTCTCTGCAGCCCACGAGCAATGCAGTCCAAGCCATCATCAAGACAAGGACAGTGAGCAGACAGCACGCAGGTGCGGGGGGAGCGGCGGGGGCGCTGCCCAAGGCAGCCTGGTGAGCATGGTCAGATGGGGTGCGTGAGACCTCTCTCCCCGTGCTCCCTGAGACCTCGGCCCTAAGAACCAGTCTGCCTGCATTATTCTGGCCGAGTTTAGGGAGAAGAATAGAAAAAGAAAGTGAAAAAGTAAACCTGCTTTTGAAGAATCAAACATTTTTCAGAGTAGTGAGATTAGACATGAGAACAGGCTGCAGAGAGCCCATGAAGCCTAAGTTAATGACTGCTTTGTACGTGGCATATGGCAGCCGTCCTTCAAGACCGCGCAGGTTTACGGGGAACGGGGAGAGCGCACGCAAAGTACAGAGACAGCCCGACCGGCCATCAGTGACGACCAGCACTCAGGTCTGCAGAGGTCTAAACAGAGAGGCAGTTCCAATGCGGACTCAGTGCCAGGCAGCCAAGGTCACCCTGAACTTAAGAAATGAAATCCGGAAATCCCAAGCTCAAGGGTGCTCCTGGCCACGCGGGGAACCTTACCGTTTCTCTTCTCACAAAGGGCAACATCTTTCAGGAGGATGTCGGGAACTGTCTAGAAGGGCTGCTTCCGACAGCAGGGGCTTCTCTGAACTGAACCCACAGGGTGGGGGAAGTGTTGCCTTATTGCTTATACATATCTCTCTTTCAGTACCCGAGTTATATCAAGGATAACATACATATAATAAGAATAAAACTGTGCTACAGATAAAATGTGGAAAAGCAGGAATATTTTAATAAACACACACACATACACACACACAAACCATTGTCATCCAGCAACAAATACAGGATAAATTACAACTTCACTCAATAACATGATTGGATCTTACAGATGTAACACGGAGCAAAGCAAAAGCAAGACACTAAAGAATATTTATGGTATTTTATTCACAAAAAGTTCAAAACCAGACAAAGTTAAACCATATTCTTTAGAAACACAAGCATAGGTGATATAACTGTTTCAAAAAAGGAAGTTTCTGGCATAAAGATCAGAAAGGTGTTTATGTCCAGAGAGAGAGAGGGAGGGGTGCTGGTCACACTTTGTATCTTGGCCTGGGGTGGTGGTTACACGGGTATTCATTTTCTAATCATTTGTTAAAATGAGAAAGTTGGTGTGTGTGTGTGTAACAAAGCGCTTTTCTATATATAAGCTATACTCTGCAAGGAAGAGGCCTAAAAATCAATAATGCAGTCCTCATACTCTTGCAAACACAAGAGACCATGACAGAAGCTGAGCCCAGGAACGTGCAGGTCAGCATAAGGACCATCCACTGAGACGCCAGGTAGAAGATGCAGGCCTTAGCACATCCAGCAGTGAGTTTTCTCGTGAGGTGAGACTGAGCACTGTTCTAACGAGGAGAATAAAAATAGGAGTCCTGTCTAAGAGTAGATTCAAGTAAAAAACCATACGGGAAAAACAGGTACAGATGTGAAGTTTAGGCGAACACTCTTCTGGATACTTGGACAGATCCTGCCCACGGTTTGAAGCTAGAATTTTGGCAGACTTTGTGTTGCTTCACCGAGACACTCCATTGGCCCTTCCCCACCCCATGGGAAAGGCAGCAACTAGGAATTTGTTTACAGATGGCTCACAGTCAACTCTTTTCAAGAGTCCACCTATCTTTTCATCAGTGCACGCTTTATGTGGTCCCTTGTTCCTTTATAGGTGAGAAAACTAAAGAAAAATTGATAGTGGTTATAGTAAGAGGGAGTGATGTTGGCTTCTGTAAAGTATTGATAACGTTTTTCATGTATCAAGGATGCAGCAAAGTCTGAGTCTGGGGTCGGGGCTTCCCCAGTGTCCAGAGGTAACCAGCAGAGACAGTCTGGGAGGCAGTGTCAGCAGAGGGGCATGGAAATGCCTGAGATGATTTCCTCTGACTCCTGGGGCTTGATTTGATTTTGTTTCTCCTCATCTGGATCTTCACTTTAATTTGATCTGTGGGCTGATTTCTACTGAGTGAGGCAGATTTATTGTCCATCAGAGGCCAAAACTAATTTCCACATGTGTCCTCACTACGTACAGCATGGAGCCCTGTCGGGTGTCTCCATAACACCTTTTATATCACTTCTGTTCAACACCTGAAGTATGGAGCTAATATTTTATGACCAAGACATTTTTACTGACAGCAAGTGTTACTGCTGCTTTTTTTTAATTGACATTTGAGACTAAGCAGTTCTCTTTTTATTATTTGTAAAAGTTCGCTTTGTTTTGCCCGATTTCTACTTTTCTAGAGTAATAACTCATCCCTTACTCCTTTTTATTCTTAAAATTTCTGTAAGCTATCTTGCTGTCTTCATCTGGGTGGCTTCAGTTTTATTTTTCCTTCCTCACTCCTATGTAGCAATGTGTGGTTTCACTCTCCGTTCTGTAGGCACATACCTGTAAATACAATATGACCTCCTAAACAATATAAAAGTAGCTGAATTAATAAATATTTTAAATTATTATGAATAATAGTAAATATCGAAACACTCAATGGCAACTTTTGAGTCTAAAGTTTATTATTTTGGAATTGAATGACCCATATTCAATTCAATCCAATCAAATGTGGCTCTATTATTAAGAACATGAAATCAAAGCTTCAGATCAAATAAAAGCCAAAGATGGATTGTCAACATAAGTAACTAAGGAAACATTTAAACAGTTTACTCCCTAAATGATTCTCTGAGTTGTAAACATATCGCAACTGTGAACACCACTGTTTGGAATACTCTATCAATTCCAACTTGTTCTAACGAAATTCTCACCATCATCTGAATGCCGCCATCATCATATTTATCTTTTAAAGGCTGTCTGTGCTTACCCCTTCAAGCTATAATTCATATCACAGTTCTTTTTCACACGAATTCAAGGACTCCACTTATGAGCTGGCTAGAGACTACAGAGAATGAAAAAATAGACATTAACACTGTTATTCAATGTAAATGCCCAGGCACCATTATACTCTGTCCGTTATTACAGATCTTCCTTGACTTTCAGTGGGGTTACATCCTGATAAACCCACTGTAGTTGAAAATATCATTAAGTTGAAAATGCTTTTAATACACCTAAACTACTGAACATCATAGCTTAGCCTAGCCTACCTTAAATGTGCGCAGAACACCTACATTAGCTTACGGCTGGGCAAAATCACCTAACACAAAGCCTGTTTTACAATAAAGTGTTGGATATCTCATGTGACATTGAATTCTATACTGAAAGTGAAACAGGGTGGTTACATGGGTACAGAATGGTTGTACACCTATGGGTGGTTTACCCTCATGATCGCTGCCGCCACCTAGCATCATGAAAAAGTACTGTACCTCATATCACTAGCTCAGGAAAAGAGCAAAATTCAAAACTCAAAGTGTGGTTTCTACCAAATGCATAATGCTTTCACACCACTGTAAAGTGGAAAAATCGTTCAAGACGAATCATTGTAAACAAGGGCTGTCTACATGTGAATATAAAAGAATGTCATGGTAATTATGTCCTTGGAATATTTTAGTCATTAGGACACAAAATTCTTTGAAATAGACAGAAGCAGAACTTAGTGGCAGAGGCTGCCTGCCTGCTTACCAGATCCCTTTCGTTTTCCTCCAACCACAGTGTTAGATCACATCTGCCAGGATCCCTTGCAGCTGGGGATGACCTGCGACTGAGTTCTGGCCAGTGAGTGAAGATGGTGTGCACAGCACTTCCAGTTCTGGCCCATCCTCCACCCCGTCTCTCCATCTGTCTTCTGGCTGAATGCACAGAATCCAGCAGAGGACCCAAGAACTTCTGGGATCATGAAACCACAACAACAAAGAAAGTTGGGCTCCTGAATAGCCACTTGTAAAGCTGCTCAAACACACCTGCTTAAAATGTAGACTCAAGGAGAATCTCTCATTCCACTAAACCACCGAGATTTGGGGGTTATTACAGCAGTCAACCTGTCCTAGCATGAATCCCAATCACATTTTCCCCACTCTGTTACAAAGAACTCTACTAGATTCCTAATTTTTTATTGTTTTAACTTACAGAGGATTGCATTCTAATTTTGATTACATAACTCCAAATAGATGAACTTCTAAAATAACTGTCTTCTTAGTTTTTTGCAGCTTTCCATGAAAAATAATAGGTAACACAAGTGAAGACTGGTAATCCTACAGGTGCTCAAATATCTAACTGCTGACAAGGCTCTGCATCAAACTGGATGGTTGAAGTGCCCTAAATGACCTTCTCTTTTAAAACTGTTCACTGTTTTGAATGGTACTAGCTTTTGCCATAAAACCAGCAGCTGGACAAAGGTAACTAATCCAGACACTAACCTATCACATGCGTTTGGATTCATATACACCTGCCAGATCAATGTACAAGATTTGTATTCAACTACTACTACCACTCAAAATTAAATGTTCAGTAAAGACTTAACTGCAAAAAGATCTTAGAAATCAGGTACACACATCAAATAGTTACTGTGAATGTCCAAAATTAGCCCCCCGCCAAAGATAATTTTTCGTATCTTTGCTTGGATATATAAACATTATTTTCAAATTAGTATGTAGGCATTTTTAAACATTTTTATTGACTTATAATAATTTTACAATGTTGTGTCAAATTCCAGTGTAGAGCACAATTTTTCAGTTATACATGAACATATATATATTCATTGTCACATTTTTTTCTCTGTGAGCTACCATAACATTTTGTGTATATTTCCCTGTGCTATACAGTATAATCTTGTTTATCTATTCTACATTTTGAAATCCCAGTCTATCCCTTCCAACCCCCTACCCCCTTGGCAACCACAAGTTTGTATTCTATGTCTATGAGTCTGTTTCTATTTTGTATTTATGTTTTGATTTTTTTTGTAGATTCCACATATGAGCAATCTCATATGGTATTTTTCTTTCTCTTTCTGGCTTATTTCACTTAGAATGACATTCTCCAGGAATATCCATGTTGCTGCAAATAGTGTTGTGTTGCCTTTTTTATGGCTGAATAGTATTCCATTATATAAATATACCACATCTTCTTTATCCAGTCATCTGTTAATGGACATTTAGGATGTTTCCATGTCTTGGCTATTGTAAATAGTGCTGCTATGAACATTGGGGTGCAGGTGTCTTTTTGAAGTAGGGTTCCTTCTGGATATATGCCCAGGAGCGGGATTCCTGGGTCATATGGTAAGTCTATTCCTAGTCTTTTGAGGAATCTCCATACTGTTTTCCACAGTGGCTGAACCAAACTGCATTCCAATCAGCAGTGTAGGAAGGTTCCCTTTTCTCCACAGCCTCTCTAGCATTTGTCATTTGTGAACTTTTGAATGATGGCCATTCTGACTGGTGTGACGTGATACCTCCTTGTAGTTTTGATTTGCATTTCTCTGATAATTAGTGATATTGAACATTTTTTCATGCACCTATTGATCATTTGTATGTCTTCCTTAGAGAGTTGCTTGTTTAGGTCTTCTGCCCACTTTTGGATTGGGTTGTTTGTTTTTTTCTTATTAAGTCATATGAGCTGCTTATATATTCTGGAGATCAAGCCTTTGTCGGTTTCACTTGCAAAAATTTTCTCCCATTCCCTAGGTTGTCTTTTTGTTTTACTTATAGGTCCCATTTGTTTATTAGGCACTTTCATTAGGTCCCATTTGTTTATTCATGCTTTTATTTCTATTGCTTGGGTAGACTGCCCTAGGAGAGCATTTTTGAGATGTATGTCAGATAATGTTTTGCCTATATTTTCCTCTAGGAGGTTTATTGTATCTTGTCTTATGTTTAAGTTGTTGATCCATTTTGAGTTGATTTTTGTGTATAGTGTAAGGGAGTGTTCTAGCTTCATTGATTTACATGCTGCTGTTCAGTTTTCCCCACACCATTTGCTGAAGAGACTGTCATTATTCCATTGTATATTCTTGCCTCCTCTGTTGAAGATTAGTTGACCAAAAGTTCATGGGTTCATTTCTGGGCTCTCTATTCTGTTCCATTGGTCTATATGTCTGTTTTTGTACCAATACCATGCTGTCTTGATGACTGTAGCTCTGTAATATTGTCTGAAGTCTGGGAGAGTTATTCCTCCAGCCTCTTTCATTCTCTTCAGTAATGCTTTGGCAATTCTAGGTCTTTTGTGGTTCCATATAAATTTTATTATGATTTGTTCTAGTTCTGTGAAATATGTCCTGGGTAATTTGATAGGGATTGCATTAAATCTGAAGATTGCCTCAGGCAGTGTGACCATTTTAACAATATTGATTCTTCCAATCCAGGAGCATGGGATATCTTTCCATTTTTTAAAGTCGTCTTTAATTTCCTTCATCAATGGTTTATAGTTTTCTGTGTATAAGTCTTTCATCTCCTTGGTTAGATTTTTTCCTAGGTATTTTATTACTTTGGATGCTATTTTAAAGGGGATTGTTTCTTTACTTTCTTTTTCTGTTGATTAATCATCAGTGTAAAGAAAGGCAACTGATTTTTGAATGTTAATTTTGTAATCTGCTACCTTGCTGAATTCTTCAATCAGCTCTAGTAGTTTCTGTGTGGACCTTTTAGGGTTTTCTATATATAGTAACATGTTGTTGGCATATAGTGGCACTTTTACCTTTTCTTTTCCAATTTGGATCCCTTTTATTTCTCTCTCTTGCCTGATTGCTGTGGCTAGGACTTCCAAGACTATGTTGAATAGGAGTGGTGATAGTGGGCATCCTTGTCTTGTCGCAGATTTTAGGGGGAAGCTTTTGAGTTTTTCACCATTGAGTACTATGCTGGCTGTAGGTTTGTCATCTATAGCTTTTATTATGTTGAGATATGTTCCCTCTATACTCACTTTGGTGAGAGTTTTCTTATCATAAATGGGTGTTGAATTTTATCAAATGCTTCTTCTGCATCTATTGAGATGATCATGTGGTTTTTGTCCTTTCTCTTGTTGATGTGATGTATTACACTGATTGATTTGTGTATGTTGAACCACCCTTGCCTCCCTGGGATGAACCCCATTTGGTCATGATGTATAATCTTTTTTATGTGTTGTTGGATTCTATTTGCTAATATTTTGGTGAGGAATTTTGCATCTACGTTCATCAGTCATATTGGTCTGTAATTCTCTTTTTTCGTAGTGTCTTTGCCTGGTTTTGGTATCAGGGTGATGGTGGCTTCATAGAATGAGTTTGGGAGCATTCCCTCCTTTTCAATCTTCTGGAAGAGTTTGAGAAGGACTGGTATGAATTATTCTTTGTATGTTTGGTAGAATTCCCCGGTGAAGCCGTCCGGTCCTGGACTTTTATTTGTGGGGAGGTTTTTTATTGCTAATTAGATTTCATTTCTAGTGATTGGTTTATTCAACTGGTCAGTTTCTTCTTGATTCAGTCTTGGTGGACTGTGTGTTTCCAGAAACCTGTCCATCTCCTGTAGGTTACCCATTTTGGTTCCATATAGTTTTTCATAATATTCTCGTATGATATTCTGTATTTCTATGTTATTTGTTGTAATTTCTCCATTTTCCTTTCTTATTTTGCTTATTTGTGCTCTCTTTTTTCTTGTGAGTTTGACCAGAGGTTTGTCGATTTTATTTATTTTCCAAAAAAAACAGCTTTTGGTTTGATTGATTTTTTTCTATTTTTTTAATCTCTATTTTATTTATTCCCTCCCTGATCTTTATTCTTTCTTTCCTTCTGCTGACTTTTGGGGGTTTTTGCTCTTCATTTTCTAATTCTTTCAGCTGGTGGTCTAGATTGTTTATTTGAGATTGTTCTCCTTTTTTGAGGAAGGCCTGTAACACTATAAACTTTCCTCTTAGCACTGCCTTTGCTGCATCCCATAAATTTTGTGTGGTTGTGTTTTCATTTTCATTTGTCTCAAGGTATTTTTTAATTTCAACTTTGATTTCATCACTGACCCATTGGTTGTTTAATAGTATGTTGTTTAGTCTCCATGCTTTCTTTTTTTTCTCCTTTCTCTGTAGTTGATTTCTAGTTTCATGGCATTGTGGTCAGTAAAGATACTTGAGATTATTTCTATCTTCTTAAAATTGTTGAGGCTTCTTTTGTGCCCAAGTACATGATCAATCCTAGAAAATGTTCCATGTGCACTTGAAAAGAATGTATATCCTATTTTTGGGTGGTGTAATGCTCTAAAAATATCCACCAAGTCTCATTTTTCTATTGTATCATTTAATTTCTCTGTTGCCTTATTTATTTTCTGTTTGGAAGATCTGTCTAGTGATGTTAATGCAGTGTTAAAATCTCTGACAATGATTGTATTCCCATCAACATCCCCCTTTATCTCTGTTAGTAATTGTTTTATGTACTTAGGTGCTTCTATATTGGGTGCATATATATTGATGGGTGTAATATACTCATCTTGTATTTCTCCTTTAATCATTATAAAATGCACAGACTGTTTTCTTAACTACATGCCAAACTACCAAAAACACGTGTATGCTTAAACAAATCTGTTTTCCAACACAGGAGATGCATCTATAAACAATGGAATGTCTCTGATATGTATTTATACAGCTTTAATCAACTGTTAAAAGCAAATTAGTGTACAACTGAGCTTTAATTAAATACTCTTGAATATCCAGTCACTCCATCAATTTTGATATAAGCAGTTATGATTTTAAGTAAATAGATGTTTCCCCTTCTTTTCCTGCTCACAGCAGGAGATCTAATCAAGAAGATATATTCAAATGCATTAACTTGGAGACATATCATAGGTTGTTATGATATGAAAGGAAACCGCTTATAATATACAAAATACAAAATACAAGTAAGGATAGATTCCACTGCTTATGTACTAGAAAAAATGTATTTCATTTCTGGATATTTCCTTCTATTATTTATGTCCTCTTTACGTATTGACTTTTGATTATTAAGAATTCAGGGTGCCTATGACTTGTATTTTTCCTTTAATAAGGCTCCATTAATGGGGCCAAATACTAAAAAGATCCCCAAAGTCTGGGATTTAATTCTTTTTCACATTATAAGAATAATAGCCTAGAGACTTCGTATAAACTTTAGATTAACAATGATGTTAAAACAAGTGCTTGAGAAACATATTGACCAACTTGCCTTTACCTTTTATTCTCTGGCAGCAAGCAAATGCCTTCTCTACCTCCTGTCAAGCTCATAAACAGTTTTACTTCTGCAGTCATACTCTTCCACGATGCCTTCTCTGGCAGCAGCTGGCCCAGAGACCAGTGCTAGTCACGGTGAACTGGGACATATTGCTTCTATTCCCTTTTTCCAGAACATTTACTGTTCTGAGGTCAGAGCAAGGCTGCCAGAGTTCCCAGCAGGTGGCCTGGAGGAAGATTTGGAGATCCAGTCAAGTGTTAACTACAGAGTTTTGCTGCTTGGCACAAAAAAACGCTAGACCATCTGCTAGGTACACCTCCACACTCATTAAAACTGTCTTATTATGTCTCCTCTCACCTGCGAAGATGTGGTGGACATTAATGAGCGTCCACGTCTGATGGTGGGCAACATATACAGGCTGGCCTTGCTCAGCACACAGTGACACAGCTCACCTGAACTTGCATTCATTTAAGCATGCCCATCAACATGGGTCTCACACTTGGCAAGTGTTACATTCTAATGTTTCTTATTGCAATTGCATATGCTATCAGGGGTTCTTTTCCTTCTTCCTTCCTTTCTTTTTCTCTTCTTTTCTCTCTCTCTCTTTTTTTTTTCAGCACAGACTGTAAAGGAAGCTGAAAATCTCATTGTGTCATACAATTAGAACTGCCAAACTTAGCAAATTAATAAAGAAAATCCAGTTAATTTGAATTTCAGATAAACAATAAGTACTATTTTAGTATATGCATGTCCAAAGAACTGTATTTCATTTGGTAATTCTACATGCAATATGATTATTTGAATTTGATAAAAGATATTTAAGGCCTCCCGGTTAGTAGGTCAGCTTGATTTAACAGAAAGACTAGTGGAAGGTACATCAACCGTCCTGGAAGGGCCTCTCAGCCTCACTTCACTCTGTTCCATACTCTGACTCTCAGTATATCCCCAAGCCTCTATGAGCTCCAGTATCCAGTATAAAAGAGGGTCAATGATAATTTTCCTGTCAGTCTTACTAGATAAATAGAAGTGAAAGAATTCTAAAACTTGAATATAAGGAAATCTTATCTATGAGTTGTCATTAATCAGTATTTTTTTAATAAAGTTGACATGTTATCTTTTCAAAAAGAAAGAAATCACAACTTATCTGTTTGAAAATACAACTATTATATATATATCTCAAACTTCTCCGTTCTGTTTCTACCTAAACCATACCACTAAACTACCACTGCAAAGGACACAAAGGCCTCCTGAGATAAGCTAAGTAAGTCCCAACCCTGTAATTTCCACTATTTATCTCTGTTAATTCAGTTCACTACAACTTATTACAATCTGTAAAGTTGTTTTAGAAGTGTTTATCCACCAGCACTTAGCTCACTGCCTGGCACACTGTAGATGTTCAACAAATATGCTGAGTAAGTAAATAAACAAAGGTCGATTACTGACCTTCGTCTAGCTGGTCCTCTGCAGTAGACACTACGATGAACCACCCAGATCCTCATCCAATGAAACAGCTGTACTCCAGCTGTTAGGAATGCTATTGGCAGACAGCCTTCAACTGCCAGCCCCTTCAGACATTGCCTCAGCTGCAGGGAGCCATCTCATCCAAAGTATCACCCCTTCTTAGGGTGGCCCATCATAGGTTATTAAAAGATACTGAATATAATTCCTGTGCTACACAGTAAATCCTTGTTGCTTATCTACTTTATATATATAGTAGTTTGTATCTGTTAATCCCATCTTCTAATTTGGCCCTTTCCTCTCCCTCTCACCTTTGGAAACCATAAGTTTGTTTTCTATGTCTGTGAGTCTGTTTTTGTCTTGTATACAAATTCATTTGTATTATTTTTAAAATTCCACGTATAAATGATATTATAGAGTATTTTTCTTTGACTTACTTCACTAAGCATAATATTCTCTAGATCTATCAATGTTGATGTAAATGGCAATATTTCATTCTTTTTATGGCTGAGGAATATTATACGTATCTATGGCGTACACACACACACACACACACACACACACACACACATGATACATCATCTTAAACCAGTCCTCTGTTGATGGGCACTTGGGTTGCTTCCATGTCTTGGTCATTGTAAATAGTGCTGCTATGAAAACTCAGGTGCATTACCTTTAAAATTAAAAGAGTGTTGTTTGTTTTTGGGTATATATCCAGGAGTGGAATATATGCTGGAATATATGACAGCTCTATTTTTAGTTTTTTTTTAAGGAAATGCCATACTGTTTTCCACAGTGGCTACATAAATTTACACTCCTATCAACAGTGTACGAGGGTTCCTTTTTCCTCACATTCTCTCTAGCATTTATTATCTATAGACTTTTGATGACAGTCATTCTGACAGGTGTGAGGTGATACTCACTGTGGTTCTGATTTGCATTTCTCTAATAATTAGTGATGTTGAGCCTCTTTTCATGTGCTTGTCAGCCAACTGTATGTCTTCTCTGTAAAAAAATATCTATTTAGGTCTACTGCCCATTTTTTAATTGGGGTCTTTGTTTTTTGTTGTTGAGTTGTATGAGCTGTTTATATGTTTTGGAAATCAATCCCTTGTTAGTTGCATCATTTGCAAATATTTTCTTCCATTCCATAGACTGTATTTTCATTTTGTTGAAGGTTTCCTTTGCTGTGCAAAGTCATTTTGGTCCCTTTGGTAATTCTTGAATTGCAAGACTGCTGACAACACAGTATCTCCATTTTGCTTTGTCTGGAAATATCTTTATTTTACTCTCATTTTAAAAATTATGTATCACTTGGATATAAAATTTTTGGTTGTCAGTATCCTTTTTCTTTTAACACTTTGATTATGTCATTCTAGTGCTTTCTTGCCTCTTGTTTTCCATGAAAAACCAGGTGTTCATCATATCATGTGTCTATCTTCTTTTGCTGCTTTAAATACGTTTCTCTTTGACTTCGCTGTCAACAGGTTGACTATATTGTGTCTAAATGTGTTTCTATCTGTATTTATCCTATTTGAGGTTTGCTGACCTTATTCAATGTATAAGTTATTGATTTTTCATCAAATTTAAACTTGTTTTCTGCAGGAAGCCTCTATTACCAGAAACAAGAAATGACTCCCAAAATTTTGACTGGAATCATTTATGAATTGACTAATCTAGTTCACTGAACATAAATTTTTACCAAATATATATGTAAAATATTCTTTCCAATTAACCTATATATATACATATACTCACACACACACACATATATATATATAGATCAATTGGAAAGAATATTTTTGTGAATATGGTATAGCTGTCTTTTAATTATATTATATTTCTTTTTAATGTTCTTAATTTTTTCCATAGAGATATTACATATCTCTTCTAGATTTCCTCCTGTATGTTTTCTGTTGTTATTATAACTGGATATTTCCTATCCAGTTTTCTAACTGGTTATTACCAGGATAAAAAGCTTTGAATAATGACTTTACATCTAAGTACATTGTTATATTTGACTTTACATCTAAATACCTTGCTAAATTCTATTATTTCTAATCTGTAGATTCTCTTGGATTTACTACATAGATTAACTACATATTAACTACATAGATTAACTACATATTAACTACAAATAGGGACAGATTTACCTCTTCCATTCTAATGTTTAATACGTATTTCCTTTTCTTGTTCTATCACATTACCTAGCACCTCTAGTAAAATGCTGTATAGATGCAGTGCTACCTGGCATCCCTATACTATTTCTTATTTTGAAACAGGAATGTTTGAAATTTATTATCCAATGTCTCTACCTGTAGCAATGTTAGTGTGTTTATTAATACAGCTGGATTATTAACATAGACTCTAAAGAAAGACAGTGATAATTTATTCAACACATACTATTCTGTATATTCTACAATCAAGGTGACAATTATTACAATTTTCTCTTAATGACAGTTTGTTAGTAATTCAGTAATTCATGCATGAACTCACTGTCAGCCGTCACCATGTCAGTCACTCAAAATTTGGTTAATTTATATATTCCTTATAAAAAACTCTTCATTCCACTATTTCTCCCTATAGTGAATTCCGCCCCCCCCCCCCAGTTTCAACTTAAAAAAAAATAAGGAAACAGTTTTAACCAGATAATTCCCATTTCGTTTGTTTGTTTCTACTTTAAAACTGAAACAGTGGATATTTGAAGAGACATTTCACTTTGCTAAGTCAGAGATGTCAAAACAGAAACAGGACAAAACACTGGCTGTGCATCAGATGTTTTAGGGACACTCATTCAAAACTAAATATGCCACAGGTACTAGATTCTAAGACTGTAAATCTGATGGGAAACTATGTGGGTGATTCTGATGTCGAGTGAGAACTGCGGATCTTCCGAGCAAACAACAGAGCTGATGATGACTGACATCAACCACAGCAGGAAGAATGGCAGCTCCTTGCTCAGTTTCCTGCTTTCTATCTAACTGCTTATTTCTCCACATTTTCCTAAATCCATTTCCTCCAACCTACACTCACTAGGTTATTCTTACCCTAGGACCAAAGGCCTTCCTTATAAAGAATAGTAAACTGAAAGCTCTACTCACTTCTCCACCCCCAAAATACAATGCTAGTAATTTCTCCCCACATTCTCACAAAAAATAAACTAGTAAATGTCCAGTGGCACATGCACACACAATCTCCCTATATATGTGTTGCTTTTGCTTGTTCATTCTAGCTGACTCCTTTACAGAATCATGTACCAGAGTCAGATAAGAATGAAAAAAATAGTGAAATTGGAGCAATTTCTATTCTGTGTGCTACCATTTTCCTTCTCAATGGCCTCTTATTCTACATCCTAGGCCTTCCCTGAATCCAAGAGTTTATTACAAATATGATACCTCTGGATAACAACTCAGGCCCATTACCCCCAAGCTATGATCTGTGTTGTGAACAGCTTTAAAAACAAATCCTCACAAGGATTTTAATAATGGATTGGCTTTTATGTGTCATCTCTCACTCCAGAGAGAGCTGCATTCAATAATGAAATAACAGAGGGTGTAGAAAGCTTCAAAAATGTACAAAGTGCCTCCACAAACATCATTTTATCTTTCCCTAATCCATTTTCAAATGATAAAAATGCAATGGCACAGAGGTTACGTGACTCGCTAGTAAAACTCTCACTTCCCACTTCCGAATCCCTAGTGATTTCCTGTATTCTATACCATCTTAACCCAATGCTTATCTGATGGAGGAATTTCAGGACCAGTGTGCTATTCATAAAGGGAGCTGGAATAGGAGGAAAAAACATGGACAGTTTCCAATAAGCTTCAATCCTGAGTCAGCTATGTGCCTTGCCACTGATTTCTTGACAACTCTGAACAATCATCTCATTAGAAAGAAAGAGGAAGAAAGTAGGATTTGTAAGAGTTGCCTAGGATGACAACTGAAGAGGACCAAGATGGTTGGTTGCATTTCTCTTCTATTTATCATGGAATATAGAGGGAGAATTAATGCAAGTAAATACGGTACTCTGAAAAAACAACCTAGGGCAAGTCAATTTAATTTGACATTTACATTTAACAATGCTCAGCATCAGTCATTTGCTGTTACTTACAGGACTGCAAATTTTAAAGAGCTTCTTAATAACACTTGTGATTGAATTGTTGTTCTGCCAGCTTTAATTAACACTCTTGCACCTAAGAATGTATAGTATTTCTTTAATATTAATTCCCTTGATATTTAATTAATTCATGGAGATGAAGTTTCATGTTCATAGATTTGAAATGCAATCATGTACAGACATACATTAATCTACTTTTATACAGCATTTGTCCATGAACAGAAAATCTCTCCTGGTTGCTAAGTCTGGTTATGTCAACCCAATGGCTGCCCAAAACAGCCAGCATGCAATGGCTTGCAGTGTCTGCTCAGTAACAGCTTTTAACTAGCTGACAACAAACACCACATTGAGAGATCAGACTTCATTTCAGCATCTGGAAACTTCGGGACCCACACCAATCATGTAGAAAAAGGATCTGCTCAGTTACTAAAAGGTGTGTGTGTGCGCGCACACTCATGCAGTTTGTTTTCTAAATAGCCTGCCCCACGAGCTCAGTGGTTCTCCAACTTACTGAGCATTAGAATCGTCTGTGAAACTTTCGAAAACATCAGATGCCAAAAGATGCCATTTGCAGTGGATCTGGCATGGGATTCAGGCAGCAGTATTTTTTAAAAAACAGGTTAAGGACCATTGCTAATAGCAGAAATTACTTAAAGATGAATTCTACACTCAAGTTCTGTCCAACTTGATTTCTCTCACTTCAATTGTTTAAGATTAGTTTGCTATAAAAAGTAAGTTTCAGTACTGCTTTCTAGGGAACTCCTCTCTTGGCAAAAGAATGAAACTAAGTATTAGTAAACATCTTTATAAGGAACTATGTATAAACCTTGGTTTAAATGTATCATGTATTAGTGTTTGTGTTCTGATTTTATTTTATATTTGATTTTGCTCTGAAGCAATGAAAACAAGATCAGACTGGCATTAACTTCCTAGCACTGTCCTTAATTTTTGTTCTTTCTGAAGAAAAATTGCTTATCATAAAATAAAAGAAATATTCATGAAAATGGCAAAAGTAAAAGAAGAAAACATCTTACTTTGGGACAAAAAAAAGATGTTGCATTTCAGAATAACCTACTCTCTCCACAAATTCAGAAGGTTAAAACTCCTGGTGAAGGAAGATTAAGAGACCTTTCTAAGCTATTCTGGTTTCATTATTCGCAAAAGCCAAGAATGGAGTACATATTATTGTCATATTTCCTGTATACTCTAGCTAGGCTGAATGATTATAGTCATGTTGAGAGATCAGCTTCATCAGAGTTTTTTCATGTTTTTTATTAAGACTAACTGAAAAAAAACGAACACATTTAAAAAGTAAACAGCTATTTTCATGAAGGAAGGTGTGTTTTTTTAAAATTATTTTACCATTTGCCCCTCTTATACCTTCAGGTGTATACCTATCACAGACTAAGCATATATTACTATATATATATGCACCCTGTACCCCAAATTCATCCAACTAACTCCTCCTCTTAGATGAGCTAAATTCACTGTGCTCTGTGATTGCTAGATCGGTTGAAGGAAAGACTATCTTCCAGACAGTGATCCCTGAATGTACAGGAAAGCTCAGTCTTCTGTTTCCCAGACAAATGCATTCCCATGGTTTCCCTGGAAGTGCAGAGAGCCAAGCAGAGCTTCAATGGACAGCCCACAAGGAGTGGAGGAAAACAACAGATTTTACAAAGAAATGTAACGACTCATTCTCAACGTCAGTAAATGCCCTAAGGAGAAACACAGGCAGCTGAGATGAAGGCTTACTACCACGTGCGCTGTATTTACCCCACACAGCTGCGATGAATCTGAAGTCGCCAGGCCTTTGACCTAAAATAGTTAAGCAATTTTATGCATGTTCAGTGAATTATTCATTCAAAACTCATCAATTAATATTACTTTTATGTGCAAGCATGTATGAGCAAGGCCGTGTTTCCAGTTCAGCACAGTACATACAGCAACCCTTCTGTTTATATACCAGGATGATAAGCAGGCTAAAACTGTCACCTCTCCTTTTTTCACTTTCAGGGCACCCTGCCCTTTCCCCTTGAAGTCAGCCTGGGACATCTCTCTCTTCTAGACTCTTCCTTTTCAAAACAAAAAATTCAGTATCATTGGCCCAAACCTCACACTGTGCTGTAAACTTTCCATCTTCTATTTTGTGGTATAGGAGTGTTTGCCTCCTAGAAAGAAATTGAAGACAAAACTCAATTGATGAAAATTTATCAAACTGGGTATTCTGAGTATGTGCAGTTTATTTTATAACTCAATAAAGTGCTTTAAAAACTGGAGTAGATGAAGATATTTTCTGATATGGAAATTTCTTTTCCTTATGTCTAAATCACACGTCTTGGGCTGATACTAAGATTCATCACTTTCATGGTTTTGGGTACCCAGGCAAAAAGGGGCTCAGACTCTCCTCTTCTCTCATCCTTCCTGAACCCTACTAACAATTCCCTGAGGGAATTCTAAATGACGCCAGAGTCCAGACTATATTCATAACACTCTCCCCAACCCCTATTCTGTCTCCTCTCTCAGGCCGCACACACAGCAAGCACACAATCCATGCTGTGGCTCTAAAACCCTCCAGTAACCAGGCCAGAGAGGAGGTGATTATTTTCCTCAAACTCTTCTCTGGCTGGGGTATGGGAAGAAAGAAGAAGAGATTCCCTGAGCTTAGAGGACACCTAACTCATACTGGTAGAGCCAAGGGTGCTGGGTTCCTAGATTAGCTGATTGTAAGTAAACCATCGCTTTGGAAGGCAGCAACTGTCTCATTTAAGAACAGATCCTCGGAGTAGGACTGCTAGCTGTACTCGTGGGAAGTTCTCCCTCACCTCTGAAAGCCTCAATTTTCTCCATCTGTAAAATAAGGATAATAAAAATACCTTCCCTGCGTTGTTACAAGGATTAAGCGAAATGATCTATGGCAAAGCACTTAGCAGAGTTCAATAAATATGGCCTTAATTTCTGGGGGGTTAGAATCAAAATTTATTTTCTTAATTCAGTGCTTCTCAAGCACTTTAATATTTGAATTACCTGGAGCCCTTGTTAAAAGGCAGAATAGATTCTGTAGATCTGAGATGGGGTCTTGAGAGTCTGCATTTCAAACAAGCTCCTGATAATGTCAACATGGCTGGTCCTGGACTGCATTTTGAGGAAGAAGGTTTTACTATAATCGAGCAGCAAGCATTCATGCGCTGGGGTGGGGGTGGGGGGGCTAAGACACAGGATTTGGGAAATCTAACTGCACTGATGTGAACAGATCATAGGCATTAGAAAAACAACACAGAAAAGGGAAGGAAATGTCTGCTCAGCTCTGTAAAGAACGATCCTGAATTATCACAGACACAAATCAGTATATATTTTACCATCCCATTAAGTTTCGCCATGGTTTACCTTAAGACACATTCTAGGGGGAAGGGTACAGCTCAAGTGGTAGAGTGCATGCTTGGCATGCACAAGGCCCTGGCTTCAATCCTCGGTACCCACCACCAATAGAAATAAATGAATAAGCCTAATTACCACCCTCATAAAAAATAAAGAGTGCATTCTACATATAAATATTAATCTTCCTAAGGTATATTTGAACCCATCTGGGAGATTCTGGCATGATCATCCTGACATATACTTTTTACCAGAAGGAACATTAGCTACTTATTCATTAATTCAATTACTCAATTCAATATGACTATGTCAGAGTTATAATATTTAATTCAATTAGGCTAGAATCTGCTGGGACTGTGCTTGGCCCTTACTTAGTTTTAAGCATGAGGCAACTGAAAGGTTATGATATCAAGATGAATAAACAACAACCACAACTACAAGTACTCTACAGAAGCAGATGATCAATTAACACCTATATGACTTGAGAAACCACTGGAGGGTCAAAGAAAGTACCGTGTTCCCGCTGCTGCTTGTGGCCAGTGTGCCAAGTCTGCATCATCCTCTTACAAGAACCTGCTCTTTCTTAGGTTGACCCGAAGCTGTCTTCACTCCTTGCAACCTCCGGAGAATGCCTAGTATTTTCCGGACACATCCTATAAGGTGACTACTACCTAAAATTCTGACTCCCAGACCTTCCCAAATAATTTCAGGTAGTATGGTATCGTCTCAAAATAGTCCCAGGTGTTTCTTCATCAGGATATAACACTTTTCGTTGAAAGTATGAAGAAGTCCTCGTATGAAGATGAACAACTATAGCCATCTCATGCCATGCTCTTCTGTTGTCTATTGCTAAGAGTTTCTGACAAATTGCAGAACTAAAGAATTAAAGTGTAGAACTAAGGAAAATGAAATAGCATTTGACAGAGAGAACTGGGAGATGGAACTCCAGGAAGTGGCAAATGATAACACACAATAGACAGTCGTGGTACATGCTATCACATGTCTCCATTACACAGACACGGAAAACACATCAAAAGGCTCCTGTTCTTAAGTAAGCCCACCAAAAATGAAATCCAAATATGTTTAACATATTTAAAAAGGATACATAGTTTAAGTTAGTATTTTGGATTACCTAGACTACTGTTTCCCAGCGTTACTCAAAAGGAAGCTGGTTACTGTAAGTAGCAATATGACCGCCAGCACATTAAGGTCTGAGAGTCAGCTTCAGTAAGCGTGTGACAAGAGTGCTAAGTTACCAAGTACCCCAGGTACGAACAAGCAACGTGAAGGCTCCTGACGGAGGCCTTTCAGCTCATCTTCTGAGAGCTCTGCGTATCATGCAGCAGCAAGACGGACTATTCCCTCTTTTTTGAAAGACCCTCTTCTCTTCACTTCCAGACAATCCCTGCTGACTTTCCCCTCCCTCTCAGTCCTCTAGTTCTTGATCTCCTTTGCAAGCTCCTTCCTTGCTATCAGACCACAAAATGCCAGGGCTCCTGACAGTTCACGCTAGGCCCTCCTCTCTTCCTGCTGTGATCTGTTTTCCCACAGCTTTAAAACCTCTGCGTGCAAAGACTCAATTATCTCCAGGCCGGGTCGCCCTTTTTAAGGTCCAGGCTGACAAAGCCAAGTTGCCTTGCCGCGCACACCATCTCGGGAGTCAGTATAAACCCGTACGTCTGAAAGGGCCTTGTATCCCCTGCCCCAGCCTCGGCCGGCTCCTCCTCCTGTCACCCCTGAATCTGTAACGGCACCTCTGGTCACCTATCGATGAGTTAAAACCCAGGAATACTGCTTATTGGCCTACTTCTCCCGCCAACCCCCCACCGTAATCCATACCAAATCCTGTAGGTTCTTCCTCTAACATACCTATTTTCCCACCAGTTTTTGTTTTTATTCAGGTTTTCCAGGCCTAAACTATCAACAGTTGTACAGCACTCATCCCAAACGACAGTGGACTCTGCCCCTTCCACCGTCATTCTCACTGGGAACTCTCTAGTAGATTCTTTTGGTGTTTACCTGCTTTTTATAACATGCTTTTTAAAAAATACGATTTTCCCACTAGGATGTAACTGTCTTTGTTTGCCCTGCACTCATCCCCCATTCCTCCTCCTCCTCTCTCCTCTCTCTACACACTCACACACACCCACTTCTACCCATATACACACTCACTTTCATGATTTTTCTATAGCATTTACTTTGTGTTTATATATTGTAACATAATAGTATGCACCAGCCAGGCCATGTAGATTTCTATATACTTTTCTTTTCTGCAACATTTCCTGTAATTAAAAATGGTTAATTTTTTATGCAGTTAATAAATCTACCCCCAAACTCTTCTTCAGTTGTTTAATCTGCTCTGAAGATGTTCCCACATGCTGTGTATTCAGTCAATTTCACTTTCTTAAAGATCTGACCTCTTGACTGACTCCATGCACAAGGTTGCTCTCCAGGCCTGGTGCATGGCTGTTCATCCTGAAAGGTCCTTCAGCATCATCTTCTATCATATGTTGTTCTTCATTTTCCTGTATTTCCATGCCTTTTATTCTTGGTTTACGAGCTCATTTGTTGAGAGAATACCATCCAATAGTATCTTGAGAAGGAGTACATGGAAGCATACTTAGACCTCATCATATACCTGAAATATCTCATTTACTCTTATACTATGTTGATAGTTTTATCAGTACCAATTCTGAGTTGGAATAGATTTCTAGAAATATTTGGGAAGACTTCATTGTCTTCAGTTCTTTCACTGTTTTGCTTTTGCAAAATCTGAAATATGTATATTCATGATATTTGGCCTATAAACTGTAATTTTTTTCCCTCCTCTCTCTAGCAGCAGATCTTTTATTTGAATCAGTGTTTCTGAAATTTCACAGTGATGGCCTTACTAAATCTATTTTGCATCCAAGTACAGGTACTTTGTAGTCTTTCAATGTAAAATACAGGTTTTCATTTTTCAGAAATCTTTAAAATTGTGTCTTCAATGATTTCCTCTTATTTTCTCTTATTCATCTTCTGGAACTCTATTATTTAAATGTTGGAGCTCCAAAAATTAGCCCTCCAGTTTTTTTCTTTCCTTTCGCCCCCTTATTTTCTATTTTCTTTTTTCCTTTACTTTCTGGAAGATTTATCTGTCTAAACTCCAACATTCTCCCTGGTATCTCCAGATAAACACCTTTATTTAAGGTTTCTGGGCACCAGAACTGTGAGAGAACAAATTTCTCCTGTTAAGCATTGAGATGGTGGTAATTTGTTCCAGCAGCCCCAGAACTAATACGGCAGGCATCCTACAATCCATTACAGTCCATGCTCTCCCAGACTCACTATGCAGCTCTCTGCCCTTCCCTCCTCTCAGCTCAGGTACACTGCCTCCTTCCAGATGCTCACATCCGTTCCTGTCTCAGGGACATGCGCTATGACCACTGTTTCAAAGTTCTTACTTCAAACTCCCTCTCATTCTATTAAAGCTAATTCCTCCATGAGGCTTTGCATGTCCACCCAACCAAAATTAGGTCTTCCCTTTTGTCCCCTCCCATCGCACCCTGTTCATTTCTTTTTCCAAACCTGTTACAATCACTGATGTTTACTTGTTCGTGTATCAGGTGGCTATCTCGACGACTAGCTCTCTAGGTCAGGGACTGTGTCTCCTCCGTCTACCCAGTATCTGTGAGAGCGCCCAGAACATGAGAGGAGTCCCATGTTCGTATTAGAGACCTACAACTTGAAAATACCATGGAAAAAAACGAGTATATTGGTTAACAGTTATTATATGCTCAAAATAAACATGTTCTGCTTCAAAATCATTATTGCTATTAATAAAGTAGAAGCAATTTCACATTTTGCAAATCGATTTTCCAAGGCTCACATTGATACTTATGATTTAAGCTTTTCCAATGCTTATAGTATTGATAACTATGTGGGGTGGGTACTTATGCAGATTCTGAACTCCACGGAAAAATAACTAAAAAAATAGCTTAAATTCCTATTTATAAGTTTTATAAAATAGAAATTTGAAATGTATTCCAAAAAAACATATATAAACAGGGAAGGAAGATATTTCAATTTTTATGTAGCATAAGCAAAACACATAGTTTCAGTTAATTAGAAACTAGGGTTACAGAACTCTGCGTGCAATTATGAAGTTTTTCAACAGACTTATTTAAGCCATAAAGAATA